>NC_061817.1:38147533-38468366 GCF_021462225.1 Girardinichthys multiradiatus
TATGCGGACTCGTCACCATCAGAGATGAGTCCGATCAGGGTGGTGTCGTCCGCAAACTTCAGAAGCTTGACAGACTGGTGACTGGAGGTGCAGCTGTTGGTGTACAGGGAGAAGAGCAGAGGAGAGAGAACACAGCCTTGGGGGGAACCGGTGCTGATGGTCAGGGAGTCAGAGACGTGCTTCCCCAGCCTCACGCGCTGCTTCCTGTCAGACAAGAAGTCAGTGATCCACCTACAGGTGGAGTCGGGCACACTCAGCTGGGAGAGCTTCTCCTGTAGCAGAACTGGGACGATGGTGTTGAAGGCAGAGCTGAAATCCACAAACAGGATCCTGGCATAGGTTCCTGTGGAGTCCAGGTGCCGGAGCATAGTCCATCAGACACCGTGGATCCAGATGACTGATCATAATCCATATATGGTACTCTCTTCCTCTTTATACTTATTCTTTAATTTATGGCTACAACGTATTTTTTTATCAGCGGCAAGGTTATTTTAAAGTTTCTTGACGGTTTATTTATTTTTCACACCCAATATTTGCCTTTTTAGCCTCTTTAAACTCATTGGACCGTGACCGAACAAACTGGCCAATCAGAACAAAACTTGTTCTGTTGGATTCAAAGTCTAAAAGAAAAACTGGTTCCACCACCCAGTCTGCATTAACATATGGGGCCCATGTGGGTATAAAATTGTCTGAAAATGGGTCCTAGATAGAAGTTTTTGGTTTGGTTATTTTAACATTTAACAGTTAAATGTTAAAATAAATGTTTTTTTACGGTTTAATCCATAAAAGAAGCCTTTTTACTGGCTACTCTAACTGCTATCTCTTCTCTGATTGGTCAGTTTGTAATTTAAGGCAGCAGTAGAGGGCAGATGAATCTTTCACATAGATTTATGCTTTGGATTCATATATTTACAAGCTGGACCAGCGCCCATATTCAAAGACATCCCGAGAGTCTCTCAGAAAGCTCTCAACTTATATATACAGATATATATATATACATACATATATATACATATATATATATACATATATATATATACATACATATATATACATATATATATACATATATATATACATATATATATATACATACATATATATACATATATATATACATATATATATACATATATATACATACATATATATACATACATATATATATATACATATATATATATACATACATATATATACATATATATATATACATATATATATATACATACATATATATACATATATATATATACATATATATATACATATATATATATACATACATATATATACATATATATATACATATATATATATACATACATATATATACATATATATATACATATATATATATATATACATATATATACATATTTGTTTTTCTATTTTTTCCTAATGTATTTTTTAAAGCAGTATACAGTCTGTGAATATTTAAATAATTATGTACTATATTGTTTGTAATTTTGTTCACTTTTTGTTCATGGTTATTTATTATTGCTTTTATTATTTGTTGATCCTTCCTTATATTACCTTACTAGAAGTTCTGTCTATATTAATAATGGTATGATTGTTCTAGAAGTTTATGTTCTCATTAACTCGACTGTTTAGGGGGTGGATCCCTGTACCAATGCATCTGTAAGCATTTTATTCATTCACTGTTGTTCATTTTAGGACAATATCTCTCCTCTGGAGCTTCTTTTAGTCTTAGGATTCTTCGTGAATACAGGCCCAGATCTTTACTTTGGAATTGCAATGAAAACTTTATACAAAAAATCCTAAAAGGTTTGAGTGTGGCCTTCTGAAACCACTAGAACGTGTACATAACCTGAAATTAAAACTGTAGAAAACGGATCAAATATGAAAAATTACTTTTAAAAAAGCTTCAAATATTAGAAATGATTTTTTTCTAGCAATATGTTTATGCTTGATGAAGAGACTTTATGTGCACAGAAAGAAAACACAACAGAAAAGAACAAGGATTTTTATTAGACACTAGAAATTACAGACAGAGAGGCTGACAGCTGAACAGCACAAATAAATGATGTAATACTCCTTAATGCTGCACGTTAAATACACTCTGAAACAGTCTGTTGGTGTTGCCTTGAATACAATGGTTACAAATCTGCTGCAAGTCCAAAATAACGAGTATCTGTAAATATAGAGGTTTGAATGCACCAAGAAGCCCTTCGGTGCAGTTTTGAAGTCATCAGGGTGGTGCTGGGATAACAAGTCTACACTGCTGAGAGACCAGGAAACAGTCAGTCAATTAAAGGCACTGGAACAGACTCACAATTATGGTTCATATTTCCAGGTGAGGTAGTGAGATCACTCCACAAGTGAAGTAAGTTTGAGATATGGATTCATTATTGGCTTTTTCCTGTGTAGTTATAAGAAATAAAACGATGCTCTGGAGGTTTGAGGCTTTTTTTTGGTCTACTCGAGTGTATCTGTGCTGACGGAAAGCAGCCTCTAAAGCGCATCAGTGACAGCTGATAACTCTGGGTTAAAAAAATTATCATTTATTATCCCACACACCTTTGGATTGGATCAACATTCCTAAGTCTCAGACTAGAATATGAGTTTTCAGGATGTTGTTACCAACCTTTAAAAGAACAATATATTAAAGATACCGCAGACCCTAGATCAGGAGGCAAATATGGAAGTCCAGACATGCCAAATATAAAAAAAACGTCAACCAATCAACCAGATGTTAAATTAAGCAGAGCTGGTTTATTTATCAATATATAAAATCTTGTATTAAGTTGCAGATTTGTGACAGTAACTGGGCATAACCCTGACCACTAGATGGCAAGAAAATGCTTCCACTACAATCTTTGGTATGTGCAGAATATGAATCAACCGGCATTAGTGGCATACATACACCCCCTGAGCTGCACTGAGACTACAGACGTTCAAAAGGAATTTGTCTAAAACGGGTCAGGATGGATTGCAGGACAGTTAAAGCAAATTGCAGAGATTTGAAAAATTTTGATTTTCATGTATATGCAGAAACATGCAATAATTTTGGCACCTCCGGACTTCTATACTTAACCTGAAAACATCCTAATCAGCGTTGTGAAACATAAATCGCAACCTTTCTCCTGTTAGACTGAAGAATAGACAGTTCGGCTGCTTACAACTTGACTCATAAGCCCGGTTAACATGAAGGGACTCCAATGTAAGCTTATTAATAAAACAGCAACAACAACAAGTCTTCCAGTGTTCATCACTCGGGTTCAGGGACACGCTACAACTCCATGGGCATAAAAAATTTTTTAAAAATCACAGAGCAGCAGCAAGATCCACCTATAGATTTCCCTTCCGTCATAGTAACGTCATCCCATCCAATCAGAAAAGAAGCTGCACAAAAAACAATAAAAGGGTGAAATAAAACGCTGAAATAAAGCAGAGCCATTAGGTTTCGGGCTGCGTGCCTTTTTCCTTTTGAGTTTGGTGAACATTGGTGAACATGAGGCCTGAAAGTGGCATCAACATAAGAAGGAGTGTTGAGATCATAATAAAGTTGATGATGATTACAATAATGCCCACAAAATTTGGGGTTCTGCTGAGTTTCCTTCCCATTCCTGCAAATAAAATATCAAAATACCTCTATATTTATTTATTTTACTAAACACGCCTTTTTAATAATTCTCTGGACCTGTGCCTATATACAATATAATGTTTTGGTCTGCAGGAAGCAAACTGATTGGGTTAACCACAGTATTGGACAACACCATCCAACCTTTTTTCTCTTCTACATTCAAACATCCATCTTTGAAAAGAAGGCAAACACAGAGACACTACAGACAGACATCTGCATCAGTTCCTAAAATAAAAACACTTGGACTAATCATGCCAAAGAATTATCAACAACTACTCCAATTAGAAAGAAAACAATAATTCAAACAGCTTCTGTGAGATAAATCATGCTTTAAGCCGAAAACAAGGAGGCTAAATGACAGCTATAGGAGTAATAATGATACTAACAATTATATTAACAGAATATATATATTTATTTATAGATATAAAAACAACAATCTTCCATCTGAGAACTAAAAGGGAGATAAATATGAGGAATTTCCTTTAAGTGAGTGGAAATGTTGCACCAGATCCGATTGTGTGATGCTTGTTAGTGCAGAAGTTAATGAATGGGAGGGAGACATGTTTAAAATTATTGCTCATGAAAAAATAACATAAGATTAAACAAAGGAAAAAAATTCCTAGACTGCACAGGAGAAACATTTAAGTCCTATCAAAACGTCAAAATACGGCATTAAAGAGGCTTCAGGAGTCCTATAAAGGGTAGAAACGTGAAGCAGGTGAGAGGACACATCAGACTGAAGGTTTTCAGTCCTGATCTTATGTATAAAAACCGGTATGAAAGTGAACAAACAATATGGCGTCTAGGGGGATGCACGTGTAAATATATATATTCATCTGTGTATATTTAGTCAGACAGTGAGTACAGAAACCAGAGGAGCAGATGAGATGAAGCTTAGGATAAAATACCATAATCATACAGGTGTGTGTTGGAGAAGGAGGAGACGCATTGTCTTTCAAACTGGAAGGGTGGTGGAGGTTCTGGGAGCAGAGTGGTTATCTGCTTGAAGGGGTTCACGGGCCGGGGATATGTGGGGGGTGTTACAGGGGCCCGTGTCGCGCCTCATATTTAGCCACAATGTTCTTGCAGCAGCCCAACTCTTTCCTCAAGTCTGCCACCTCAACCCGGAGAGCGGCGTTCTCCTTCTCCAGAAAGCCGGCCCGGATGGCGATCTGGTTCTCCTTCAGGCGCCGGGCGTCCCGCGAGCGCTTGGCCGCCACGTTGTTCTTTCTGCGCCGGGCCCAGTACTTATCGTCCTGCAGAGACGAAAATGCGGGTTAATGAACAAAGTTTTTATTCTGCATCATATCCACATTAACCTGTAGCAGACAATGGCGTTTTACAGCACATCCGGACCTTTAACCTGGCCCGCGGTGGTCCACAGAAAGTCCAGAATTAAACAATAAAGACCATGGTTTTATTTTGAAGGCAAATATGGTTGTTTTTCTGTTTCTACAGCTTCATCAGCACCATCATGTATGGGTCAGTGTTAGCTAAAAACAGATTCATGTGGTAGAAGGGCCTAGTCAAAGTCCGAACCTAAATCCAACTGAGAAACTGTAAAATTGATGTTCTCAGAGGAACTACTTTCTGTTGTTCTGTCACACGAGATCTCTGTAAAATGCACTGAAATCTGCAGTTGGAACAAAAAGACAAGTTTTAAATTACAAGTTTATATATTTTTATTAAATCTCAGTTTGGTCTCACGCAGAATGGCTAAATTTCTTTTCTGGGGAACGGGTTCTGCAACGTGTGTTTCACTTTGTACCGTACTGACTGTGCATGCATAAATGTTTCCTTCTGGATCACAACCCAAGTCAGAAAAAAGAACCACGCTGTTGCTGGTTCTGTTTATATGAGATGGTAAAATCAGAGGGAGGCATTTAACTGTCAAACCTGGGTCATCATCATCTCCAGTAGAACCAAAATTAGAACCAGGACAAGGTGCCAAGCTCATTTCATACATGATCAGTTGTTTCCGGTGCCAGTTTTAGACATGGTGTATGTGGCTCACTGCCCAGGGCGCCATCACCCCATTCGGTTGTTTTAGGGTAACCCGACCCAACTTGCATGTCAAGTCGTTGGGGAGTGAGGGTGGCTCCCGACTCATTGAGGTAAAGGGATCTTTTACTGTGTTTTTGGGATCTGGACCAACTTTCAGATTATATCTGGACGGGATTATCCTGAACTAAATTGAGATTTTTTAAAGCCCTGCTTGTTTGGATCTGCGATGTCTTCATTTCATTAGTTGAAATCCCCAAAATTAGGAATTCCCAAACCTTGTGTGGAAATGTAGATGAGATCCAGTTTAAAAACCAAAGTCCAGTCCATCGCAGGGCAACACACAACCACGCACACACTCATTCACACACCTAAGGGCAATTTTAGATTAACCAATTAACCTAACAGGCATGTCTTTGGACTGTGGGAGGAAGCCGGAGTACCTGGTGAGAACCCACGCATGCACGGGGAGAACATGCAAACTCCATGCAGAAAGACCCCAGGCCGGGAAATGAACCCAGGACCTTCTTGCTGCAAGGCAACAGTGCTACCGACTGCACCACCGTGCAGCCCTTTTAGATAATTAAAAAAATTATTTTATGAAATTCCATCCAGTCTGGAGGGATGGAGATATGGATGGAGGGATGGAGATATGGATGGAGGGATGGAGATATGGATGGAGGGATGGAGATATGGATGGAGGGATGGAGATATGGATGGAGGGATGGAGGTATGGATGGAGGGATGGAGATATGGATGGAGGGATGGAGATATGGATGGAGGGATGGAGGTATGGATGGAGGGATGGAGATATGGATGGAGGGATGGAGATATGGATGGAGGGATGGAGATATGGATGGAGGGATGGATGGAGGGAGGGAGGGATGGATGGAGGGAGGGAGGGATGGATGGAGGTATGGATGGAGGGATGGAGATATGGATGGAGGGATGGAGATATGGATGGAGGGATGGAGATATGGATGGAGGGATGGAGATATGGATGGAGGGATGGAGGTATGGATGGAGGGATGGAGATATGGATGGAGGGATGGAGATATGGATGGAGGGATGGAGGTATGGATGGAGGGATGGAGATATGGATGGAGGGATGGAGATATGGATGGAGGGATGGAGATATGGATGGAGGGATGGATGGAGGGAGGGAGGGATGGATGGAGGGAGGGAGGGATGGATGGAGGTATGGATGGAGGGATGGAGATATGGATGGAGGGATGGATGGAGGGAGGGAGGGAGGGAGGGATGGATGGAGGGAGGGAGGGATGGATGGAGGGATGGATGGAGGGATGGAGATATGGATGGAGGGATGGAGATATGGATGGAGGGATGGAGATATGGATGGAGGGATGGAGATATGGATGGAGGGATGGAGATATGGATGGAGGGATGGAGATATGGATGGAGGGATGGAGATATGGATGGAGGGATGGAGGGATGGATGCAGGTATGGATGGAGGGATGGAGATATGGATGGAGGGATGGAGATATGGATGGATGGAGGGAGGGATGGATGGAGATATGGATGGATGGATGGAGATATGGATGGAGGGATGGAGATATGGATGGAGGGATGGAGGTATGGATGGAGGGATGGAGATATGGATGGAGGGATGGAGATATGGATGGAGGGATGGAGATATGGATGGAGGGATGGAGATATGGATGGAGGGATGGAGATATGGATGGAGGGATGGAGGGATGGATGCAGGTATGGATGGAGGGATGGAGATATGGATGGAGGGATGGAGATATGGATGGATGGAGGGAGGGATGGATGGAGATATGGATGGATGGATGGAGATATGGACGGAGGGATGGAGATATGGATGGAGGGATGGAGATATGGATGGAGGGATGGAGGTATGGATGGAGGGATGGAGATATGGATGGAGGGATGGAGATATGGATGGAGGGATGGAGGTATGGATGGAGGGATGGAGATATGGATGGAGGGATGGAGATATGGATGGAGGGATGGAGGTATGGATGGAGGGATGGAGATATGGATGGAGGGATGGAGATATGGATGGAGGGATGGAGATATGGATGGAGGGATGGAGATATGGATGGAGGGATGGAGGTATGGATGGAGGGATGGAGATATGGATGGAGGGATGGAGATATGGATGGAGGGATGGAGGTATGGATGGAGGGATGGAGATATGGATGGAGGGATGGAGATATGGATGGAGGGATGGAGATATGGATGGAGGGATGGAGATATGGATGGAGGGATGGATGGAGGGAGGGAGGGATGGATGGAGGGAGGGAGGGATGGATGGAGGTATGGATGGAGGGATGGAGATATGGATGGAGGGATGGATGGAGGGATGGAGATATGGATGGAGGGATGGAGATATGGATGGAGGGATGGAGATATGGATGGAGGGATGGAGATATGGATGGAGGGATGGAGATATGGATGGAGGGATGGAGATATGGATGGAGGGATGGAGATATGGATGGATGGAGGGAGGGATGGATGGAGATATGGATGGATGGATGGAGATATGGATGGATGGATGGAGATATGGATGGAGGGATGGAGATATGGATGGAGGGATGGAGATATGGATGGATGGAGGGAGGGATGGATGGAGATATGGATGGATGGATGGAGATATGGATGGATGGATGGAGATATGGATGGAGGGATGGAGATATGGATGGAGGGATGGAGGTATGGATGGAGGGATGGAGATATGGATGGAGGGATGGAGATATGGATGGAGGGATGGAGATATGGATGGAGGGATGGAGATATGGATGGAGGGATGGAGATATGGATGGAGGGATGGAGGGATGGAGGGATGGAGATATGGATGGATGGAGGGAGGGATGGATGGAGATATGGATGGATGGATGGAGATATGGACGGAGGGATGGAGATATGGATGGAGGGATGGAGATATGGATGGAGGGATGGAGGTATGGATGGAGGGATGGAGATATGGATGGAGGGATGGAGATATGGATGGAGGGATGGAGGTATGGATGGAGGGATGGAGATATGGATGGAGGGATGGAGATATGGATGGAGGGATGGATGGAGGGAGGGAGGGATGGATGGAGGGAGGGAGGGATGGATGGAGGTATGGATGGAGGGATGGAGATATGGATGGAGGGATGGATGGA
Source organism: Girardinichthys multiradiatus (assembly GCF_021462225.1). Taxonomy (NCBI): domain Eukaryota; kingdom Metazoa; phylum Chordata; class Actinopteri; order Cyprinodontiformes; family Goodeidae; genus Girardinichthys; species Girardinichthys multiradiatus. The sequence continues at coordinate 38,156,295 of NC_061817.1, forward strand.
GGGAGGGAGGGAGGGATGGATGGAGGGAGGGAGGGATGGATGGAGGGATGGATGGAGGGATGGAGATATGGATGGAGGGATGGAGATATGGATGGAGGGATGGAGATATGGATGGAGATATGGATGGAGGGATGGAGATATGGATGGAGGGATGGAGATATGGATGGAGGGATGGAGATATGGATGGAGGGATGGATGCAGGTATGGATGGAGGGATGGAGATATGGATGGAGGGATGGAGATATGGATGGATGGAGGGAGAGATGGATGGAGATATGGATGGATGGATGGAGATATGGACGGAGGGATGGAGATATGGATGGAGGGATGGAGATATGGATGGAGGGATGGAGGTATGGATGGAGGGATGGAGATATGGATGGAGGGATGGAGATATGGATGGAGGGATGGAGGTATGGATGGAGATATGGATGGAGGGATGGAGATATGGATGGAGGGATGGATGGAGGGAGGGAGGGATGGATGGAGGGAGGGAGGGATGGATGGAGGGATGGATGGAGGGATGGAGATATGGATGGAGGGATGGATGGATGGAGGGATGGGGGGAGGTATGGATGGAGGGATGGAGATATGGATGGAGGGATGGATGGATGGATGGAGATATGGATGGAGGGATGGATGGATGGAGGGATGGGGGGAGGTATGGATGGAGGGATGGAGATATGGATGGAGGGATGGATGGATGGATGGAGGGAGGGATGGATGGAGGGAGGGATGGAGATATGGATGGAGGGATGGATGGAGGTATGGATGGAGATATGGATGGAGGGATGGATGGAGGGAGGGAGGTATGGATGGAGATATGGATAGAGGGATGGATGGAGGGAGGGATGGATGGAGGTATGGATGGAGATATGGATGGAGGGATGGATGGAGGGATGGATGGATATATGGATGGAGGGATGGATGGAGGTATGGATGGAGATATGGATAGAGGGATGGATGGATGGAGGGATGGGGGGAGGTATGGATGGAGGGATGGAGATATGGATGGAGGGATGGATGGATGGATGGAGGGAGGGATGGATGGAGGGAGGGATGGAGATATGGATGGAGGGATGGATGGAGGTATGGATGGAGATATGGATGGAGGGATGGATGGAGGGAGGGAGGTATGGATGGAGATATGGATAGAGGGATGGATGGAGGGAGGGATGGATGGAGGTATGGATGGAGATATGGATGGAGGGATGGATGGAGGGATGGATGGATATATGGATGGAGGGATGGATGGATGGATGGATGGAGGGATGGATGGAGGGAGGGATGGATGGAGGTATGGATGGAGATATGGATGGAGGGATGGATGGAGGGATGGATGGATATATGGATGGAGGGATGGATGGAGGTATGGATGGAGATATGGATAGAGGGATGGATGGATGGAGATATGGATGGAGGGAGGTATGGATGGAGATATGGATGGAGGGAGGTATGGATGGATATATGGATGGAGGGATGGATGGATGGATGGATGGAGGGATGGATGGAGGGAGGGATGGATGGAGGTATGGATGGAGATATGGATGGAGGGATGGATGGAGGGATGGATGGATATATGGATGGAGGGATGGATGGAGGTATGGATGGAGATATGGATAGAGGGATGGATGGATGGAGATATGGATGGAGGGAGGTATGGATGGAGATATGGATGGAGGGATGGATGGATGGAGATATGGATGGAGGGAGGTATGGATGGAGATATGGATGGAGGGAGGTATGGATGGAGATATGGATAGAGGGATGGATGGATGGAGGGATGGATGGAGTTAAAGTTAATACTTTGCAGCTGCATCAGAATAAAAATCTACTAATCCGCCTGAATGCAAACATGAATCATTTAGTTTTCTGTTTTGTTGTGATGAATTCAGGTTTCCATATTAAGTTCATGCCTAATGAAACACGTTAATAAAACCCGCACACCGCTCGGCCCCACCCCACCCGACCCACAGACTGATAGCAGAACGTCACCTTCAGGTCCTCAGGAATGAAGACCTTCCGAGCTTTCTTGATCATTGGCTGTGGCTTCAGCTCCTCGGCAGAGAACTTGCACTTCCTGGGGTCGAACATCTCCTGACCGGGAACGCTGGACAGGGCCAAGTCAGCAGGGTCGGGCTCGTAGGTCACCGGAACCTGAATGGATTCCGGATCGATGGGACTGGGAGTGTCTCTGGCTGAAGGCGGTGCTGAGAATGAGATTGAAGAAAGGTAGAAGAACATCAAACACTATCTGCTTTACAGGAGGTCCACGATTCGTCTGATTTACCATGTTTGACCTGTTTTGTCTCCTCCGACCAGCAGGTGGTGCTATCAGACAAGTGTTAAACAGAAACAAACACCAAGTGTCTGGTTTATCTTCAGACTATCAGCAGCTCCTATCAGCTGATCTGGGGGCAGCAGGTCTGGTCTTGTTGTCCAAACGTCTCTAATTGATCTGAAGCTGCAGGCTGAAACCACTGAAGGGTGACTGAGTTTATGAGGAGGCCCAAAACGAACAAAAACTCCCTGAATCATTCCAACCGGACCAACTCCGACAGGACCAACCCACTTTGTGCACAGCAGCTGCATTCCTCGCCTGAAACAAAAACCTGAAGAACCCGAGGCGCTACGTGCTGCTGCCAGATAAGCTGTTGATCCGCTGGCGGCTCGAACATCATGACCCACATTAAGGAGCGGCAGCCGGTCAGAGCCGCTGACCTCTGAGCCAACGAGAGCATGCAGAAAGGTCTCTAGGAGATCAGCTGGACTGAGCTGGAAGGAGAACCGTCTGTGTGCATCTGGAGGAAGCACTAAATAATTCACATTTTTTTACACTGAAACACAGCATTTCAGGACCAAACCTGATCTAAGTTAGTTTGGACCAATAAAACATCTTCAGATGACTGCTCCTAAAACAAGGTTGTGATGCATTTAATCCATCCTTCCTTTGTCCATACCTGCTTATTCCCAGTCAGGGTCGCAGGGGGTGACTGGGTGGGACACCCTGGACTGGTCGCCAGTCCATCACAGGAAGGCCGATACATTTAACTAACAGCGGCAAATAAAAGCTGATTTTTCATGTTATTGGGTCATTATTTAGAGAAAAGACGAGATATCAGCCTGTTGATAAACCGGGCAAATATTTGACATTTTTATTTAAATATCAGCTGTAAGCAAGCTCACAATAAAATAAATAAAAAACCATCAATGAAAAATAATCAGTTGGGAATATGAGGCGGTGGTCTAGAAATGTCCTACTGGCCAACGTATAAAATGACTGATGTAGATGATCTTTTATCAGGTAGGACAGAAAGGCCTCCATCATCAGCGCTGTTGTCCTTAATTGTTCATATTTTCAAGAAACTTCGGACTGAAGATCAAATAATTGTCCTCCAGCTGTTTGACGGCCAAGAGGCTGCAGAGCTGCTCACAGACGGGCCTCCTTGGTTATCAACTGAGCATGCTCAGATGAGACAACAGCTGTTAGAAGGACCAAACCTCTGCCTTCATGAGCCCGCTGGGAGAGCTCAGAGACTGAGTTAGTATAAATGGCATCGTCTCATTTAATGTGTTGTTAAATAAAAAATAATAAAACGACTGAAACGATCAAGAATCTGGACCAGAAAGACAAAAAGTAGCAGAATTATCACAACACAGGGATGGGTGCTCTTGGTTTGAAAGGCATTCACCGCAGTAGTTAGTCCTGGACGCAGTTGTCTTAGGTTCGAGTCCCAGCCCTGTGTCGTTTGCTGGAGGTCTTCACCCCGCTCCACCCCATTTCCTGTCTCCCTACTTAGAGAAAGAAACTAAATAAAGGCCACTAGTGCCGCGAAATAAAATACATATATAAAAAAAACCTGTTTTTGGGTTTGGAAACAAACGCTTCAACTATAAACCTTCACTCCAAATAAATTGATGCATTCTTCAGATTTTCTGACACGAGACCAACTCTGCTGCACCGAACACTAATCTATTTATTAGAGTTCATAAACACCCAACCAGAGAAGAGTTTTATGGTTTCCCACCGTAAAGATAATCCGTCTGCAAGCAGAGAGACAAACGGGCCGACCCGGCCCGTTCCTGAAGCAAACAAACTGAGAAAAAGACTCATTTTGATCTCACAGTGAAACGGAGCACCACCGGCCCGTTCAGGGAGATCTGACCACCTGGCGACAAACGGTTCTGATCAGACCGAAGAGCAGGAATGAACTGAGCTCAACCAACCTGTAGAAATTTATGGATTTAGAGATTTAAATCTGGATCCAGTTTGACGTCACACTGAGTCATTGCATCAGACATTTTATGAGCGTTATCTTCATGCCTGCCGGTCGTTGAACTGTTGAACTCTGAGCTGGGGGGTGGGGGTGTTGAGCAGCATTTACTGTCAATAATCAAAAAAAGCCATGAAGGTTGTTTATTTCACCAGCTGGCATGTTAACCCACAGCTAATACCGCTGTAGCTCTCAGAGCTCTATGGAGCCCATTTTAAATATCTACAGAAGATTTTATTGAAAGAAATCCAGTGGTCCACCAGTAACACTCGGCTGGTTAAACAGTGAAATATTTGACCAGCCTCTGTTCATTAAATGCATTAAAGCTGAAAACTCCCACTGTGCTCTGGCCTGTGAACACATCACCAAACTGATTGTTCTGCAGTGCAGTCCGGTTGGACTTCAGTAGAAATCCGATGAAGGCTAGTGACCCATGACTTGAAGCATGAACGGGTCATTTCCTGATGGTTCTATTGGGTTCAGATCTACAGTCTCTGAAGGAACCTGCAGAACTGTTTGGTTCTTAGAATGAAGTCCACCCAGAGGAGGGTGCACTTATTTATTGTACTGGTATTCCAACTGTAAGAAGAAAACATAATAATGCAAATGTAAATAAAAAAAATATTTGTATTAACTTTTAATGTGTTGATAATCATAGGAACTCATTAATCATTATGTACATAATGTAAAATAAAATATATTTTCAATGTCATCTAATAGTGTGTGCTTGGTTGTTTGTGTGTTGCCCTGTGATGGACTGGTGACCTGTCCAGGGTGACCCCCGCCTCTCACCCATAGACTGCTGGAGATAGACACCAGCTCCCCTGCGACCCACTATGGAAGAAGAGGTAGAAAATAACTGACTGACATTTAATGATAAAATGAGTGCAACGTAAAATATTCCTCATTTGAATCTCTGAAACTCTGCGACCCTGCCTACACCCTTCAACCCCTCCCAGGAGAACAGCAGGGTCAATGTCCTGATGGTGACCCTCGACCTGTGCAGGCTAGAGTAACACCATGCAACACACCCATGGTGTTATCTGCTCCAACAGCTGCCAGCTGCTCCTGCTTGCAGAGCAGAGAGGCTCCCAGGCGCTGCGGCTGCTGTGGACGGTGGAGGCCGTGGAGCTGGTTAGACAAGTCCAAAGTCGCTGAGCTGGAACAACACCGAGTACACGTGACTGGAGCACACCCGGGTCCATGTGACCTCTGCAGGGTACAGCGTGTGCTCTGGCTCCTAGTCTGAGCCGAGTACTGCGAGGGGAGGGGAGGAAGACTGGACGGGAAGCAGAGAGGGTGGGTGAGAAAAGATGGGAGGGGGCAGCGGCACACGTCACATGGCCTCGCACGCCACGCTTCACATGAGAGGTAGATGTGAAACTTGCAGAAAGAGAAACTCAAACAGAACCAGCACACATGCACGCAAAGTTCTGACCTCTGCACGTCAAAGAGGAGCAGCGGTTCCTGTAAGGTCCGAGCTGAAACTGTGATGCTGCAGCCTGCACGGCTTCCTGGACCCGACTGTTGGAAATCGGCTAAATCATTCCAATAAACAGAACCAGAGCAGGAATGCAGGAGAATCAACGACTGCAGCAGGTAATACGTGACTGAAGACGTTTAGTTAGTCTGGCTGCTGAAGACCCAAAACAGCTCTGATTTTTTCACCTTTAATTTCAAAAGAGACCAGGATACGGAGGACCAAAGCCGCCGCGATCACAGAAATCTGTCTACAAATTAATATCTTAGCCATGGAATATTCTAAAATCAATTAAAATGTGAGATTATATTGATTTTATAGTTAATTGTAGTCATTTTGGGAGGGGGGGGGGGGGGGTCAGACGTTTACTTTGTTGGTCTCTTTAATGAATCACATTTACAGTGTAAATGATTACGGTTATTTAATATAATTAATTAATCCATAATTATAATAATAATTTGATTTTATTGATCATTTTTCCGATATTTTTAAATTAAAGTAAAAACTTGTCCAAATGTTTTGTGTCGTTTAAAATTAATTGCAACATGGAAACAATGATGGGCTAATCATATATGTAATATAAAATATGCTTTTATTTTAAGGTTATTTAAATGATAGAATATATCGCTAATTCTAAAATGATTTCATGCAGTTATTTATCTGACGGTTTACCTTCAGTGTTTTTTACTTTTTCAAACGTTTGAAACATTAAAATCATTTGAACGATTTTTAAATTCATGAGATGATTTTATTTTCTGCTGTTCGTTTTCATCCTTGCAGCTCGAAGCTTTTTCTCTTTAAAAACTGAATTTCTGAAACACAATGTAAAATGAGCCCAGCTAGCGAGGCATTCAGCACATTAAAGACGAGGCTGTTTACAGAACCTCGGCCGGGTTTCTTCCTTCCTAACCCTGCAGCGACGAGGCAGAGGCCGCCAGAGGAAATGTTTGGGAGGACTTGGCCCACCGGCAGCAAACATCTCCAACAAAATGAGCCTCAAACATCCTCGACTCAGCAGCTGCAATCACACCGATGCTGATCTGGGGGATTTCTCCTGAAAACTCACAAACACGGCTGAACTACGATACCCGGGCCTGATCCGACATCATTTAAAGGTTTCAATTAACCTGAAAATATCCGAGTCAGAACCCCATCAGGCACTCAGTGCCCATCACTGGGACCCCGCCCCTTCAGGTGAGCACCCCTCCATCTGTTTATCTTTCATGATCTGATCTGCTGCCAGCAGCCCTTTAGAGCAGAGAGGAACAACAAACCTCCTCCTGAATCAAGCTGCAGCTTAAACCTCCTTCTGAACTTCAGTTATCTTTGTTATTAACCCTTTATTTATACAGGAAGTCTCATTGAGACACGAGTTCTCATTTACAGCAGACGTGTTAGAACGCACGTAAAACCTCACACAGAAGAAAACAGCGCCACCATGTTTAAAATACTCAATAATTCAGAACAGATAGAAATGCCTTGTTGTTGCCAGCTCTGAACATACGAAGATCTTCTCTTACGAGAAGGTTTATTTGATGACCCAAACACTAGATGGCTCCCAGGGTCTCTGTGAGGTTTTAAGACGCGTGAATCCAGCTGAGATGTTTCAAAGGTTTCCAGAATATCGCCGGAGGTTCCTTATGTGGTTCTATCAGTCCAAACCCAAGGCACAACTTTACAAAACCAGCTCAAATAAACTGAAACAAACAAAAACCAGGGTGGGGGCGGGCCTCCATCAGCCAATCACAGCCCTGCGAGACCCAACCCGCTGCATACTTGGACCCGGGCCTGTTCAGCCTGTGACGCTCCACAGTCCAGCTCTCAGCTGGAAAACTGAGCTGAAGTCTTTACAGTAACAGCAGGAATGAAGGTTTAAACAGGAAGAGATTCGCTCATTTTCACGCTGAACTAAGAACATGTCCCCTTTAAGGTTCTCTGTGTTTGAGCAGACAGACTGCAGCATGCATCTCCACCACCTCCGCACCGAGAACGTGTGAGCACCCACGTGTGTGAGAGCAGGTGTGCCTCACCGTGCACATCAGGCTGCATGTGCTTCCTACTTGCGGTGCTGGGGCTGCGCAGGCAGGTCTGTGGCGGCATGGCCGTGTGGACCGACGTGGTGGCGCGGCTGCTGAGGTCCACCACCGAGGGGGTGGGCGACGCGGGCGGTGGGGCCTGCAGCAGGGGGACCTGCGATGGTTGTGCCGCCTGCGCGGCCTGCTCGCTCTGAGCCGTGTTGGCCGGGATGCCGTTTTCTGACAGGAACTCCTCCAGGTCCATGTATTCAAGCTGGAAGTTGTCGCCGTCGTACGGCAGGGTCTTGTCCCACAGAGTCGGACCGAGGAAAGCAGACTGTGGGTGGCTGGCTGCGCTGCTCTCATCGTCCAGCTTCTTCTCCTTCTCCTTCCCAAACCCTGAAAAGAAGCACACACATGGTAACATGTCTCCGATTTCATCCTAAACTCAGTGTATCTAGAAGGACAGGAGCTAATATGATGAGGGGAAAAGACGACTCATTTCTCCTCTCCATGCAGGCTTCACTCCAGAAGCTCTGGAAACCCGACGTGGACAAAGAACGTTCTAAACGACAAACACAGCTGCACGGTTTATCAGCTCTGAATCATCATCACAATATCAAAGAACTGCTTGGTACCAGCTTATGGTACCAGCGCCATGCATGTAAATTCTGCCTGTAGTACATGCAGCCTGTTGGACGTTCACTGCCAGGAGCTAAGGTGTTCAGCAGGTGTTCAGCAGCAGCGTTACGATGACTTCCTGATGATGAGAAACCAGCCAGCAGATGTGCAGAGAAAGGTTTATTCAAGGTTCCTACATATTTTTATTTCAAAATTCCAAAGTTGAATTTTTTAAGCAGTTTTTTGATGGTGTTTGTGCAGCAGATGGGTTTTATTATCCTTATGTTTCACAGAAAAGGTTGGGTCCAATTGATCAATGTAATAAAGGGTTGTTTTGCTCGGTTTTTTGCCATCTAGACTAATTTAAATCAATAAGATATTTAACCTTTGACCTGTACGGTCAGGACTGAATTATCCTGCATTAAATATTTATTCTTTAAACTTTGACATCATTATTCTGTTTGTATAAATTTGAAAAAAGACAGTCTTAGTGCATTTTGTATTGAAATCATTATAAAGTAGTTTTGACATCAATAAAGCTGTAAATGATCCTTTTTTGTGTGGATTTATCTGTGGGTTCCAGGTAAGTTACCTAAAATCTACGATACAAAAACGTCACACTCAAGAACACGTGTCGCTCAAATATAAATTCCACTTTCTGACAAATTTTTACCAGAAAATTACAAAATAAAAACGTTTTGGAAACGATTTTTCCACACCTATCCAGACCTGCAGCTTGACTAAAGGGACATTCCAAACTTTTTAAGGCTGGGTATGAACCCAGGAAATATCAACTAGAAGCTCCTGGTTGGAATTGTGACTCTAAAGTTGGAGATTTCTCACAAATCCCAAATCCAACTTGTTTCTGTGAAGAAGAACACACTGTTATCAGCTTCTAGTGGTCTCCTGACTGGAACATGGACAACAGTGCATATGGTCAGTGGTAGTCGGTTGTAGTCCCTGTCCTAGATATGTCTGTAGTCTCCACTTGCACTACAATTCACTCAAAGCTCTGGTTAACCCTGTTGTTTGTGCACCTTTTCCTACCACATTTTTTCCATCCACTCAACTTTCTATTATCATGCTTGGACTCGGTAAACAGCCAGCTTCTTTTGTGGCTTACCCTCCAAAACACGGCTATAATTAACCATTATAACCTTTTCAATTATATTCTAATGTATTGAGATGCACAGGCAGGTGGGATGGATGCTGTTAAGGCTCATTTGTAAAACGTCTACCCATATCTCTTTCACTTGAAGCTTTAAAAATTGTTCACCAAGCCGTGAGAAATTTGCAGGCTGGCCCTTTAACGGTAAACATTATATGTCGTTCATATCAAATAACATCCATTCACATCGTCCTAAAACAGGCTTCAAAATAAAAGAAACGCCCTCTATCGATGAGTAGCGGTACTACTAATAAATCCACTTGAAGACAGCAGGGTTTAAAGGGTATAAACAGAACTTCCAAGCTAAAAACAGCACAGTCACAACACCAGCGCGGTTATATCGGGACTCTTATGTGTTCATTGAGAAAATAAGTACATGTTTTAGTCACCTGTTGGCTTCTTTCAGCTGAATATGACGCCAAAGCTGCCAGTTCTAAACATTATTCCTAAAACACGGCGCTTTCTGATTTCCTTAGCTGTGTCGCTCCCTGGCCAATCCATTTATCGTGTTTAATTTTTAACAAAGATCGTAAACTATAAAGACCGACCACTTCTACATAATTTGATTGACCCCTGTCCTTCTAGTCTGCTTAATCTGTCAAATCCACGGCCGCGTCTGAAGTGCGCCAACAAGCAGCCTGTGCACCTGAGTGCGCACTAAGTTTCGCACATTTAGAACTGCGTACCTTCATCGTGGTGAAACGGCAGCTTCAGCGGGTTTTCCAGCAGGGACTTCAGGACGCCGTGAGTCGGCGGCAGGAAAGTTGGGTTTAAGGGAAGAGGTCTGGCCATTTTCTCCATTTGACTTGAATAGAAGCAGGAGTAGAAAGATTAAAATGAGTCCTCCAACCCGGCAATAAAAAAATCAGAACTCCCTGGCCGGCCCGTGGAGCAACCCACGCAGGTGGAAGAGAAGAGGCCGCGACTCTGATGGAGGAGGAGGTGACCACGGTGGATGGCGGCTGGATGGCGGTCTGTCGCCGGGGCTCCCTGGCAGAGAGGTTGGACCGGAGGAGAGGAGGAGGGCGGGGAGAACCGCTGCTGCACTCCTCGGTGCATGTGAGGAGACAGGCGCCAGTGACGTCAAAGAACCGGAGGGGGCGGGGTCGTGCTGCGTTCAGGCGCGTCAAGTAAAACCCCACTCCGGCTTGAATCCCTGCTACGCTGATAGTCGGGAAAACGCGGCCCCTCTTTTACAGGTTTCAGGGTGTTTTTCTGGGGCCATTATTGACCCCTCTTTTTTCTGCAGCATTTACCAGGATACAAACAAACTACCGGGGTAGAAATTTTCCCCAGAAACAGGCCCGAGTAGTACTTTTTACCAGGAACTTTCTGATGGAGTTTTAACATTATAATAATTAAGTCAAATTTGCTTCAATTTATTCATAGCTCATATTTTCTGTTCACTTTAACAGTAACAGATTTCTAATCACCTGTTAACAGGCATGTGTAGTGAAAGAGGCTCTAATCCTTTAGTCAAGGCAATATTGTAAGGTTCGAAACAATTTATGTTCCGAAGCACAAATAAAAATAATAATTTTTAATTTGGCACACATTTCGTAGATTTTATTAAATATTTGTGCAAGTTCCAAACTACATCTGAAGTGATTTAATTCAGTTTTACAGTGTGAACGATCCCAAAATTCATGGCCAGAACATGGATTTTAATCTCCACCCCAGCTCTTGGAAGAACATGGAAGACCACAGCAGAAAAACCCCTTGAAACTTGTTTTAGTGGATGTTTTAGTGACTCTATAAAGTGTAGTCACTGTGAAAGAATCAGCGGTGCTGAGCAAGACCTCAGTCAACAAGTCTGTAGTTGGAGGACTTACCACTCAGCATCTGTTTAGCTAGTGGTAAAAGTTGTTTTTAGGGTGCAAAGACCTGCCGACCTTCACAGAGCTCTTCCATGTTTCCTGCATAAATGATCTTTGTAGCAATAATCCTCACTACATTGTTTTTCTGTGTCACCAAGAAGCCGGCCTCCATCCATTCCACATGTTCCTGTTAAAAAGGTCTTTTTGTCAAGACAACAGACTGTTCTGTGATTACCGGGAGAAATTTGCATACGGTCCTTTTAAAGACACTACGTCATTATCCATGCATGAAAGTTCATACCTGGTTATGAGGGTATTTTTCAAAATGGTTTGACATATATTCGAAAAACTTCACTGTGCAACAGTATATCTAATTGACAACTTTTATAAAGCAAATCCGCTGCAAACACTGTAAGGCAACCAGACCCACGATACTGTTTGCCTTTGACAGCACTGGACACCTTTCAGCATTTAGTGTCAAATATGCATACATAAAGAAATATGTTCCCCAGAGCATAGCTATGTACGTGCTTTCACATACAAACTATAAAAATTCAAGTTAAGTTTATTTCTGCCACTTTCCCAGTTTTATACGTGCTGCAGGAATACTGGATTCAACTGACGGTTAGTCGATGGGACCTTGGCTTTCCAAATTGGATTTCCGACTTCAGAACAGCTTTTTCATTTCAGAACTTGTAAATTCTTACTGCTGAGTATGTGATGCATTAGGTGGTTTGGATGCGTTTTATCTGTATGCCGAATGTCAAATTTTGAAGTTCAAATTTGGAAAATGGCTGCCTGGTAAATGAAGATGGGTTGAATTTAGTGTACAGAATCAATTTTTAGGCGTGTTATTTTCAGGTTATGAATGCAGGAAAAAATATTGTTATCTGCTCTTATTACCAACAGTAAATTCTCTTATTACTGAGCAAAACAATTATGAAAACCCAGCAGTCCATATTGCAGCTGCAACACATCTGTGACGTTATTCCCAGATCCATTTCTGAGGTGAATGGAACGGAGCGGCTGTTTACAAGTTATTTAATGCTGTTAGTGAGTTATGCAACGTAGTTACAGTGGATTACTCTTCCATCTAAAAATTACTCAGCATATCTGAATAATTCAACCAAGATAGTATGCTAAGCGAGGTTTCGGCGGGACATTTACTGATCATGACCTCCATGAAGAAAGCACTTATGCAAAAAGTGAACTATCCCTTTAAGTAAGTAAAGAATGTCGAACTAAAACATCCCAGAATATCCAGAGTGGTAAAAAGATCCCTGTTAAAATGTTTTAAATGATAATGTGTATCTATAATAAATGTTGCATTCATATTTGCTTGTTTTTCTCATTTTGTTCTAAATTTCTGTGAAAGCATTTTTATTCCAAAAATGCACCGTTTATATTTATCTTTTATGCATACAGGAAATGTTGTCATCTCCCCAGAAATCTCTCTCTTCTTCTTTTATCAGTGTGTTGCACACAGCTAGGCCATAAAACCAAAGCAAACAATAACCAGCCTGATCCAGCTTGTTTTGTGGTTTTATGATGTTTCATATAATAAACTGACTGCGTCATTCCTGTTTACTCAGCCAGACTCTGTAATCATATATTCTGTTGGGTGGAAGCTGACACTGTAACCTATTTCTAAACACTTTCATGGTTCCCTGGTTTTCATGCAACTGTCTTGCATTTAAAAAATGATGCAAGCCATTCAAAGTAATGTCAACATGGAAAGACTGAAACTCCTCAGATATGCTGCATTCACACGCCAACTCTGAGTTGTTGTTTAAGTGCCACCCAAAGCATTTCAAAAAATGTTCAATGTGACCAAGTTAGACTTTAGAAACAACTTTGTGGGGCTTTTAACATTTTGTTGGAAATACCGTTGACTTAAACATTTGGAAAGTTCACTTTGGTGAAAAATGCTAATTCTATAAAGATAAAAAATTGGTGAATTTTCTCCACATGAAATTTTGAATATTGTGCAAAATGTTATGATGTAGAGTATGAGGGACCATAAATAACAAAATGAAAAATAAATATGTAAATAAATAAATACACATATAAATGTATAAATAAATAAATACACATATAAATAAATAAATATTAGAAGAAATAAATGCACATCGTTCGTTCGTTCGTCGTCTTCCGCTTATCCAGGACCGGGTCGCGGGGGCAGCAGACTCAGCAGAGACGCCCAGACGTCCCTCTCTCCAGACACCTCCTCCAGTTCTTCCGGGGGGAGCCCAAGTCGTTCCCAGGCCAGCCGAGAGACATAGTCCCTCCAGTGTGTCCTGGGCCGTCCCCTGGGCCTCCTCCTGGTGGGATGTGCCTGGAACACCTCTCGAGGAAGGCGTCCAGGAGGCATCTGGTATAGATGCCCGAGCCACCTCAACTGGCTCCTCTCGATGTGGAGGAGCAGCGGCTCTACTCCGAGCTCCTCCCGGATGGCCGAGCTCCTCACCCTATCTCTAAGGGAGTGACCGGCCACCCTACGGAGGAAGCTCATTTCAGCCGCTTGTATCCGTGATCTCGTTCTTTCGGTCATGACCCAAAGTTCATGGCCATAGGTGAGGGTAGGAACGTAGACCGACCAGTAAATTGAGAGCTTTGCTTTTCGGCTCAGCTCTCTCTTCACCACAATGGACCGGCACAGCGCCCCCATTACTGTGGCAGCCGCACCGATCCGTCTGTCGATCTCCCGCTCCATTCTTCCCTCACTCGTGAACAAGACCCCGAGATACTTAAACTCCTCCACTTGAGGCAGGGACTCCCCTCCAACCTGAAGAGGACAAGCCACCCTTTTCCGGTCGAGTATCATGGCCTCGGACTTGGAGGAGCTGATCCTCATCCCAGCCGCTTCACACTCGGCTGCGAACCGCCACAGCGCATGCTGTAGGTCTTGGCTAGAGGGGGCCAGCAGGACCACGTCATCCGCAAAAAGAAGAGACGAAATCCACTGGTCCCCAAACCAGACCCCCTCCGGCCCTTGGCTGCGTCTAGAAATCCTGTCCATAAAAGTTATGAACAGGACTGGTGACAAAGGGCAGCCCTGCCGGAGTCCAACATGCACTGGGAACAGGTCCGACTTAGTGCCGGCATTGCGGACCAAACTCCTGCTCCGCTCGTACAGGGACCGGATGGCCCCTAATAAAGGGCCCCCGATTCCATACTCCTGGAGCACCCCCCCACAGGGCATCACGAGGGACACAGTCAAATGCCTTCTCCAGGTCCACAAAACACATGTGAACCGGTTGGGCAAACTCCCATGAACCCTCGAGCACCCTGTAGAGGGTATAGAGCTGGTCCAGTGTTCCACAGCTGGGACGAAAACCACACTGTTCCTCCCGAAGCCGAGGTTTGACTATCGGTCGGACTCTCCTCTCCAATACCCCGGCGTAGGCCTTACCAGGGAGGCTGAGGAGTGTGATCCCCCTGTAGTTGGAACACACCCTCCGGTCCCCCTTCTTATAAAGGGGGACCACCACCCCAGTCTGCCAGTCCAGAGGCACTGTCCCCGACCGCCACGCAATGTTGAAGAGGCGTGTCAACCATGACAGCCCTACAACATCCAGAGACTTGAGGTACTCAGGGCGGATCTCATCCACCCCCGAAGCCTTGCCACCACGGAGCTTTTCAACCACCTCGGTGACTTCAGCCTGGGTGATGAAAGAGTCCAACCCCGAGTCCCCAGCCTCTGTTTCCACCACGGAATGCGTGATGGCAGGATTGAGGAGATCCTTGAAGTACTCCTTCCACCGCCCGATAATGTCCTCAGTCGAGGTCAGCAGTCTCCTGCCCCCACTATAAACAGTGTTGGCAAAGCACTGCTTCCCCCTCCTGAGGCGCCGGACGGTTTGCCAGAATCGCTTCGAGGCCAACCGGTAGTCCTTCTCCATGGCCTCACCGAACTCTTCCCAGGCCCGAGTTTTTGCCTCTGCCACAGCCCGGGCCGCAGCACGCTTGGCCTCACGGTACCCGTCAGCCGCCTCAGGAGTCCCACAAGCCAACCACAGCCGATAGGACTCCTTCTTCAGCTTAACAGCATCCCTTACTGCCGGTGTCCACCACCGGGTTCTGGGATTGCCGCCACGACAGGCACCGCAGACCTTACGGCCGCAGCTATGGGCAGCAGCATCGACAATAGATGAAGAGAACATGGTCCACTCGGACTCTATGTCTCCAACATCCCCCGGGATCTGGTCGAAGCTCTCCCGGAGGTGGGAGTTGAATACATCCCTGGCCGAGGGCTCCGCCAGGCGTTCCCAGCAGACCCTCACTATGCGCTTGGGCCTGCCAAGTCTGTCTGGCTTTCTCCTCCTCCAGCGGATCCAACTCACCACCAGGTGATGATCAGTGGACAGCTCAGCCCCTCTCTTCACCCGAGTGTCCAAAACATGCGACCGAAGGTCTGATGGTACGACAACAAAGTCGATCATCGACCTCCTGCCTAGGGTGTCCTGGTGCCAAGTGCACTGATGGACACCCTTATGTTTGAACATGGTGTTCGTTATGGACAATCCGTGACTAGCACAGAAGTCCAATAACAAAACACCACTCGGATTCAGATCGGGGAGGCCATTCCTCCCAATCACGCCTCTCCAGGTGTCACTGTCGTTCCCCACGTGGGCGTTGAAGTCCCCCAGCAGAATAATGGAGTCCCCGGGAGGGGCACTATCCAGCACCCCCGACAGGGACGCCAAGAAGGCAGGGTACTCTGCACTACCACTCGGCCCGTAGGCTGAAATGATAGTCAGAGACCTCTCCCCAACCCGAAGGCGCAGGGATACAACCCTCTCATCCACTGGGGTAAACCCCAACACGAGACGGCTGAGCTGGGGGGCAACAAGCAAACCCACACCAGCCCGCCGCCTCTCCCCGTGGGCCACTCCAGAGTAGAAGAGAGTCCAACCCCTCTCAAGGAGATGGGTTCCAGAGTCTACGCTGTGCGTGGAGGCGAGCCCGACTATTTCTAGTCGATATCTCTCGACCTCCCGCACAAGCTCAGGCTCCTTCCCCCCCAGCGAGGTGACATTCCACGTCCCTGGAGCCAGCCTAAGCATCCGGGGATCGGGCCGCTGAGGTCTCCACCTTCGTCCGCCACCCAATCCTCTTTGCACCGGTCCGTCACGGTTCACCCTGCAGGTGGTGGGCCCACTGGGGGATGGTCTCGCGTCTCTCGTTCGGGCTTGGCCCGGCCGGGTCCCGCGAGGAGCAACCCGGCCACCAGGCGCTCTCCGATGAGTCCCGACCCCAGGCCTGGCTCCAGGGTGGGACCCCGGCTCCGCCGTACCGGGCGACGTCACGTGCCTCGATATTTTGTTCTTCATGAGGGGTTCTTGAACCATTCTTTGTCTGACCCATCACCTAGAGCCTGTTTGCCATGGGAGACCCTACCAGGGGCATTTAGGCCCCAGACAACATAGCCTCTAGGATCATTTGAGCACTCAAACCCCTCCACCTACGTTAAGGTGACGGTTCAATACACATATAACTATATAAGTGCATAAATGAATGGGAGACTTGCATTGGCCTCTATGCACCGTCTGCAAATTGCAACACCAGAAAAATATGATGGAGAAATATTCAATAAAGTCGCCAAGGAGAGGTGTATTGTCATTAAAATCATTGTATGTGCATGTGATGTCACGATTTTCATACTACATTTTTTGGATTGGAAATTAATACTTTAAAAAAATTGGAATTTCCCAAAGACTATATATAGTCTAAATAGCCAAGTATTCAGTAAAATATGCATAAAATGGTCAATAACATCACGATAGCAAGTTGTAGTGCCATCAAACTCATAGCACACATAGATCACCTCATCCTGAATCTTTTGAATAAACATAACATTGCCTTTATTGATGCAGACTTGCTTATACTGACAATAACTCTGTATTACAACCAAATAATATTAAACTTTTCCTTTACTGTTTGCAGTGTGTCACAACCTGAGATCAGACATTACATGAGCACACAAAAGTCTTACAGCTTGTTCATGCAATATGACATAAAATAAAATCACAATGAATAATAAAAATCCCAATATTAAAGAAGCCCTTACAGCTACATCCTGTTCACCTGAATACCATTTTCTGTCTTATTTCTTGCATTATGAGGGAGTCTGCAGTGGGAATTGCCTGCAGGCTCCACATCACTCCAACTTGCTCACTGACAAAAGAAGAATTTAACTGGAATGACATATTTTAGTTCTAGTTAGTATTTTCAATTAAACTATGATTTTATGTATAGTAGCTTCATAATACATTAATAAATAAATTAACAATGTGTTATATGAAATTTATTGGACGTGTCAAACTTTTTTAACAAATAAAAAACTGAAAACCACAGGCAATTCCCAATTATGTATTTATTTATTTATACATTTATATGTGTAAGTATTTATTTAGAGTAGAGGCCAATAAATCACAGAAATATTCAAGAAACCTCAATATTTAAACCCGTTAAAGAAGCTCAGGTATTGTGAAAAATTAATACAGAAAATTCTTTCCGGAAACAATCCAATGTATTTATAAAGCTTATTTAAAATCAAATGGTTGACCAAAGTGCTGTACATCAAGAGAACAATTCAGAATAGTAAAGTAAAAACAGACAAAAAACAGTGTTAGACAACAACGACAACTGATGCTGTGTTGAACGCCAGGAAAAAAGATCAGTCGGACACGTAGAGGCAACCCGTTCTATTACCTAGGGCCCGGTCCACGTCATTGTTGGATCAGCCAGGAGCAGCTACAAATACGGAGGTTGAACAGAAGTTTAACAGATTTATTGAAGGGTAAGATATGGTTGGTTGTCTGAATATCCAGAGAAGGTCTGGCTGGGCACTGAGGAAGAGAGGTAGGTGGTTATTATCTGGATAGCTGAAGGACAGAGTATTCAGGGAATAGTTTGTCTTTTTCAGGCAGAAGCGTTGAGTGGAAACCATTAATGCTGGAGGGTGGACAGGCAGGTGAGCAGAAGATAGGTGAATGTATGGAGGTCTCTGATTTCAGAAAGTTGGTTCCAGGAGCGGATGGGAGACATATGGCAGAGTTAGCATTTCATGGGAATCCACAGAGCAAGACAGATCACTGAACCAGGGAAACTTGGGCTCTGACACCAGAAGAATCCTGGAGAACTCATGAAAGAGCCGGGAGCACAAAAATCTGAAAAGCAGAGGTCAGATTACCATGCTGGAAGAGCCGACCATCTGTCTTCTTCCTTTGGGTTCCTGCTCCTTATAAACACCTCCTGCCTTCATTAGCCTTAATGAATTGTACCTGCAGAGCTGGACCTGCCAGCGCATCCTGTAGAGAGCTGGTGAGAGAGAAAACAGCACCGCCACTCTTTGTAGGCCTGACACCGTGAAGGAGAGTATAGGTGAAACAGGTCCGAAAGACAAGGTTGAGCAACACCAAACAAAAACCTAAAACTGTCCTTTGATAAAGTATTTATATTTCTACCCATACAGAGGTTTAGTTTCTGCCTCTTTGACACATTTACCAGGAAAGACACTCAAAAGAAAGAGGCTGCTCCCTAAACACTAATGCAATTTTCAAATGATTTTATTCACTAAGCCAAAAATCTTTCCAAACTGATCTGTGAAGAACTAATAACCCCCGATGAATAAATAACTAGTCTGCTATTCATGATTTCCAACAATAAATGTGTTTCCTGGAGGAATTTTGACCCACTCTGCTTTGCAAAAATGTTGCAGAAATTCAACCACATCGGAGGGTTTTCCAGCATTAAACTTCATGCCACAACATCTCAGCTGGACTTAAGTTAGATCCATTCTGAGGTAGACTAGCAGGTGTGCTTTCGATCAGTGATGTATGGTCGGACACTCTAATTCAGGGTTTTCTGGTGGCGAGCAGATTTCATGGTTCCATAAACGTTATCCTGGTTTCCAATCCAATATGGCTGCTGCATGTAGAAGCTGCAGTGCAAGTTACTGTCAATAAATAAATAATTTGGACTTTTTATGATTCAGATCTCATTAAATCAGTCACACACACAATACTGGGCAACATCTAGAGTGAGCATGTGTCCTTGAGCGCATAAAATCCCGACAAATACATTGTTATTGACTTTTGTTGATTCCAATAAAATAAATATGAAGTTATTATCAGTTATTATCAGGTCCAGAGTCTGACAACAAAGTTCTCAGAGTGAAATCTAAAAAACTGTTGTTTTTCGGGGCGCCACATGGCTCAGCGGTAGAGCAGGCGCACCATATGCAGAGGCTACTGACTTTAACGCAGTTGTCCCTGTCAAAAAGTGTGTTTTTGATGGACCAAAATGCGGGGAAGAACTCCTGAAGCTCGAGGTTTTCAGGTAAGAAGAGTCTTTATTATCCATGGCAGGACACAGACAGGGTAGCCAACACACGAGATCGCACATACACGTAACATAAGGAACCAGCGGGGAACAACGGAAACAAACGGGCTGAAATACAAAACTGAACAGCAGGGAAACCAATGACAAACGTGACAAGACAATCAGGGGAAAACACAGAACAGGTGTGGGCTTGGGGTGCAGGGAGACAGAAAACAAAGGACTAGACCAGGTAATATGACAAAAACACAAGCAGGCCTGACGGTCCCTGGTTCAATTCCTCATTTGCTGTATGGCCTTCCCTTCTTCCAGTCCAGCTACAGAATAAAGGTCACTAGTGCCACAAAAATATGTTTATATTTTATATATCTAATGCTGCAACCTCTGAGGATATGATGATTACACACAACTTCATAATAAGACATCAAAGGAAAATCATAATATTATGACAGATATGTTGACAGTCCTGTGGTGCCAAGGGTTGGATTAGTTCTCGTGTCAGAGTTATGTCTTATACATTCAAATAAATCCTAATAAATAACTTCCAGTTCATCATGGCTGCTTGCAAACACAACCAGTTGAACTCAGCCTCTCCTTCCTGACTCAACAACTCACTCTGAGCAAACAATCCCCATGGTGAAACATGGTGGTGGCAGCATAGTGCTGTGGGCATGCTCTTCTCCAGCAGGAACACAGAAGAGTTGATGGGAAAATGGATGGAGCTAAATCCTGGAAGAAAACCTGTTAGAGGCTGCAGTAAACGTGAGACTGGAGTGGAGGTTCACCTGTGGTAAGAGTTGATGTGAATAAATGTTCTGCAGCCGGTCTGAGTTCTGACAAGTTCTGCCGCTGTAAAGGCAGAGAAAGGTTGTTCTTTAAAATATTGGCTCAGGGGGGCTGAATACTAACACATACTACACCGTCCAGGGTTTTATTTGGAAACTGTTTTGAATATTTAAAACAAATTGTGTTATAGTTCATACAAAATCTCAATAAAATGCACTAAATGTTATGCTTGTAATGGGACCAAATGTGAGAAGGTTCAGGAGGTTTGAATACTTTGTGAAGCAGCTCCTGGGTTAACTCTACTATTTCTTTTTTAGTGACAGCGACGCAGATCTGACGCCTAGCTGGTACACGTTGTCTCCCCCTGTGTTGGCACACTTCCTTATTGTAGCATGAACTTTGTGTGTATGTAAGGTCCATTTAAAATCTGAACGACAGGGCTCCCCGTCACCATGGCGATTTGCTGCAAACACAGGAAAAAGGTACTAATCCAAAGCGTTCCCACATCCAGAGATGACGTGAATCTTTGACCTATTTTCAGCCAACGGGTGTTGTCTGGGCACAGCTCTTTCAGTGTAGGCTGTGACACATGGAGACTCATGCTTTCCAGTGTAGTAGTGGCTGAGTCATAGTTTAAACTCCTCGTTTGGCTCTGCCCATTTGTTTGTTTTTAATAATTATGCTGAAACAAGCTGAAAAACAAGCTTAAAAAAGACAGACTTTGTGAAAAGTTTCAGGAGGATCAGACTCTGGAAATGTAGCTCTGTCCTCCTGTTCTTGGGTTCTCTCAGGTCCCTGGAGAGAAGCAGGAGAACATGCAAACTTCATGCAGAAAGACTACAGGTGGGGATTTAAACCCAGGACCTCACTGCAGCAAGGCAACAGTGCTACCAACTGCAGTCCTGTAAATTATCCTGCTTCATAAAATTACTAGACAGCGTGGGGTACATTTTCTCTTTTAGGCTGATGCTCAGATATATTTATGTATAAAAGCTGATGAATCCAATCAGTTAGTTACGCTACAAGTGTTGAGAACAGCTCTTGGAGTGTTCCCAAATGCAGACAGGCAGGAGCAGATCAGAGAAACTCAAAAGATTTATTAAATAAACAAAATATTACAGGCAGGCAGGTGGAAGCAGTTGCAGGCATGGATATGGATTGGCTAAGCTTGGCAAGGTAAACCAGCATGGAGAGACATGGACGGCAGACGTGGCATGAAGGGAGCAGATCAGAATAAACCAGTAAGGAACAAACAGAACTGAAGAGTATATATAGAACCTGGCAAAGGCAAAAGCAGCGAGGCTGATCAGGTGGAGCAGGTGAAGCTGATTAAAGGCTGTGGCAGGACTGAACACAAAACATGGCTGGCACTAAAACAGGAATAAAAGGGCATAATCAAACCTAAGAAAAATAGCTGTAACAGAATATAAACTTAAATGCACTCAGAACAGAATACAAGAATCATGAGAATCAAAACCTTAGGAAAGAACTAAAGCACCACCTGTAATATGATCAGAAACAAGATCCAAAACATAATCTGAAGAACATAATCAGAAAAGGCCCCGAAACCCAAACACCTTCAAATCATGACACCAAGCAGGCTTTGGAATTATAAAAAGCCATGACTTTTATGTTCTGCTTTTAAATGAGATTGATGCTTTTATCTTTGGACTAAAACCTCTGAACACCAACGTCTTTAGTCACTGACTGAGAACGGCATTAATTTGGCCTCCATGGCTAATGTTTATAACCTTGGTGTCATCTTCAAGCAGGATATGTACTCGAAGTCCCAAATTAACCAGGTTCAGGACATACTATACACGTTCCCTCAGGATGACGGATTACTGCAAAGTACCATCAGGTACCATCCGATGGTACCATCAGGACTGGAATGGCGTCATTGGTTATAGGGTACTGAAATCCCTTTTCTCATTTGGACTGATCACAAGAACCTCTCCTACGTTCAAAATGCCAAGAAACTTAACCCCAGACAAGCCCGTTGGTCTCTGTTTTTTGCTCGCATTCATTTCTCTATCTCCTATAGACCCGGTTCCAAGAACACTAAGCCTGACGCTCTCTCTCGCCAGTTCTCTCATTCTAACCAACCCAAGACTGAAACCTCCATCCTCTCGGACTCTTGTATTGTGGGCGCCCTCACCTGGGCCATTGAGAAGGACATCAGAGAGGCACAGAGGTCCGAACCTGACCCAGGTACTGGCCCAGTGGGCAAGATGTTTGTTCCTAACTCTGTCGTCAATAAAGTTCTGGATTGGGTGCACAACAATAAGCTGACTTGTCATCCTGGGGTGACTCGCATGACCACATTTACCAAGAGGTATTTCTGGTGGCCGACTATGAATCTCAACATTAAAGACTTTGTTGCAGCGTGTCCCACATGTACTCAGAACAAAAACACCAATCAACCCCCTGCTGGTCTTCTTCAACCTCTGCCCACCCCTAGCCGCCCCTAGCCGCCCCTGGTCCCACATTTAAATTGATTTCATTACTGGTCTCCCGCCATCTGACGGTAACACAGTCATCCTCACTGTTGTTGACAGATTTTCTAAAGCAGCCCATTTTGTTCCATTATCCAAGCTCCCGTCTGCATTTGAGACTGCCCAACTCCTGGTTCTCCACGTTTTCCGCATCCATGGCATTCCTATGGATATTGTTTCTGACCGAGGCCCGCAGTTCATCTCGCAAGTCTGGAAGGAGTTCTGCAAAGCTCTAGGTGCCTCCGTAAGTCTTTCATCAGGATACCACCCACAATCTAATGGGCAGACAGAAAGATGCAACCAGGAACTTGAAGTCGCCTTAAGGTGCGTAATAAATGACAACCCCTCTTCTTGGTGCAAACATCTCACATGGATTGAATATGCTCATAACACGCATACTTCCTCTGCTACTGGTTTGTCCCCCTTTGAGGCTTCCCATGGCTATCTACCACCGCTGTTTCCCAGTATTGAATCTGACATCCTGGTCCCCTCTGTTCAGCATCATGTTTCCAGGTGTCGTAGGATTTGGCGACAGACCAGGAGGACCCTCCTACACACTCTCAAACAAAATAAGAGGTTCGCCAACCGTCGCCGTTCTGCTGCACCTATCTACCGAATCAATCAGAGGGTCTGGCTATCTACCAGGAATATTAAATTAAAGGATACTCCCAGAAAGTTGGCCCCCCGTTACATTGGTCCTTTTCTCATCGAGAGGATCATCAACCCATCTGCGGTGAGACTCAAACTACCATCTTCCATGCACATTCATCCTACTTTCCATGTTTCTCAGATCAATCCAGTCTCTGAAAGCCCCCTGAGTCCACCTACCAAGCCCCCCCCCATGCTAGCACATGCTAGCATGGGAATGCTATAACTATTCTGTGCCAGCAGCTAAGAGCTCTGATCAAACTTACCTTCAGATCTACATCCTATACTACTTGGAAAGATCTATTGCCTATGTATTTAAAAAAAAAAAATCTAAATATTACAGATGGAAAATGAGCAGAATTTAAATTTTATTTAAAAATTAAATAATTTTTAAATGAATGAGGAAAATATGTAGCTGTATGAAAATATGACTGAAGACCTGGGATGAATTCTTAAGTTTTGTAGAAGACATAATTATACTATTTTTTGCTGTCATGTGAACTGAGTACTTGTGTCTATAACAGAGTTGATTGTGCCTGTAGTCTGACAACTGTTGTAAAATTGTAATTCATTGACTAAAATGTTCATTTAATTCAAAATGTAGCTAAAATCGTATTAGATGACAAAACAACTGAATTGTGCAAAAATAAATGACCAAACAATTTATTGTAAGATATGTAAAATGCAAAACTAGCTTTAATAAATAAGTACTTGCCCTACCATTTATACAGTTTATTAATTACATCTGCACCAATAAACTGTATCTGATCAAATCTGGACAAGGTAGAAATGTGCCCAAGTCCGAATGAGGGTTCATCCTCCTTGGCATCATTGGCAGCAGCTCCTTTTGAAGTCAGTCACCACATCTGCTGACCTCCCAGAAAACAATACAGAAACAATCAATATCATAGCTAGAAGACAAAAAAAAGTAAATGTGTTCCTCTGTAGGTCCAGCAGGTTACCATGGTTGGGTGTGCTGCATTTGGATGCAGTCAGAGAAAGGAATCTGTATGTATGGCTTCCCAAAAGATCCTGAAAGAAGGAAAAAATGGTTGGTTCAAGTCAGTAGAAGCAACCTCACCATCACCAGAGGTCACAACAACAGGAAACTATGTGCTGTAAGTTCAATCTGCACACTGCACTGGAAAATGCACAAGGGCCTAATGAAATGTGCAAGAAAATAAATAAATAAATCACTTTACAGGCACACTTTGAAAAAGGACAGTTTGTGAGGGCACAGTCAGGCCAAGTGAGACTGAGGGCTGATGCCGTTCCAACCCTTTTTCTTCATCGCCCAGAACCAAAGAGGAGGAAGGATCCTGCAATGAGAAGTCCAGCAGAACTTCCACTGCATGTTGATCCACTGACTAGTGATCACACATATAGTTCTAAAGTAAACTTTGGTACGAACCGTGTTAAATAATACGTTTCAAATGTTTTACCTAATCTTCATGCCAACAGTGCCATTATAATTTCAGAGATGAAGGAAGGAAGAAACAGAAATGAGGCAAGTGAGATGAGGGAAAGTGAAGGGGAAAAAGAAGATGAAATTGTAGCCTCAGAGGACAGGGACATGCCAGGAACTGATGAGCCAGGGTCAACAGGGCAAGAAGTATGCATCAACAGGGAATACAATCAGGAAACCGAGGTGAAAAAGCTGAGGGAGGAATTAGAAAACCAAAAAATTCACATAAGAACAATAGAAGGAGAACTTCACAGACAGAAGAAAATTAATGTAGTCCTACGAAAGAAAGATTTAACAATGGAAAATAAATTTGGCAGCATTTTCACAAAATGGGAGTGTCGTAACTCTCTCTTTCTATGGCGCTGTACCTACCTACCTACCTACCTACCTACCTACCTACCTACCTACCTACCTACCTGCCTGTCTACCTGTCTACCTACCTACCTACCTACCTGTCTACCTGTCGACGTGCCTATCTGCCTGCCTGCACCTGGTAAATACTCACCTATGGACTGCACTGTAAATAAACACCATCAGCACTCTCACCTTGGGTTCCTGGATTCCGTCCTCCTCCCCTGGTTCCTGGACAACACCAACTTATTATCCTAGGCAAGCCTGCACTAGGAATAAACTTCACTTACCATCTACATCCTGTGTTTTGAGTCTGTTTTCATCCTCTGGTTTGTTCTACTTCGACTACCTTAGTGATTCATGATAGTATTTCTAAATCTAAGGGACACAAGGATCACATGAGGGGTTTCTCCAGGCTCAATTCTCAGGGCATTTTTATTCAAGAACTGTATGCTACCTCTAGCTCAGATTATGGACTACTGCAACCTCTGAGGATATGATGATTACGCACAGCTGGATAAATCTTTCACCATATGACTGCTATGGGTCAGAACCTCCTCCAGTTGAATGCAGAAAAGATAAGAGTCCTTTTTTTGGGCTAAAAATGTTGACAAGGTTAGAAATCAGCACTCAGCTGGACTCAATAAGGCTACAGATCACCAAGCATACAAGAACAATAAGTGCCATAA
This sequence comes from Girardinichthys multiradiatus, assembly GCF_021462225.1. Classification (NCBI taxonomy): domain Eukaryota; kingdom Metazoa; phylum Chordata; class Actinopteri; order Cyprinodontiformes; family Goodeidae; genus Girardinichthys; species Girardinichthys multiradiatus. Next base: position 38,182,447 of record NC_061817.1, read on the forward strand.
CTGAAACAGGCTTTTACCATCTTAAAATTATTGCCAGAATAAAGGATATACTGTAAAAACAGAGCACAGAAAAGCTTGGGCATGTTTTTAGTTTTGGTTGATCTCTGATCCAGCTAAAAGGACCTAAATGATCTGGTAACAACGTCTTGTGACCCGAGATAAGTGTTCACGCATCAACTGAGCACAGTTCATTTTGTTGCTTTAGGGGGGACAAAATGGTGGTTTTAATGTTGTGCAGAATTTAGGTCAACCAGCTGTTTATTAAAAGGTGGGTTTCACCAAAATACCAAGTGGATTCTAGCATCATGTGCTCGTCATGAATAAAGAGTTGTTATTGTTCCTCTTTTAGCACGTTATGGAATCCTCTGGTCATTCCCCAAACTTCCCTGTCAGTGCTTTTCCTTTCTTTGGTGCCTCACTCAGATTAGATATTTTGTGGAAGTCTAGACATGCACTCAGAAATGTTGCTGTTTAAGAGTGTCGTCCTGTTACTGTCCCACTTTTCAGCATCAGACTTCATCATGTATATATTTCCTGTGGGAGTTTCTGAAGGATTTATAATGAAGTAAACCTCAGGATTTTGTCCTTTTTTTTCTATTCCCGAGCTCCATCTAAAACAAGATCTATTCCTACTTGTAGACCCAGAGTTTTTACACTGTTGGGTTCTTTACTTCCGGTTTCAAACTAAAATCCACCTGAATAGCCCTGATTACCCTTTTATCAAAACGAGTAATCCCAATTTCCACACAAACGTCCCGCAATCACATTTTCGCAGAACTGATGTTCTTTTAATTTGTGCTTCTTTCCCTGTATGTCCTTGACTAACTCAGTGATTCAAGGGTATGTTGTTCTGTTCAGCTGACCGCTTTCATTCAATAAGGGTTTTGTTCAGCTTACACGTCACAATTTCTTCTTTTAGTTTTTAACGACACATACTGTACTAACGGTGGGAGGGGTTCTCAGTTTAATAACCCTCAGTTTCTAAGAAGGACATATTCACCCACAGATGAGAGAGCACATGTCACCCATTAGTATTAGAACACTGGCAGTTTATTATTTGGCCCCCTTTGGATAAAATGGCCACAGATAAATAATCTTCTTTATTTCACTTTCTGACATTACATCAGACTAAACCCTTCTTGTTAGGTTTCCTCAGGATAACCAACAATATTTCCTATTTGCTGAGTACCAGAAAATTCAGAGAAAGACTTTTCTATATGTATTTGATAAATTGAATAACTTGCTGGAATTTTGGCCCATTCCTCCTGACAGAACTGGTTACACACATTTTCCATGGCCCTGAAATTAGGGATTTGTGATGGCCACTCCAAAACATGGATCTGTCCACATTGTAGCTAGATTTCTGCTATGCTTAGGGACCCAAGCTTTAACATCCCAGCTGATGTTGTGAGATGTTACCTCAACATTTCCACACAAAGTTCTTTCTTCATGATTTTGTGAAGAGCACCAGTCTCTCCTGCAGATAAACATCCACATATCATGATGTGGTTGGTGTACTCAGGCTTTCAGTCCTCTCCCTTTTTTCCTCCAAATGTAGTAATGGCCATTATAGCCAAAAACTTCAACTTTAGATTCATCAACCCGCAGGATCTGGTTTTTTATGTTGCTTTGTGAGTGTTGGCTTCTTCTTTTCTGAGTGACCTTCTAGCCTAGTAATGATGCTCTCTTACCTGCTTAAGCAGCATCTTCACCAGCTTTCCAGCCTTTGTTCTGTGGTTGATTCGCATATTCCACATCATAACCCGTTCATCTCTGAGACAAAGGACCTGTTTCCTTCCTGATGGCTGGACATTTTAATGAGGATCATACTTGCATATAACTGTTTGAACACATCATGTGGCACCTTCAGGCATCTGGTGCAAGAGGAGGATCAGCAGATTGTCCCTACAAACTCAATCAAGCTCACTTGCTGCTGGAGATTCTCTTCTAGGTCAAGTTACTTATCCTTTCTTTTCTCTCCATCATTTCCTCAGCAACAAACCTTCTCTTTGCTGAAGATCGTCTAGTACTCCTCTCTGCTCCACTGGCTGCCCTCCTGGACGTCACTCACCAGGGCTTACATCAAAAACACTCACCTGCCTGTTTGCTCTCCACCAATCACACCACAGCTCTGAGAAGGCTGGAAACAAGTCGGGAAAAATAAGGACACTCTGGTGCCGCCATTACTCTCTGCCAACACATACCCTCTCCTCAAAGATCATCACCCTCAAAGCTAAGAATACACGCAGTCTTCAAAATCACATTTATCTTTTAATTTAAAATTTGAAATTTCCTGCCTAACAGATCACCTCTTCCCTCTAGTCTCCTCCTGGACCATCCTGCAGAAGAAGCGTTCATGGTTGTTTCTGCACAAGAGTGTAATTTAAAAAGCAAGCATGATATCTGGGGAATTTATCGTCGTATTGTTGGCCTCGGTGAGCAGACAGCTTCAGTAGGCATTGGAGTAGTTTTAAGCTGAATCTCCAGCTACCAGCATGAACCTCCAAGTCTTTGCAGATCCTCCTAGACTCTACTGCCACCTTGAAATAAGGATTGGGTTGAAGGAGTTTATCTGAGGTTCTTGTTCAGGGTAGAAATGAGAGATGGTGGATTTGCAGTATTGGTCTGTAGGTAATGATCAAATAATGGGATCATGAATAAAAGCTGCTAAAATCAGCACCTGCTCCAGGACGGCTGGATTCACATTTAGAGATGTGATGCTGGGCCATCTGGTGAAGCTCAGCTTAAAGCCTATGCTTTTCAGCATGAAAAAAGCAGGTTGAGGTGGTACACAAATCCATTAAGGATGGCATCTAGACGCTCTAAGGGAAGGTTTCTGACTTGTCTGACTGAGCCGTCTAGGGAAAGGCCTTGCTTATAAGAATCCCTCTGGCGGTCACTTGGGAACACCTTGAAGTCCATCCAGATGAGCCGGAGGACGAAGCTAAGTAGAGGGAGGTCTAGAGATCTCTGCTGAAGGCATTTTCCCCATGACCTCGCTGGGTAGTAGAAGATGGATGAACAAAGCATCTTAGTTGCGTAAACACAATCATCCAACAGACTTCCATAATCTCATACGGTCCTAATTTGGGCATTTTTTAACCAAAAGAGTAAACTTAAGATGTTGTGATTATGCATGAATATTAATGCAATATGTTATCATTAGGAGCACCAGCACGTGCCTTGTACATGCAGTTTATGAGCTCTTTCAGCTCATGTATATGGGTGATTTCACCACTGTGCTTTGTAAGATTCCAACATCGCTATGTGATAGATTTGTTTTCTAGGGCAAATAGTAAAAGAACCTCCATGAACAGTTCCTGTAATGTGGGTGTTGCCTACATTATGGTTAAAGCTTTTGTCAAAACAAGAGCGTGTGCTGACTAAGGCTATATTCACACAGACGCTTAATTAAGAAAAAAGAGAGCACAGCTATTAACAAGTGGAGCAGTGATGCTACTTCTGAGAGGAGTTTGTGTAGATGCTAGTCGGAGCACGACGTGAAAGTCGGAGCACGACGTGAAAGTCGGATGAAATAGGACATGACCTTTCAGACTGCCGATGCCTTGAAAAACATCGGATATGTATCTGATTTATTCTCACAAATGAAAGCGACACAATTCCGATTTTTTTTGGAGGTCAAGCAATTTCCCAATAGAAAAAGTCGAATGTGGAGTGCATATTGGGCCACATTGTCTGCCTGCTGTATGAATGTAACCCAAGTGTCAGAGCACACAAAAAAATACAATCTAAAACACATTAGTTCAGTTCCCTTTGAGTAAAGAACAAATCACCAACAGCCTGACCTGATGCAATAAACTGGTCAGGATGAATCTCTGATAGTATTTCTACACCAGAAGGAGATGAAATAAAAGTATGAAGTTTACTGCATTAATCCAGCAGCAGAGACTCTGAGCCATCTGTAGCTTCTGCTGAAATGATCCTGATTTGTCAACACAGTGTTATGTAACACTTTGTAAAGCAATTCCAGGGATTGGGGTGGTTATCCTTCTCTAGTAACAGCAGAGTACTTCTTTTGTGTTGACACAAACCTCCCAGGACTCAATATTCCTGCTAGGAAGGAGGGGACATCCAGCCGGATGAAGGGATTTTATATGATCACCTAAAATGGAGGGGATGCACGGTGGTGCAGTTGGTAGCACTGTTGCCTTGCAGCAAGAAGGTCCTGGGTTCGATTCCCGGCCTGGGGTGTTTCTGCATGGAGTTTGCATGTTCTCCCTGTGCATGTGTGGGTTCTCACTGGGTACTCTGGCTTCCTCCCACAGTCCAAAGACATGTCTGTTAGGTTAACTGGTAACTCTAAATTGCCCTTAGGTGTATGAATGAGTGTGGTTGTTTGTGTGTTGCCCTGCGATGAACTGGCGACCTGTCCAGGGTGTACCCCACCTCTCGCCCATAGACTGCTGGAGATAGGCACCAGCTCCCCCGTGACCCACTATGGAATAAGCGGTAGAAAATGACTGACTGACTGATGACTGACCTAAAATGGATGCTAGATGGACTGTATGAATCTGAGGTTTAACTTGGAAGTGCCTAGCTGGGATAAAACTGGCAGGCCTGCTCATATAGTTTTATATCAATATTCTCCAGTATGAATGAAACCATAGAACAGTGTCAGCGGATTCTGAGGAACACTATAGTTGCAGACCTCCAATTGTCATGAGGCCTTCTGAATATCTCCAGAACAGTGTGTAAGGAACTTCATGGAATGGGTTTCCATGGCCTCCAAACCTTATTTCACCAAGTGCAATGCAAAGCGTTGGATGGAGTGGCGTAAATCATGCTGCTATTGGACTCTGGAGCAGTGGAGACATGTTCTTCAGGGTGAGTAATCGTGCCTCTCTGTCTGGCAATCTAATGGCCAGAACTGGGTTTGAATGCTGCCAGGACAACGATACTTTCCAGACCCAGAAGAGATTGTGATGATGGCAGTTCTTCAGAAGTTGGGCTCAGGCCACTTAGTTCCAGTTAACAGACCCTTAATGCTTCAGCATACTAAGACATTTTAGATAAACTTTTAATCCCAATTTAGAGGGAGAAGTTTGGAGATGGCCCCTTCCTGTTCCAGAATGATTGCACATCAGTGCAAGGGTGCAAGATCCATAAAGGTCCATAAAAACATGGATAACTTGACTGACCTTAACCTGACAGAAGTCCTCTGGGATGAATTAGAGACTCCAGGTTTTAGTGTGAGCAGTTTTTAATGTTGATCTTTGTTATTAATTATCCTAATATTTGTTCCTTAGGTTTCAGTATCTTTTATAAATACGTATTAGTTCCATTTTTGGTTTCAGCACTGTTAGAACATTACTGGTGTTAAATTTAGCTACAATTTAAAATGAAGGCAACCTGTTGACTTGTATTCTGTCTGTACAACTGCGCTCCTAAATCAACAGCATTTCTAGCAGCGCAGCAAACTGTGTAATGTTACTTAATCCCGTTTTTACAAGTTCGGGTTTGTTGTTTGCATATCCATGTTTGTCTGTTGCCCTCATCGTTATCCTCACAGGTAATCTGCAGACCCATAAAGCCCAAAATGCCCTTTGGTTTCATAAGCTTGGTGTTAGGCTGTGCTGCTGGTAATAAGCTTATGTTTGTAACCAAGATTGGAGCAAGCAAACATTCAGCACAGTTTAATCCATGTCTGGTACTTTTACAGGTGTATTTTTGGTTTAGGAAAAGCCAAGCCTTCCATAAAGGCATTCCAGCTCAATGTGTGTGTGTGGAAAACACCGTCTGAGAGGCATGCAGTGATGGTTAGCATTCTGCAAGTTCACCCGTTAATAGAACTGGTGCTACGTTCAGCTCAGACAGATTGAAATTGAATAATTTATATTTAATGTCACATAGAAGACTAGTACAATACCTTTGGAGTGACAAAACTGGGTGGTGGTTCCAATTTCACACATCTCAATCTTCCTTTGTAAGCTTACTCTAAGACAGTGGTTCACAAATATTTAAGGCCGAGCCTCTCTTTAGAGGAAACACATTTTCCTCTGCACTGAAGGGAAGCTAAGGTGGTTTCAGACCTCTGTTAAGATACCTAATTAGCTCAACAGTTTGAAGGTTTTCCTGGCACATCCCAACTAAAAGACCCTAGGGTGGAATCAGAACTTGCTAGAGGAACCTTTTTTGTGCATGGATCACCTGGGAGAGCCCCGAGGAGGAGCTGGAGAGTGTTGCTGAGGAGACAACTACCTTAAACCTTGGATAAGCAGAAGAACAGATGAACCAATGGATCTTAAGAGTTGTTTCTTGGGCATCAAATACTGTTTTTATTTGCTGCAAGCATGGAATCAGAGCTGATGAGGAGATGAGGAATATTTTGCCAAGCTCTAATTTCAGGGGAAATTGTTCAACAACGGGTTGATTCAGAAAGTAGGCTAATCTTCACAAAGACACGAGATGTTTTTCTTGTTATATGAGTGAGTAGATAATAAGCTCAATGAGCTTTGCAGTTGTTGCTGGAAAAAAGTGCCATGCACATTCTGCCTCACTCAGCTTTTCCCGCTGACTCTCCACCTACCCGCTCGTCATCTCCAGCAGGTGAGCGATGGCGAGGTTTAGGGTAGTTCATCTCCCCATCCCACACACTGCATTAAAACACTGCAACATTCTCCATACACTCGAATGCCCACACACGTTGCAAGGACTTCGGGTGAAACAAGTGGCTGATGGCTTCAGTGTATTTCTGGAGCCTTTAATGTGCTGCGAGTCCATTAAGTGAGGTGGGAGGGAAAGGGATGCATGCAGGCATATGGTGCTGGATTACTGACTGTTTAGATGCAGTGGTGCAGATTAATTGGTCTAAAAATGTATTAACAGAATGAAGAAATGAAAAGTCATTTGGCAAGTGATGATTTCTAGTGCAGTTGGTAAATTATTAATTTGGCTGCTTTGCTGAAATCAAGTCATTAACAAAGTGTGAATTTCGATTTTAGCACTGTGAAAATAAGGATTTCACACTTTTTGCTAATTAATCCCAATAGTTTTGGGAAAGCATTGTGGAACTAAGCTGTTAGAATGTGTTTGGATTAGTGACTCTTTGCAAAATGTTAATGCTGAAAATATTCATCCTTAAATGGACTTCTGCTCATCAAAGGTCGGGTTGCTAGAGTAACAGGTCAAGGAGGAAAACCCAGACATCCCTCTCCAGCTCATTCTTGGGGTTCCCAAAGAGTGCCCAATCCAGAAGAGATTGTTCCTCCAGCTGGTTCTGGATCTGGCCCTGGGTCTCCTTCTGGTGCTTGGAAAACCTCCTAAGGGAGGCGTCCAGGATGCATCCTGATCAGATGTTGAGAAGCAAATGATCAAAAGCAATTCAATGTCTGTTTATTGATCTCTCAAGGCAAAAAGAACCATTTCATATGCAGAAACATTTAATCAGATCAGTCCACTCATAGATAGAATAAAATGGGACAGATATCTCTCAAAAGATAGATAATTATAGATAATGCCTAAATGGAGAGTAGTAGGAGAAAGTAGCAGAGTGAAGAAAAATGGGTCACTCTAAGCCTATAGCAGCATAACTACAGAGATAGTTCAGGATAAACTAAGCCACTCTAACTATAAGCTTTATCAAAAAGGGAAGTTTTAAGCCTAGCCTTAAAAGTAGACAGGGTGTCTGCCTCACGGACTAAAACTGGGAGCTGGTTCCACAGGAGAGGAGCCTGATAACTAAAGGATCTGCCTCCCATTCTGCTTCTAGTGACTCTAGGAACCACCAGTAAACCTGCAGGCAGCCGAGCATGCAGTGAACCGTACTAAACAAGAAGCAGCAAAGTGACAATCTGAGTATGATGAATGTCTGTAGGTTGGAGGCAAAAGGAAGAGACATAATCAGCATTGCACAGAAAGAACCAGTCAGGTGTTTAATCCATTAGAGTTAAGAGACAAAAACATTCCTCAGAAAATAGTCAAGGCCTAATCTGGAGAGCAGCAGCAGAAAAACTAAAGAAAAATGTTAGATCTTTATGAATCCTGAAGAACTACTGATGAAAACCACTTTAAAGATGAAAAATGAAAAATAATTTAAAGAAATAACCAAATAATTACATTTATAACGTAACAATTTCTGTAATTTTCCAAGCACCTCAACCTAATTTCTACTTTTTCTTTGGTTGTCACATAATATCCCTCCTGTGTGAGTCAGTGTGAATGTTTATAATGTGAGGTAACATTATGCAAAGAAGCCAAAACATCATCCTGCAGACATTAAGCCTCCATCGATTAAATAAATACGAGTTACCTGGTTTGATTACCATCTGGGTGGATTTCATCAACCCTGCACACAATTCTACAAACCCGAGGTTACACTAAGTCTGCAGAGGATCAGAGTTTGCAGCCATTAAAAATGTTGAAAGACAAAAAGACACAGTGTCCACTGCTGCGCTCTGCTCTCAGGCTTGCAGAGTCACATGCTGTCAGCATGGATGGACACATGAGCTCTGCTTCTCCACCTATCATGTTTTTTTTCTCTTCTCCCTTTTAAGATTCTCTGTTTGGACATATATACCTCTATCTGCTGTTTATTTCTTCTTTTCTTCTGCAAAACTAAAATCTGTTGATGTTGTGGTTCACTGTTTTTCCAGGTTGGTGCCTCTTGGAGGGAAGGATGGGCATCCACACGGCCCAAACAGACCAGTTTAATTAGGGCCTCATTTTTTCCATGACACAGGACCTAATCAGGACCATTAAATCACTTCTCTGTGATACAGTCTGGGCCCCAGTGGTAACTCTATCAGAAATGATCATGTCCAGGAAAAACTTGGGCCCCTAATAGGAGATAGTTGTAAAATCTCTGTGCTTATACGTGACAGAACAAAGCTAAAAGGATAAGAGACAGTAATAAACAATCAAAAAAAGCCATAAACTGTCAGGTACAACCAGACACAGAGTTAATATCAGCAACTAAGTCATATAATCTGGCTTTATTGAACATTAGATCTCTGTCAGGAAAATCATTTTTAATCAATGACTTCATTACTGACCACGATGTTGATGTTCTGTTTTTAACAGAAACATGGTTTCATGAATTTAATGAAGCTCCCATTCTGATAGAGGCGACGCCTCCAAACTACAATTGTCTTTGTGAGAGCAGACAGCAAAGAAAAGGTGGAGGGGCCACTTTGTTTAAAGATTTATTAGAGTGTAAAAAAGTATTTCTGGGCAAATTTGACTCTTTTGAATATTTGGGTCTCCAGGTAAAGAGCCCGGTCCGAACCATGTTCTTGAATATTTACAGGCCTCCTAAGTTCAAAACAAACTTTATCAGTGATTTTAATGAACTTTTATCTGTGATATGTGTTGATTATAACTGTTTAATTATTGTGGGAGACTTCAACATTCACATGGACAATCCTGAAGACAGAAGTCCAATAGATCTATGTGACACTCTTAGAAATGTTGGTTTGACTCAACATGTTAAACAGCAAACGCACAAACAGGGACATATTTTGGACTTTATCATCACTAAGGGTCTAAACATTTCCAAGGTGTCTGTAACTGATGTTGCTCTATCTGACCACTTTTCTGTTATTTTTGAAAGCATCATCTCCAATGGCTCAGTTTGCCAAAGAGACATAAGAAAACGCATCTTTAAGGAGAGTGCTGCTGAAACCTCTAACCAGATTTACTCTTCTACCTCCACTTTGCCCTGTAACACTGTAGATGAGCTGGTAGATAACTGTCATTCTAAAATCTCAGACATCATTAATTCAATTGCTCCAATTAAAGTGAAAGTCGTTTCTGGGAAGAAAATGTCTCCATGTAGAAGTGCTCCACCAGTCAGAAGTGAATAAAAGGAGTGTCGAAAAGCTGAACGCAGGTGGAGAAAGACTGGACTCCAGGTTCACTATATTATCTATAAAGAGAGACTCTACAGATATAACCTACAACTGAAAAATGCAAGAGAATCTTTATTTTCTGAGATCATCAGCAAAAACATTAACAATGCTCGTGCATTATTTGCCACGGTTGACAGGTTAACAAAACCTCCTGTAACTGTAGCATCTGAACTCCACTCTACCAGGACCTGAAATGAATTTGTTAACTTCTTCACTGAAAAAATCCAAAAGATCAGAGGGGCAGTCAACACATCCACATCAACTCCAGGACCAATGTTGTCTCCAACTAGAACTGATTTTGTCAAAATTTCCCAATTTCACCAAATAAACTACAAAAACTTAGAAGAAATCGTACAGCAACTAAGCTCTTCTTCCTGCTGTCTCGATCTTTTACCCACAGCTTTCCTTAAGAAAGCTTTGCCTGTAATAACATCTGATTTAACACAAATAATAAACACGTCCCTTTTGTCAGGTGTTTTCCTGCAGGCCCTGAAAACAGCAATTATCAAACCTCTATTGAAAAACAGCAACTTGGACAAGCTGCTCCTACAGAACTACAGGCCTATATCAAACCTCCTCTTCATCAGTAAGATTATTGAAAAAGCTGCGTTTCAATAGTTAAACAACTTCCTAACAACGACCAATCGCTTCGATGTCTTCCAGTCAGGCTTCCTGCTCACCACAGTACAGAGACTGCTCTTGTCAAGGTGTTCAATGACATCCGTATAAATGCAGACTGTGGAAGAACCACATTGCTGGTATTATTGGACCTTAGTGCAGCATTCGTCACTGTTGATCACTCCATTTTATTAGAGCGCCTGGAAAACTGGGTCGGCCTTTCTGGTACAGCACTCAACTGGTTTAAATTCAACTTGAAGGACAGGGACTTTTTTGTGTCAGTAGGTAACTTTACAACAGAGACCACAAAAATCACATGTGGTGTTCCCCAAGGGTCCATCTTAGGGCCCCTCCTATTCAATATCTACAGGCTTCCACTAACTCAGATTATAATAAACAACAACGTAAGTTATCATAACTATGCAGACGACACACAGCTATACGTTACGATGTCACCAGGCTTCAGTTAATACAGCTAGAAACCACCAATCAGACTCGAAACCTGGGTGTAGTGATGAACTCAGACTTGAACCTTAGATGCACATAAAGACAGTAACAAGGTCAGCTATCTATCACCTAAAGAACATCTACAGGATTAAAGGACTAATGTCTCAGCAGGACCTTGAAAAACTAATCCATGTGTTCATCTTTAGTAGAATTGGTTACTTCAACAGTTGTCGTGGTAGCCACACGGCAGTGTGTGTGTGTGTGTGTGTGTGTGTGTGTGTGTGTGCGTGTGTGTCCTTGTACTTGTTGCTGAGTGAGAACCATTTTTCGTATTTTTATCGCAAAGTGAGGACATTTTGACAAAGTGAGGACATTTTCCTGGTCCTCACTTTTTCAAATTCCGTTCTTGGGACAGGGGTTAGGTTTAGGACTAGGGTATGAATTGAGTTAGTGTTAGGGTTAGGGTTAGGCACTAAAAATCAAGGAAAATGAATGGAAGTAACCGAAAAGTCCTCATAAAGATAGTAAAACACGGATGTATGTGTGTGTGTTTGTGTGTGTGTGTGTTTGTGTGTGTGTATGTGCTTGGTTTTTAGCAGGTGATGGAGTACTGGTGGAGGTGACAGGTGTTCCCTATCTTCACTGATGAGCTTCGGTGTATTTAAGCAGCAGGCAGCCAGCATCTCACCGCTCGAGTGTTAGCCCTCAGTGGTAGAGCTCCAGCCTTCTCATGTATAGTTAAGTATTTCTCTTTTTGACTTTTTGCTGACCTGCTTCTGTCTTCTTGTATCCCAGATACAAGAAGCTGCCTTGCTTTGTTAAAGCATATTTTTGTAGTACCTTTGCTTCACAGAAGCCACGTCATTATTGTCCTACTGGACTACCTTGCTGGCTGCCGCCAAGTGCTTCCTGCCTCACACCGATTCCACAGAACCTGTCCACCCTCCACCGCTCTCAAGCGTCCAGGCTCCGGCACCGTACTACCACTCGTTATTGCACACTCCTGGTTTGGAAGCCTTCGTACTCACCGCACTGTGTGCTCTTTCTGGTCAGTCTGAATCCCTCTCCTCCTGGCGGAGAACTCACCCAGCCTAGTAAGGAAATGCTTATTCATTAATCCATTCTTAGTTTTACTCCTACTTACTGCTTGCTTCTTCTTTACAGCCTACCTCTCCATGTACCAGAGCGCCCAGTATTCCTGTATTCAATAAACTCATTACAAACGTTCCTGTTTCTCCTGAGCATTTCCTGCATGTGGGTCAAGTCGGTTTACAAAACTATGACAACGGTATCTTCCCAGGTCTGCCTAAAAAGTCAATCAGACAGCTGCAGTTGATCCGGAACGCTGCTGCCCGCGTCCTCACTAGAACTAAGAAAGTGGAGCACATCGGCCCGGTTCTAAAGTCCCTACACTGGCTCCCTGTAGCTCAGAGAATAGACTTTAAAATACTTCTGTTAGTCTATAAATCACTGAATGGCTTAGCAGCAAAATACATTACAGACTTGTTGTCAGTGTATCAACCACCCAGACCTCTCAGGTCTTCTGGCTCGAATCTACTCTGCAGAACCAGAACCAGAACCAAACATGGAGAAGCAGCTTTTAGTTCTTATGCTCCACTAATCTGGAATAAACTCCCAGAAAACTGGAAAAGCACCGAAACCCTAAGTTGCTTTAAATCAAGATTAAAAACTTATTTGTTTAGAGTGGCCTTTGACTGGGCCATTTTAACTTTATTAGTTACGTTTTCAGTCAAATTTTCCTTTCATTTTCGTATCCATCATTCTATTCTCTTTATGTTATTTAACTTTTTTTAAATGACCTCTGTTGTTTGATTTTCTGTATCATTGTAAAGTTTTTCCTTATGTACAGCGCCTTGAGTGCCTTGTTGCTGAAAAGTGCTAAATAAATAAACTTGACATGACTTGACAGAGCGTGAACAATTTGGACCCAGCGGAGTGGCTCAACAAACGGCTGCTCTCTGCTCCCATTGCACTGAAGTTATTGCTGCTAAAAGCGAGGAATCCCTCAGTGAAGGTATGAGGACACATCCATCCGTTCATCTGTCCATCCATCCCTATTTAGTCCTGCTCAGCTATCATCACAGCAGTACTGTTGTACTTTAGTAGGAGGTATATTTAAAACAGGTCTGAGGTTCAAGTTGAATGGAGATAAAGATGGAGCACAGATCATTTGGAACTGCTGCAAAGTTGAAAATCTCTCTGGATGTGATCGTTTTAGACACACATTGCACTAAGCAAAGAAATGAATATTTTTAGGCATCTCTATCGGTATGTTGATATATGACAAAGAAACGTGCATAAACACCCTGAGTATGGACAAAGGACCAGCTAATAATAACCAGGTCCTGATGCTGATGCTGCAAACTAGTTGTGTTCTTTGTGGTCGACACCAAAAATATCTCAATACGCTGACAACGATGCAATGCAGTGAAGATAAATGAACCACAGGGGTGCAAAGGGATTGACATACCTCCCTGTGTGTGTGTGTGTGTGTGTGTGTGTGTGTGTACACGAGCCATTTGGACCCCCTCCCTGCAGCCTATTAGAGGGCGATAACACACAGCAACAACCAAACAGAAAGAACTTTGTTCTTGCATAGAGAAAGATATTGCACACTGGAAAAATAAGAAATCTGTCCTGACTTTATGTCTTCAAAACAAGCTTCGTTCATAGTTTTCCCATGCTTGGCACCCCCTCTCACAGGGAGTATTACTGTCCCTGCCAGCATGTAAAGCCAACATGGTCACAAAAATCTGGGCTGCAAGGGGACGTCCACAAGGACTCCTATCGGACCCTGGTGGGCAGGTTCAGATCATGAAACGCATGTCCCACAGCCTGTGGGACATACAGTGGAGCAGACAGGCAGCTATGAGTTAGGCTTAAATAGATCTCATAGTATCAAAACACCACAATATTTCTGGCCACAGTGAAGTCTGTCCCGCAAAACCCTTTTTAGTTGCTGTTTCATAAGCCTCAGACATGAAGGTAAGCCATAAAAGGTTGGACCCAATTTCTATGTTTGAGACTTTTATTGTGAAATAGAAAAAAGAAGCTCTTGATAAGACCAGGCTGGTCAGCAACATAGACTCAGAGGAGTAGACTCTAAATGAGCGTCAGGATTGTCAACATTATTATTATGTTCCTTATTAATATACAAACAAGAAAAACAAGATTAAAGGGTTTCACCTCCAGCACTTAATAATTTATGCCAAACAAAATGGGTAAACTACACTGAGTTTAGTCTTTATAAATAAAACTAAATTAAATTTAGCATTTGTATATTTTGAAGAAGAAGAAGAAGTTTTTATTTATTTTTGCAGATCACGTTTATTTCTAACTAAAAAAACCACCCTTATTGCTGAATGTAGTACTGCTTTCATTTGGAGAACCCCGTTCCAAGCAGAGGTATACTGGTTTCCAGCGAGGAAAACCTTCCTCTCACTAATGTATCATTTCTATTAGACAACAAAGCCAATTAGGTGTTCATTGTGCAACAACAAGAAGGTCCCCTGAGGCTGGATTTCCAACCGTAAAGTCAAAGCAAGCAGATCACCTCTCATTACGTAGGCTGTGCCCTTAGAAAAGGTTAAAGTTGATGCGAGATATGATTCTGATTTGGCACATGTAGTGTTGTAAAATATCTTTGTTAACACATTGGTTTGTGTGTCCATGCATAAAATAAATATGGCCTTTAATTGCTTACAGCATTTAGCAGCATGAATGAAAAGTGTCTCCAATTTCCCCCTGGAACGCTCTCAACTTGTTTGGAATGTAATTTCCAACTATGAGCTCCAACTCAAGCGTAGCATTAAACTTGCATGTGTTTCACCAGAAGAACACTGAATAAACTCCTTATAAATGGTTGATGTGTTAGCATTTATCTCTGTGGAAAACAGACATGTCGACCAAAGGAGAGACACATGACTGAGATGTGAACACTACAGGGATAGCCCGACTGGCTGACTGTTAGCCACTAATGACACTAAAATTAGCATTGGCACTAAAGCTAAAGGGCTGTTTCACAGTTTCTAATGAGCCTGGACTACATTTTATGTTCTTTAGTTGAAAATCTAAAAATGATCAGGCCTGACATGGATAAATTTACAGTGAACAGAGAGTCTCTAGATTATTGAAACCTTTATATTATTGGTGAAAACAGAAAAAGGGAGCATTTCCATTGCAGATTTTGGCATTAGGACAACGTCAGCATGACGCAAGCCTAAAATCATCAAAATATGGTCTATTCAAACCTGGACTGAATTATTCTACACTGACCGTGTTTGTGTGGATGCAGATGCTGAGGTGATATTGATACCTTATTATTATAATTATGGAGCTCATTTAGACATCAAAATGACAGGTTCTGCTTCAGTCATCCAGAGACCCGTTCCAGTCATCCCTGGAACGGGTCTCAGACTTGCCTGCTCATGGCTCTGATTTCAGTCCCACACATCAACATCTGGATAAGCAGGAATTCAATTAGCAGTTTGGATCACACTTATGCTTAGAGTTATTTAACAGTAATAAAGTGAAGCTGATTAATAACAATGTGCTCAGGAAGTTCCATAAACATTTCTATTGATAAGAATAAAGCCTTTTGTGTCCATGGAGCCCATCTGTCTGAGCAGTTCAGCAGTTTTCATTTTTATTTCACTGCACATCTCGCCAGGGATTTACACCTTTAGTGGAGAAAATGATTAGGACGTGAAGTTCTAATTAGTGCTTCACACTCTGTCACGTCCACCTCTGCTGGTTCAGTGTTTTGCAGTTGTGTATCTGGTTCTATTTTCTTTTTAAGTTCCACTGTTATTTTGTTTCTTTTCTGTTTAATTTCCTGTCAGGTTTCAAACACTTCCTAATATTCCCACCTCTGCCACACCCTAAGGTTGTCTATTAATACATCACCCTATGCAGCTTCCTCCTGCCAGTTTGTCTTCATCACTTGGGTCGAGCGTTTCTGCCTTTATCCTAATTCTCCAGTGGCTGTCACCCAGCTTGTATTTTTTGACTTTCCTTTTCCTCTTTTTCAGATACCTCTGCTGGGTTTGCATTTTTGTGTTCTGACCTTGGACTGTATTAAAGGATTACTGATTTTATGCTCCTGTGTTGCATTTGAATTCTCTGGTCCTGTGTATTACGAAAATCTATTCCTGACCCAAATCATACACACCAGGGGATGCATCTTTTTCAGGAAATAACGGTTCCACAAAGTGCAAGTCCTTAGGGTTTCTTTTGGTACCAAGCTGTCTGTGGGTAACAGTAAAACATATCATTTTGAACCAAGCAACTAGACAGAAAAACAATAAAGTCATAATCAAAGAATGAAAGAATTCAATAATTGCTAAATGATTCTACAGCTCAATCATCATTGTCATGATGCTACTTCCTGTGAGGGTTTCTGGTGCATTTTTGCAGACTATGACAAGTCATTAGTCTGTTGCCTGATTTGCCATCAGAAGTTACACAATCATTCTCTGCTACAGGATTGGATTTTACTGGTTAACAAATAGCCATATTGTCCACTGATGAGCTAACTCTGCATGATGCTGTGAAACGTAGTGATTGAACACTAAAGATTAACTGTGTTTGCATGCACTCACTAATCCGACCACTGGCAGAACTCCAGCTCAAGTCCTGCTTGGTTAAATTAAGTTTCCATGCTGCAGGCTCTGATATAATGTGGATGCAAGCCAAGCATCCTAACTGGGTTTTAGCTAATTGGATCTATTCATTCACAGAAACAGAGAATCCAGTTTATTCGGCTAAGTTTAGTGTAGCACAGGCCTCTCTGTGTGACAGGCACTGCATCCTTAAAGCTGGTCTGTTATTTCTGGTAGCATGAAAGCAGCAGCTGTTGCTTTGACTGGACCGTCATCCCACCTTCAAGCCTCGAAGGCTACGCCAGGCCACCGTCTGCAGAGCCGAAACGGGTTTCTGAGAAGCAGCAGGAGTACGGGTTCAGTGAGCCTTGGTGTGTTGGAAGGCGCTGTCCTCTGGCCCTTTGTCTGTATCACGAAAGTCCCATGGAGGCGACTTTCAGGCTTTATTATAGTTGGACAGTAGATAGAAGAGATGAGATTACGTAATACCACCTGGCAGTCAATAGCTGTCACTAAATCGTATTATAGATATAATCAAATGTTCTTAGTACTATTTATCACTTGCAGACAATAAAAAAATAATTAAATTACTTAAAGGGTTTATGATTAAATAATTGTGATAAATCACATTTTTCATCAAATACCAATAAGCAAAGGTTTTTAATTCCGATAAATTCTGGTTAATAACCGAATCAATAAATAGCCTTTGATTTGGATTCTGAATTCACACGAATTTCTGTCTCGATTTAGTGTAAACTGGGATGTTGTGACTCCAAAGTTTGCAGCCTGTGTCACTCATTACAATCGCTGCATTTTAGCAGAAATGATTTTTAAATCCTCTACATGAGGATTTTCTTAAAACCTCAACCTTTGTCCTGTCCCACAACAGTAACGTAGTTTTCTCAGCAACACTAACGCATGTTCAGCTGTTTTTCCTCTAATGTCACCTAGTCAGGATGTCTCACTGCACCATAGATGGTCTCCAGCTTTAGATTTTAAAAGTTGAGCCTCTGTGGTAACAATCATCAGGTCAGGTCAAAGTTGAAATGCCGTTTTTGGCTTGCAGGTCCCCCGCCACTGGCCAAACACATGAGCTACATAACTCACAGATCATTACGTGCTGTATTCAGAGCTGGGGTAGTCATTAAGACTAACTCAGATGGCATTTGGGCGTGTTCCACCACTAGATTGAACATGTGGCTGAGAAATACCATCACTGGCTGCAATGAAGGACAATGCAAAGTCGACAGTCCAGGCAGCACAGAAGTAGGCACTTAGCACAAGAACAGTAGAGGCTAACATTTGCCCCTGAAACAGTCACACAGAACACAAGAACTAAGATCCTGTGGGACTTCCAGATCCAAAGTGATAAACAGACCAACACATTGTTGTGGTGGACAAAGCAGGAAAAAGGTTCAGTAGTGATAGATGCAGCAATCCCAAGAGACAGCAACATCAAGAAGGTGGGACACAAGAAACTCTAGAAATAGTCAAGGCCTCAGTGGTGCCAGCGGTCACTGGTGGACTTGGAGCAGTAATCCCCGAACTGGAGGAGCTCCTCCAGAGAATTCCAGGAATTACCTCTAAGATCTCTACAGAAATCAACAAACTCTCAATCATTGAGATGCACCAGTATTCCTTCACTTTAAATAAAGTTTGTGTTCGGCCCAATAAACTCAAAATGCTTCTGATCTAAAAGTTGGTACCACAGTTAAACAGCGTTAGCAACAGCAGAGCAGAACAGGTGAGCGGTGGTTTGACCGGCTGATGGGAGGCTTACTCAATAAATCCCCGTGTGTCCTGGAAATCCTAATGAGCTACATGAACATGTCAGAGGGTTCAATAAAAATAACAGTTTAAAAAGAGTCGCATACATGGTGATGAGTTCCAGGGCGGCTGGTTCAGCATTACTGCATCAGAAATGAGGATTTGTTCTCGTAGGTTCCCTCATTGGGAGGAAAAGTCAAGCAGAATAAAACAGGAACAATAATCGGCTTCACAACTTAATGTATATTTTTAATTGGATCTCCAGATGGCACCTGTATATAAGTCAGTCAGTCATTTTCTACCACTTATTCCATAGTGGGTCACGGGGGAGCTGGTGCCTATCTCCAGCAATCTATGGGCGAAAGGCAGGGTACACCCTGGACAGGTCGCCAGTCCATCGCAGGGCAACACACAAACAACCACACACACACTCATTCATACACCTAAGGGCAATTTAGAGAGACCAATTAACCTAACTGGCATGTCTTTGGACTGTGGGAGGAAGCTGGAGTACCCAGTGAGAACCCACGCATGCACAGGGAGAACATGCAAACTCCATGCAGAAAGATCCCTGGCCAGGAATTGAACCCAGGACCTTCTTGCTGCAAGGCAACAGTGCTACCAACTGCGCCACCGTGCAGCCCACCTGTATATAATGTACATATTTAATATATAAATATAAATAAATATATAAATATTAAATATATAAATATGTACATTATATACAGGTAAATATATACCTGTATATAATGTACATATTTATATATTTTTCCCAGTTTGAAACAGAATCCACCTCCAATCTGTGACTCTAATGTCATGTTGTCACTAGAATTAAAATTTAAATCATTTTATGAAAATAAAAACAAATAAAGACAAGCTTTAAGAAGATTAATTGCAAAACTAGAATGCTTAAAACTTTATATTGTCAGTCAGTCATTTTCTACCGCTTACTCCATAGTGGGTCACGGGGAAGCTGGTGCCTATCTCCAGCAGTCTATGGGCAAGATGCAGGGTACACCCTGGACAGGACTTTATATTGTATAAATGTTAAATTTAATTTGTTCTGTAATTGGTCATCTTTATTATCTAATAAAACACACAGAGTAATGTGTGTTTTACTCTGAAAGGTTGAAAGGTTTTAAGTACAGTCAATAAAATATCTCTGAAAGACTTTAACATTGTTTTTGCACAGAGACAAACAAAATCTAATAAATTAAAACAAATAGATAATAGAAAATAATAAATAAAATGAAACAAAATAAATCAAATAAAGCCAATGAAAAGCACAAAAAACACCAAATAAAATAAAACCAAAAAATAAAACCCAATTAAATAAAATGAATTCAAATAAAAACAACACAATAAAAATATAAACAAAAGCACAAAGGCACTTTTGATACCATATGGATGGATTGTAGAATATAAATCCATCCATATGGACCAGTTGGATTTAGTTTCAACCAAGCATCTATGGTGAATAACAGATTTTATGTGATTTAATGAGGACATGTTGTTTTTTACCTCAAAGTTCCCTTTTCCAAAGCTCGCCATGATATGCTTTTATGTTGCCTCTCCGCTTCATAACTTTTCACTTTGTCTGCCAGGAATTATATAAATAAACATGATAATAAATAAATAAAACGATATGGCAAATATGTTGAATTCTGACCATGAGCTCCACATAATAATCAGAGCAGATAAATATTCCTGCTTCCTGTCTAACAGCTGCTGCAGTGTTTCTTCTGGTTAACTCCAGTTCCAAGCATCTGTAGATCTCAGCATTTCACACACTGGTCCACTGGTTGGTCTGAGGCTCACATGTCACATGACAGCTGAGTGAACACAAAGCTGCAAATCCAGCTCTTCTTAATTTCTGCTAAGATACTGCAGTGCACCTAATTCTTAAAAAAAAATGATTGCAGTTGTTTGGTGCAACTGTGAAAAAGAAATGGTCCAAATAAATAAATTAAGGCCCAAAAGTAATATAACATTCGTGCCACTGATGAATCCATGAGAACTTCTGATCGCAGCTGTAGTTCATTAACAAAACACACAAGTGATTTCTGTTTGGTTCCTAACCAACAACAAGGAGGCAGCTGAAAGTGAAGATTTAACCTTCCCGGTCAGTGGGCAGACACATGTGGGTGGACCATGGGCATTAGTGTGTCCACTGAGCTTCCCAGTACTATTTATGTGGCATTTTAAAGCGCTAACAGTGAATTGTGTGAGAAGCTAAATAATGTGATGAGTAAGTATTATAAAGTCTGAGAAAAAATGACCAAAGAGATCAGGTTGTTGCTGGATTTGAGTGGGTGCAGTCAAGATGAGAGGAAATGCAAGGAGGAGAGATGAGAGCCTAAATGTGGTTTTCACAGGGTTGTGGGACATTTATCTGATTTAAACCCACTGAGAAACATGATGTTTTTCTGTTTCCAAGCAACATCATGTCTGCCGAACAATGGTTTATGCTGCCGCTCTAACGTCTTCTGCTTGATGCGACCTAGTTTCAATCAGACCTGCACACCAGCGACTCTGAGTCAGTCACCTCTTAATTAGGCGACCGAGTTTTACTTGTTTGACTGCTCTCTGCTGCTGCCTTTTGCAGGATAAATTAACAACAACAAAAGATTTCTACCCAGCAGCTTTACTCAAGCGGCTCGGCCAGCTCCACTTTAATAATACGTCTATTTTTATCTTTTTCCAATGTCTGACCGGTGCAGTGTATACTGCACAGTGTGGGAGGATGTTGTTCAGCAGGAAACAGAGAAGTGTGAGTCTGAAATGAACATATCCCAACAGGAAATCATCTCATCTTCTTACATAAATGTGAAATGTGCTGTTTCACAGGATTCAAAAGTCTAAAAACATTACATTTTTCATTCTGATTTATGAAATTTTACATTGCATAAATCAGAAACTGGTCTTTGTGGTAAAACAAGAAATGAACAGATATAAGTAAATGTGGAGCAAATGTAAAATGAGACATGTTTTTTTAATGCTATAAATCAGTAGACAAAACTGAACTGTCTTGATTTCATCACAGATGTTTTCTATTAATATTTCATCAACAATGCTAAAGTTAGTCTGAAGAAACGACAATCTTTGTTATTTTGGAGTTTGTGATGGTGATGTAGAAAGAGTTCACATCTCATCGCAGCAATTTCATCCCCAAAGTCCGAGTGCAATGCTCAGAGAAATTGGAAAAAGCCAAGCTCACCATCTCCAACACAGACAGAACATTTAGAAAAAGACTGAGCAAGTGTAGCTTGTTTGGGCTAAAAAGTAAATGGTAGGACAAGTAATGCCTGGTTCACACGGCAGGATTTTCAAATTGTCTGTTCTGTCAGAATCCGGGTTGTCAGATAACTTTCTCCTGTTGAATAAGGAGACTCCATGACATATTTCGAAGGAACAGGAAGTCATCAGGAAGAACTCTAAATTTCTCTGCAAAGATGGATCTTTGAGGCTGAGGAAGGGTTGCAGGTCAACAAGAACAGATACAGAGATCAGGGATGGATGTAGCCGTGTCTTGTTTCTGGTATTGTGTCTTTTTGAGCCTGAGTTCACGTAGCAGATGGCAGCTGCAGGTTCTGCAACCGAAACAGTCTGAGCTCAGGACTCGTCTCTGAAAGCATGAGGTCTGCACCTGATGGGCTGTTGCAGTCAGTCTGTTCCTGACTGATAATAAATGATGAACTGAATGTGCATGGCAACTAAATGATCCAACAAACATAAATACCATGCAATAATCCAGTGTGCTTTTTCATGCATCTTAGAAAGATTGTGGGCAAAAGAGTCTTAACAACAACATAAAAATATGACATATATCGCTTCGTGCATAATGATGCTAAATAGAAAGAGTTGTAAGTCAGGGGTGCCCAAGCCGATCCTTTAACAGGAACCATCCTGCAGCTCTTCCATACATCCCTGCTCCAACATAACTAAATTCCCTCCTCAGCAGTCATCCAGCTCTGCAGAGGCCTGGTAACGAGTCATTCATCTAATTCAGATGTGTCGGAGCAGGGATGCATCTTAAAGGTGCAGGATAGTAGCTCTGGAGGACTGGTCTAAGTTATGTAGATGTACCTGCCTGTTGCAAGAAGCAGAGAAGAGCGGGTTTGCTGATTTGTACCTAAACACCAAAAATGAGGGAAACACAAACCAGTATAATGTGAGTAAAGCAGGCAGAGATACAAGGTAAAAAGAACCAAAAAAATTTAAATATTCAGAACAATACTGTGAAAAACAGAATCCAGAGATCACAAGCCGAATGGATTTCATTTAAACCTTTGTAGTTTTTTTGTACCTCAATACATAAATTGAATTGTCGCAGCAGAAAATGTATTTACCAAACACAGAAGAAAGTCCAAAAACTAGTATGCAAAAATAATACCTGCAGATAAGACCAAATATATACAGGGGTTGGACAAAGAAACTGAAACACCTGTCATTTTAGTGTGGGAGGTTTCATGGCTAAATTGGACCAGCCTGGTAGCCAGTCTTCATTGATTGCACATTGCACCAGTAAGAGCAGAGTGTGAAGGTTCAATTAGCAGGGTAAGAGCACAGTTTTGCTCAAAATATTGAAATGCACACAACATTATGGGTGACATACCAGAGTTCAAAAGAGGACAAATTGTTGGTGCACGTCTTGCTGGCACATCTGTGACCAAGACAGCAAGTCTTTGTGATGTATCAAGAGCCACGGTATCCAGGGTAATGTCAGCATACCACCGAGAAGGACGAACCACATCCAACAGGATTAACTGTGGACGCAAGAAGAAGCTGTCTGAAAGGGATGTTCGGGTGCTAACCCGGATTGTATCCAAAAAACATAAAACCACGGCTGCCCAAATCACGGCAGAATTAAATGTGCACCTCAACTCTCCTGTTTCCACCAGAACTGTCCATCAGGAGCTCCACAGGGTCAATATACATGGCCGGGCTGCTATAGCCAAACCTTTGGTCACTCATGCCAATGCCAAACGTTGGTTTCAATGGTGCAAGGAGCGCAAATCTTGGGCTGTGGACAATGTGAAACATGTATTGTTCTCTGATGAGTCCACCTTTACTGTTTTCCCCACATCCAGGAGAGTTACGGTGTGGAGAAGCCCCAAAGAAGCGTACCACCCAGACTGTTGCATGCCCAGAGTGAAGCATGGGGGTGGATCAGTGATGGTTTGGGCTGCCATATCATGGCATTCCCTTGGCCCAATACTTGTGCTAGATGGGCGCGTCACTGCCTAGGACTACCGAACCATTCTTGAGGACCATGTGCATCCAATGGTTCAAACATTGTATCCTGAAGGCGGTGCCGTGTATCAGGATGACAATGCACCAATACACACAGCAAGACTGGTGAAAGATTGGTTTGATGAACATGAAAGTGAAGTTGAACATCTCCCATGGCCTGCACAGTCACCAGATCTAAATATTATTGAGCCACTTTGGGGTGTTTTGGAGGAGCGAGTCAGGAAACGTTTTCCTCCACCAGTATCACGTAGTGACCTGACCACTATCCTGCAAGAAGAATGGCTTAAAATCCCTCTGACCACTGTGCAGGACTTGTATATGTCATTCCCAAGATGAGTTGACCCTGTATTGGCCGCAAAAGGAGGCCCTACACCATACTAATAAATTATTGTGGTCTAAAACCAGGTGTTTCAGTTTCATTGTCCAACCCCCGTACATACAACGTATAAAGACACAACCTTTGATTTGCTGACAATAAATCAGACTAAACTATTCCTGATTTAGGTCAGATTGCCAACATTATTTCTATTTGCTCAATGCAGAAAAATGAGGGAGAGAACTTTTTATCACTTTCTTTAAAGTCAAAAGTTTACATACATCAAAGATTACTATGGCTTTAAACAATAAATTTCAAGGCTTGGATGATGATGTCATGACTTTTTAGGTTTCTGGTTGGATAATTCACAACATTTGAGACAAATGGAGATTCACCTATGGATGTCTTTCATGGTAACACCTTAAGCACGCTGCCTCTTTGTGAGAAATTATGGAAGAATAAAAAGTGTGCCAAGACTCAAAGAAATTTAAGATTTTTTTTGGACCTCTACAAGTCTGGTCCATTAATGGGCCCAATTTCCTCACGCCATTGACAGCTTTAGAATGTCCATTTGTTAGGATTTGAAAACTTTTGTATTGTTTATCACTCATGTCTGCTCTAAGTGCTTTTCCCTCCTACATGCCACAGAAAGGGAGATGGGGGAGACGAGTGAGTTATGCTTTTCTGTTCAAGTCCCCACTCCCTCTCTGTTTATAATCAAGACACATGAACCCTAACCTTTCTGACCCACACACACACGCACACACACACACACCCTGAATGTTTGTTGAACTGTGTGTGAACCAGCATGTATAAATAAAGAAAGAGGGGTGCCAATACTTTGTAGTCTGCACTGCAATGTGAGCTACCCTTGCTGCAAGTAAATCTGACTGTATCGTTCTTGGCTCTGAGTTGACTGATTAATACCTAACATTAACTTGGTCCTTCGAGTGGAGAGATTTCAATAACCTTATTTTCTTTGCTTTAACAGTGACTCTCAGAGGATCCAGAGAGTCACCAAGAGGTCAACTCCGAGGTGAGACAGTTTTAAAATAGAATAAGCTCTAAGATAAGAAAAAGTCGTTGGTAGTGTCTCGCCGTAAGGAGACAGCAATTGGATAGGTTTTATTTCGCCGGAAGGAAATAGCGATAAATTTTGGGTAAGATCTCGCTGCAAGGAGATCAGAAACGACTAGGTAGTTCCTCTGTAAAGGAACTGGATAATTTGGTTGGTAACATTTCGCCGTAAGGAAATGAAATTAAATGTTACATAATAAGGGAGCTCATAAACTAAGCTAGGTCCACCATACATATTGCTGAAGGGACATAAATATGTTAAAATACTAACTGTGTGAGTGCTGTTGTGTGTGTTTGGAGGACTAAGCATTTTTGGAAGAATCATAGCAAGATTGTGCTGGTCCTGTGTTTTCTATTGCCCAGATTAAAACTACGTACTGGTGACTTTGGGGATTCAGGTTGGATTTCATTCCAGAAAATTAACACCGCTGTGAACTAGTCGCAGTAGAAGGGCGTGTTAATGTCCTCCCCATAAGTCTCATGCCAGTGACCTTTTATCTGGGACATTCATACTATAATTGATCTAACGTGCCAGAGGAGCCGCAGGAGGGGACACGGACGCCTGGCCAGCCTGAGAGTTGTCCTCAGTCCACCTCCATTTTACGGAGGGGAGTCCTAGTGTCCGCCTGCGGCTTCTGGCCGATTGGATCCGAACTATTTGTCTACAAATATATCTGGGTGAGAAGTTGCTCTGTATGATATAATGTATATTATTATTATTTTTTTATTTTATTACACATTAACCATCATCTCCTAAAAAATGAAAGGAAAAGGTGGGGATGATTGTGTTAAATGTGCTTTAATTTGGGAAGATAAGTTTGGTTTTTCACAGAGTGGAAATTTTAGGGTAAATAAGTTAAATAGTTTAGATAGTTTCAAGTAAAACAGTTGATGGATGGAGATGAGAAAAATAAAAAACATAAGAAAAAGATTAAAAAGCACAGAGTGCATCAATTAAGATGTTAAAGAGTTAAAACTTTCCTGCAGGAAGTTTCGTTTGTCTTAAATATTGCGATCAGTCGGAAAAGAAAGGAGTATAGTGCATGTTATGGTGGACAACTGACTGACTGACTGATAATATTTCTGTGTGCAAAATCTGAACCTATACTAAACTTTTTCTTCTGCCTCTCTCACACACACACACACACACACACACACACACACACACACACACACACATATATGGGATTTGAGTTCAACATCTGCGTTTTTGAGTCTGGACTTTAGAAACCTGCCCTTCATAGCTTCTCCACCAGAGACGCTTCTCCAGCACGGCCTGAAAGAGAGAGACCCTGTCTGTCTGTCTGCTTGCTGCAAATCACAATGTGAGTTTCCACCAGAACGAAACTCAGAAGAAGTCTGGCCCAAACCCACTGAGATGGACAAAGATCTATGCTCTTTGCCAGAGCCAGAAGAGCGATACAATGGATTTATATTGAAAGCACATCTTATGCGGGCAGAAGAGAAACAGGATGGAGCAAAGTTCTTTCTCCCTCCTGGAGAAGATAAAGTGGACAAAGGAGTGAATGTCTCACCAACAGACCTGAAGGGCCTGGTTGTTTTTTGGACTGATAGAGGACTGTGTGCCATGACAGTCTGACTCTGGAGCGATTTAGAAACTGATGGGGGTAACGTACAAACACACACACATTTGCATAAATCTTTTCCTATTTTCTGCAATGAAGAACGCTTATTAACCGCTGCTCATGTTACGCTTGCTTGACGTTGACAGATATAGCGGGTTAAAATATTATTTTAGGGTTAGAAAAGTATCTTTAAAAGGGTGATAATTTAACTCATTTGATACTTTCCAGTTAATTCTTTTAGAGAAACAAGTTCTCTTTCGTCGTGGAATATTCAGGGTCAATTATTATAGTTATTAAAAGTTATTAAAATGCAGAGGAAGTTACAACATCTCCAAAACTCAGCAGTAATCATGTGTTTCTATGTTATTCTCAGGACAGATCTCATGAAGGAGCATTTTTAAAACCCAGTGCATGTGTAAAACCTGATGGGTTTCTCCTTCAGGTATTATTTTCTGTTGTCAGAGTTTGTATCCCATAAATCTAATGGGTAGAGACCTCATTAAAACAGGCTTAGTTTTACTGCAGATGGTCTTCATGCAGTTTCTGACACAATACTTACAGTTTGGTGCAGTTTATGTCCGCAAGTGTTAACTGACGCTTATGGAAAGTACAAATTCATTGTTTTTCACAGCAGCTGATGGGAAGAGGTTATATTAGGTTTTTTTCTTCCCTCTTCTGATTTATGCAGCATGTTGATTTATACTGTACCTTATATCAAGTCCTGACAAAAACTATGAAAGGTTTGGTTCTGCAGGTTCTTTTTTCTCCCTTTGGAGAAGGAAAGGAAACCTAATCAGTTCTGTGTTGCATAGAAATATTAAAACACTTGTTGTTTTCTAAGATATAACCAGCTAAAACATTTAAAAATTTTTGAGAGTAATTGGTTTTGTTAAACACATTTTCCAAAAAACAAACCTTTAAAATGAGAATGAAAAAATTGGGTTATTTTTGAAGGTAAGAAAGAATCTGATTGGACAGTGATACCACACAAAAATTAAAATAGATCTAAGCCAATGATGAGTTCCAGTCATTTAGTGGCTTTGAAATGCAATAATACTCAAAA
Source organism: Girardinichthys multiradiatus (assembly GCF_021462225.1). NCBI lineage: Eukaryota > Metazoa > Chordata > Actinopteri > Cyprinodontiformes > Goodeidae > Girardinichthys > Girardinichthys multiradiatus. The sequence continues at coordinate 38,210,061 of NC_061817.1, forward strand.
TTTCTACTCTGGGGACACAGATTGGGGTTGAAGAGTTTTGTTTTGGAACCAAGGTTAGGATTTTTATAACGGAATAAAGACAAGTAAAATCCTTCATTTTAGGAAAAGAAAAGAAATAAAGGCTCTCTCAACAGTAAGAGGATGGTCGGCTCAAACTCCAGTCTCCTTGTTTGATTTCTTAGGGTTTAAAGATTAAAAGAATACATAGGAGTACAAAGGTACACAAGGTAATTTCAGATTACTAAATTATAAAATATTGGAACATTTATCAGCATTTGGATTATTAAAGAGGGATTCTAGTAATGATTTTCTCCCCAACTCTGAAAATTTAAATAGCCAAATTAAGGAAAATTATGTCTTCCCTTTGAAACACTATGTGGAAAAAAGTCCTGTTTGGAGTCAAGTTTCTTATCTTAATTTCTGATTAAGTCAAACACTGCAGTTTTTGTTTTGTTTGGGTATAACATAAAAATGTCAACGCTGACTTAAAATACTTCTTTGCATTTAACCTGAGCAGAGAAATTCTTGAATGCAGCTGCGATCAAATTGAGCCAAACAAAAAGAGAATTATAACAATAACTCTCAGGATTGTAGGTATTATTACAGAGTTACAGTATAAAGAATTAGCAAAAGGTTTCAGCATCAGTGAATTTGGATTCATTTAAGAGAAAACTGTTGCTGTGCTTCTAAATAGTTTGAGATTTTTTGGACTATGTGCACTCATTTTTAAAAAGGATCCTGAAGATTGTCATAACAACATTGATCACTTATAGCATTAAAAGATACGGTTGAGAAAACATATTCTGAAAAGAGATTGTTCAAAATTTGTTTTAATTCTTGAAGCTTCAAATTTGGCCATTTGTTTGTCTTTGATGTTTTGTCTTTGTTTTGTTGGTATGAATGTTTGATTATATGTTGCATAAAACAATAATCCATGTTTAGAATAATGTTTCTAAATCCAAGATTGATTAAAACTTTGAGTTTTCAGGAGAGTTAAGAAGCAGCTTGTTTCTGAGGTAGGTGCATGTTAACAGTTTTGCAGTTTAAGTTACACTAATGTGGGATGGGATGAAGAAACTGTGGTCCCGCCCATAGGCTGCCAATCAGAGGTTAGTTCTGCCTGACTCTGCCCACCTACCAGGTTGGTTCACACCTTTGTTGTCATGGTAACGCTCAGCACCTCCCTTCCTGAGTTTTAACACTGTTTATGAGACAATAGAATCAAAATGCTTGTAGTGATTGTTGCCTGAATAACATGTTTTTTTGTATAATAATTAAGGATGTAGCATGACTTTTAGATTGATGTGTTTTACTATTAAAAGGTTAATGAAATAGTTTAAACTAGTTTGAAGAATTAGTTTTGCATACAGAATCATTGGTGATTTATTAGATTGAAAGTTTTCCCTGGTGCCATTAAGCTAACTGACAGTTCAAGATATGCCAAAAGTCGTCGTCATCGTCTTCCGCTTTATCCGGGACCGGGTCGTGGGGGCAGCAGACTCAGCAGAGACGCCCAGACGTCCCTCTCCCCAGACACCTTCTCCAGCTCCTCCGGGGGGAGCCCAAGGCATTCCCAGGCCAGCCGAGAGACATAGTCCCTCCAGCGTGTCCTGGGCCGTCTCCTGGGCCTCCTCCCGGTGGGACGTGCCTGGAACACCTCCCGAGGAAGCCGTCCAGGAGGCATCCAGTATAGATACCCAACCCACCTCAACTGGCTCCTCTCGATGTGGAGGAGCAGCGGCTCTACTCCGAGCCCCTCCCGGATGGCCGAGCTCCGAGCCCTATCTCTAAGGGAGTGCCCGGCCACCCTACGGAGGAAACTCATTTCAGCCGCTTGTATCCGTGATCTCGTTCTTTCGGTCATGACCCAAAGTTCATGGCCATAGGTGAGGGTAGGAACGTAGACCGACCAGTAAATTGAGAGCTTTGCTTTTCGGCTCAGCTCTCTCTTCACCACAATGGACCGGCACAGCGCCCCCATTACTGCGGCAGCCGCACTGATCCGTCTGTCGATCTCCCACTCCATTTTTCCCCCATTTGTGAACAAGACCCCGAGATACTTAAACTCCTCCACTTGAGGCTGGAACTCCCCTCCAAACTGAAGAGGACAAGCCACCCTTTTCCGGTCGAGAACCATGGCCTCGGACTTGGAGGAGCTGATCTTCATCCCAGCCGCTTCACACTCGGCTGCGAACTGCCCCAGTGCATGCTGTAGGTCTTGGCTAGATGGGGCCAGCAGGACCACGTCATCTGCAAAAAGAAGAGACGAAATCCACTGGTCCCCAAACCAGACCCCCTCCGGCCCTTGGCTGCACCTAGAAATCCTGTCCATAAAAGTTATGAACAGGACCAGTGACAAAGGGTAGCCCTGCTGGAGTCCAACATGCACCGGGAACAGGTCCGACTTAGTGCCGGCAATGCGAACCAAACTCCTGCTCCGCTTGTACAGAGATCGGATGGCCCCTAGTAAAGGGCCCCCGATTCCATACTCCTGGAGCACCCCCCACAGGGCATCACGAAGGACACAGTCGAATGCTTTCTCCAGGTCCACAAAACACATGTGGACCGATTGGGCAAACTCCCATGAACTCTCGAGTACCCCGTAGAGGGTATAGAGCTTGTCCAGTGTTCCACGGCTGGGACGAAAACCACACTGCTCCTCCTGAAGCCGAGGTTCGACTATCGGCCGGACTCTCCTCTCCAATACCCTGGCGTAGGCCTTACCGGGGAGGCTGAGGAGTGTGATCCCCCTGTAGTTGGAACACACCCTCCGGTCACCCTTCTTATGTAAGGGGACCACCACCCCAGTCTGCCAATCCAAAGGCACTGTCCTCGTCCGCCACGCAATGTTGAAGAGACGTGTCAACCATGATAGCCCCACAACAACCAAAGACTTGAGGTACTCAGGGCGGATCTCATCCAACCCCGAAGCCCTGCCACTGCGGAGCTTTTTAACCACCTCGGTGACTTCAGCCTGGGTGATGAAAGAGTGGCCTCACCGAACTCCTCCCAGGTCCGAGTTTTTGCCTCTGCCACCGCCCGGGCCGAGGCACGCTTGGCCCCACGGTACCCGTCAGCCGCCTCAGGAGTCCCACAAGCCAACCACAGCTGATAGGACTCCTTCTTCAGCTTGACAGCGTCCCTTACTGCCGGTGTCTACCACCGGGTTCGGGGATTGCCGCCGTGACAGGCACCACTGTCCTTATGGCCGCAGCTATGGGCAGCAGCATCGACAATAGATGCGGAGAACATGGTCCACTCGGACTCTATGTCTCCAACATCCCTCGGAATCTGGTCAAAGCTCTCCCGGAGGTGGGAGTTGAATACATCCCTGGCCGAGGGCTCCGCCAGACGTTCCCAGCAGACCCTCACTATGCGCTTGGGCCTGCCAAGTCTGACCGGCTTTCTCCTCCTCCAGCGGATCCAACCAGGTGGTGATCAGTGGACAGCTCAGCCCCTCTCTTCACCCAAGTGTCCAAAACATGCGGCCGAAGGTCTGATGATATGACAACAAAATCGATCATTGACCTCCTGCCTAGGGTATCCTGGTGCCAAGTGCACTGATGGACACTCTTATGTTTGAACATGGTGTTCATTATGGACAATCCGTGACTAGCACAGAAGTCCAATAACAAAACCCCGCTTGGATTCAGATCGGGGAGGCCATTCCTCCCGATCACGCCTCTCCAGGTGTCACTGTCGTTTCCCACGTGGGCGTTGAAGTCCCCCAGCAGAATAATGGAGTCCCCGGGAGGGGCACTATCCAGCACCCCCGACAGGGACGCCAAGAAGGCCGGGTACACCGCACTACCACTCGGCCCGTAGGCTGAAATGATAGTCAGAGACCTCTCCCCAACCCGAAGGCACAGGGATGCGACCCTCTCATCCACTGGGGTAAACCCCAACACGAGACGGCTGAGCTGGGGAGCAACATGCAAACCCACCCCAGCCCGCCGCCTCTCCCTGCGGGCCACTCCAGAGTAGAAGAGAGTCCAGCCCCTCTCGAGGAGATGGGTTCCAGAGCCCACGCTGTGCGTGGAGTCGAGCCCGACTATTTCTAGTTGATATCTCTCGACCTCCCGCACAAGCTCAGGCTCCTTCCCCCCCAGCGAGGTGACATTCCACGTCCCTAGAGCCAGCCTAAGCATCCGGGGATCGGGCCGCCGAGGTCTCCACCTTCGTCCGCCGCCCAATCCTCTTTGCACCGGTCCCTCACGGTTCCCCCTGCAGGTGGGGGGCCCACTGGGGGATGGTCTCGCGTCTCTCGTTTGGGCTTGGCCCGGCCGGGACCCGCGAGGAGCAACCCAGCCACCAGGCATTCTCCGACGAGTACCGACCCCAGACCTGGCTCCAGGGTGGGACCCCGGCTCCGCCGTACTGGGCGACGTCACGTGCCTCGATTTTTTAGTTGTCATGAGGGGTTCTTGAACCGCTCTTTGTCTGACCCATCACCTAGAGCCTGTTTGCCATGGGAGACCCTACCAGGGGCATTTAAGCCCCAGACAACATAGCCTCTAGGATCATTCGAGCACTCGAACCCCTCCACCACGTTCTGGTGGCGGTTCAAGGAGGGGTATATACCAAAAGTAAGGAATATATTTTGATAAAGAATCAGAGCTATGATTTTATACTTGGTGGGAATTATTTATTAGATTAAATTTGTAGAGTGTATGCATCAGAATTACATTAGATTTCCTTTAATCTAATACTCATCTTCATACAAGACAAATCAGGAAGATGTGTGACTTCTTTCTAAGTGAGATATTGATGAACTACACAACAACTGAAGTTTGTGTTTTGTTGTTAATGGCAGTTAGAAATATCTGGATTTTATTTATGTTGCTTTCGTTAAATTCATAGAGACACATAGTTATGTCAGAATTCATTTCTTTGGTTCTATGTAATGTGATCTTGGTTACTAGAACATTTTTGTTTAAACCTTTTGCTGGATTGTCGCATGGGTTGGACCCTGCGCCAGAAGAGGGGAAATGTCAGAATAAAGTAACATGGGGATATTGCCAAGATCTTTTTTATTCCACATCTTTGTGTGAAGATAGGATGTTGTTTTACTGTCAAAACCTGTCCACTGTGTTTTCTCAAGTTTCACAGACGGTGAAGGCTGCATTACCAGAAACAGCCACTTTCCACCCTCCAGTCCTTTATTCCTGGCGACTGGATTCTGCTCAGAGAATCTAGGAGAAAACACTGGAAGTCCAGGGCTGGAATGGCCCATATCAGATCCTACTAGACAGCCAGGAAAGCTGCAGGAAAGCTCCAGCTCCTCCAGCTTCATCTGGTTTCCAGGACAAGTCATCTTCCAACTGGATCATCCACGGCCTGAAAGGTGTGAGGACAGCGAACCACCACAAGACAAAGAACTGTAAGCTGATCACTGGCGAGTGATTGAAGAGGTGGTTGAAGAACACTGTTTCTTACAAGGGCACAATAATCCCTTGGGCAGTGCAACGTTATTTCAGAATCTACTTAAGGCCATCGCATTGCCTGAAAGTTAGAAATCATAAGGTCATTTGCCTCACTGCACACACACCACAGTGAGAGACACATAGGAAACATACAGGGAAGACCTCTACACATTTACACATAACCTTTCTCTGGATGATGGACTGGTGACGTCTGCAACAGAGAGACAGTCAAACATGCGCCATGATGCTTATTCTTCTTAATTTCTTAATATTTGGTGGCTACTAGGGGCTCCTTTGCCTGGACAGCGAGGGTCAGCCAAATTCTTTCTCCCACTTTGACAGCGAAACTGACTCTGAGGAGGAAATCTCGGATGCTTTTATCTAACTTTCATGGTTATTGCTTGATATCTATCATTATGGTACAAATTTGAATGTGTTCATTTCCACCGTTGTTTAGTTGGATTATGGAAGCCTAACTTCCAGCAGGTTAGAGTTCCTGTTTCTAAACATATTTCTAGAGGAGCTTCCTACGACCGCCCACCTGTACCAGACTGGTAACAGGGCAGCTTGAAGCCACTCAGGAGAGACAGCAGGATTTTTGAGTTTTGTTCATAATTTGTTTTCTTTGAGAAAAAAAAACTGTTTGCTTTCAGTACCAGAAGAAAGGACATTCCACTTCAAGGTCATGATGCAGTTATATGGAAGATGGTCTGTTCTGATGCTAATGATTGGTATTGCAAGTATTTTATTACTCTTGTGTTCATTTGGGCAATGGTACAAAGATAATGTGTGGTTAATCTGAGTAATTATGCCAATAATACTCATCAGCTGATTCGAAGAGAGATTCATCACTTTCCTGACTACCATGATCATGATGATAATGTCTGGTGGCAACTGATGCATCAAACTGTGAGGAAGATAAGAAATGACAGTTGCTATGTTTGTTGTTTGATTCCACATGTTATTAATGATCAACCATTTTTAGTACCTGTTCCTATTGATACTACTTTCTTTCCAGATAGGCAACATAACCAGTTGGTGGAGGTTATTTTTCCTTGGGTGAGGAATTATACTGTAAGGCAAAGCAGAAATGTTAGTAGATTTTCTAGTGAGACTAATTTAATATGTGCTATTACAGGAATTCTTTATAGATTTTGGGGTAATAGGAATCAATAAGATATCCAGATATAGGTACAGATATTTGTATCGCACAGGTCGAAAACACATCTTATTTCCTTGGAAAGACAGAAGGTTGCAAAACTATTATATCTGTTTCATGTGCTTTAATCAACAGACATAAATTTGAGTCATGTCCTATCAGAACTGATCCTTATACTATTTCAGGACCTTCAGCCCCAGATCCCTTTGTGTTAACTTTTAATCTTACAGCCGTACCAAATGGAAGTAAATTGTATGACCAGGCAGGTAAATTAACCAGGGTTCTTGTTACTTTTCCTAGTAGAGATGGGTACTCATGTATGGAGGACCGATCCTGACAAAATAAAAAATAAAAGCAGAAATATATATATTTTGTTTTTCCCTTTCCTTACACATGCCTTTTTTCTTTTGACATTTCCTCGTCTCTCTTTTTCCTTTACCGCATGCATTTCTGCTTCATTATGCAAATGAGGAGGGCTGCCTTCTTCTCTCCAGCTCCTCTCCTATTGGTCAATATACAGGAAGGAGGAGGATCCATGTGCAGGCCGAGGGTGTGTCCCAATTCAGGGGCTGGATCCTTCCAAGTGCGTTACTTGTGGGCTGATTACGTCACAGCGCGGCGCGTTAGGTCTGTCAGATGCTGCCGACAAATGTGTCCTTCTTTTGCCCGACTTGTGAGTATCCTTCGCGGTCCATCATTTCCCATGATTCATTGCGGGTCGAAGCGGTTTGGTCAAACAGGGGCAGCCATGGCGGACCACAGTGGCAAAAGCTGTGAGTAAACTGTGAAAAATGACACTTTCTGTGACACAAATGAACTTTTACAATGTTTTTCAGTGCGGAAATATAACTTTGTAGACGTGAAAAATCTGCTTGATTCATCAAGACATCGCTTAATTTCAAACGTGCTCCGACATGTTCGGAGTTTTCCGCTCCCACCGTAGCAACTGCCGGCTTGCTTTGTCAGCCCTACCGGCGGTGCTGCGAGCTAGACCCGGTAGAGATCTGACCGGACTATCAGCACTGAGTTCCTGCTGCCAGTCATCACAGTGAACGTTAAACACAAGTGATTTATAACAGTTTATGTTAGTATTATTTTAATGTATTGTGTCATTTGTTCATGTAAGTCGATTTGACATTACAGGTGATATTAAAGATAACCTGAATAAATGGACGATTTTATATAATCCTACCATATCGCTGGAGAGTGTGATTGAGAATAAATATGCTTTTAAATATGCATTTTTGATGAAGAAATGTGCTATATGTGTTTTTAAAAGTATATTTATAATTCAGCTAGCATTATAATTTGTGATTCCAGGTACAGTTGAAGAGAAATATACTTTCAAATGCAAGCAAATCTCAGTAAAGAAGTGAAAAGTTTGAAAGAGTTTGTTTTAGACAGTTGCATAGAAATATTTTAATATGTTCTGCAAATTAAGACAAATGTAAAATTTAAAAAAATACTTTTTTTTACACTGATATTAAGCAAGATTATTATTTTTTTTTGGTATTTTCATATTTCTTTTAGGGACAAAGGAGCAGATAGGCCAGTTTATGAAGCTCAGGGGTGAGAATGACCACCTTTTTACTGGAGCTAAAAACTCAGCCACCGTGGCTTGGAGGTACAATAACAACATTCTTTACAGTCAGTTTCTGTCCAGTTTCAAAAACTCCTGTCATTTCTTCATGTAAGTCAATTTGACATTACAGGTGATATTAAAGTTAACCTGAATAAATGGACGATTTTATATAATCCTACCATGTCGCTGGAGAGTGTGATTGAGAATAAATATGCTTTTAAATATGCATTTTTTTTCTTTGGGCATCTTTTTCTACTTTTTTATTATATTGACTGTTGGCAAACAACTGAAGTAAGGAGTGTGGACCACATGACTCTTGACAAATATAGTTATGGAGGGAGCGGAAACACGGTCTGTGTCGGAGTTGTTAAGGAAAGCTGCAAATAGATTGGACGAGTTTCATCTTGGTCAGCTTTGTCGAAGAATTTATTCAAATTGTCTTTTTTTTTAGCATCTGCCGGTTCAACTCCACAAGCACAAGGCCCCACCATAAGGCCAAGGAGCAACACAAGTAAGAGTTTTTTTTTTCCTCGTCATTGTTTTACAAGCAGAACATTAGTTCTTGTTTTAATGTTTGTAAGTCAACAGCCTACGTACGTGTTTTATTGTGTTTTAATGCTTCAGTTGGGGATTTTATTTAGCCTACGCTCACCCATTGGTATACAATAATGAAACGTCCCAGATGTTATCGTTTGTGACAGGTAAACATTTTTTAAAAGGGTAGACTGTTACTTTTAGCTTTGGGAAAAACCCACGATTGAGCACGTTGCGCACAGTTACAGCTACAATACAGAGGAGCTGTCCTTGCATAGGAGGAACAGCTGCTGCCATCTTCCAAAAGAAGAAATAGAAGAACATAGCGGGAACTGTTCTGTTAAATATGTGAAAATCTTTTTCTGTTGCTTGAATAGGGCTGAGGATAAAGGTTTTGCTCGCTTTAGGAATCGTTGCTAGTGTTAACGTTTACTGTGCCTGGAAAGCAAAATAGGGCCAGGATGCGTTGCTTTGCTGAAGATGAAGACTCAAATAAAATATAAATGAAGGCTGCAACATAAGTGAGACTGTGTGACAAATCATCAATCAAGATGATTATTAAAAAGGAGACCCTCATCGACTTAGATCTGAGTTGCTCTCACTTAATTTTCTTTGTTGTTAAATTTACACCAAATGTTTTAAATGAAACCATCACTGTTTTAATGTTGTCATTATATCCTTCTAACAATTCATCTTTTTTGTTTTATTCTGACGTGGAAATTTCCTCGTAATTCAGAAATCTGGTCACCTTAATGTAACAGTTACATCCAATGCTCTAATAGTAAATAGTGCACTGCTGTGTGATGGACTTGAAGTGTTCAGTCTGAACTGATAATGGTCTCATTTAAATGGTATTATGACTGACCAAACAAACAAAAACAAGGATTTTAGGCAGCAACTTTAAATGAGCTTTAACACTTGCAAGGTGAATGTAGCCTTGTATATAACTTAAAAGTATAATTTGTCTATTTGTAGCTTTGACAAGATAAAACATTCACTGATGGTGAACAGAGATCTTATAAGTTTTAAATCTGATACATTTTAAGCTATGTCCATATATTCTTTTACTGCAGGCTAGGGTAGCTTAAAGATAGAGTTGTTTACACATTTCTACACTTTTACATATGTGTCAATATACTCACAGTCTCAACCACACCTCAAATGCCAAATGTTGCAGGACAACATCCTGTTGATGGTAAGATAATATATATGCAGAAAATATTTTCTTGATTAGACATATAACTGTGGTGCTAGGTACATTTCACTATTTCCATCCACAGTTGAGGTGTCAAGACTGTTTGCAAGCAGATCAAGTAGAAGGCATCCAAGACGCAGCAATGCAACTGTCAGCCACCTCACATATATACACATCTTTTGTTGCCTTGGGCGAAAAGATTCAACATTTGTTCCAAGGCGACCAGATAAGGACCGTCTTCATAGGGCAGGACTGGGTGAGCGGCGCATATGTTTCCAAGGTATGTTATCTATGTCATTGTTGCTTGAACTATTTTGCTGCTCTAACACTGTAGAAAAAAATGTATTGTATTGTATGTAACTGTATGGTAACACATACAATAATTCTGAGGAAAATGTTGGTAAAACGTTCGGAAGCTCTTTCTGAATTATTTTAAACATTTACTGCTTTTTCTCAGTTTTTTAGAGCACCCTGTGTAGCTGTGCACTTCCACTGCAATGTCTTTTCTCCTTCTTAAGCCACTTATTTTAAACCTTAAACAGATAAAGATAATATTTCTTCTCCTTTTCTTCAGTGGAATTCAAAGACTCCAATGATAATAGTTTGTTGGTCAAGTGGTATTTCTTAATTGTGTGTTTATGTGTGCATTATTTTTCAGGTGACTTTCGCAGCTGTCAGGAATTAACAGATTGTCTTTATCAAAACTTTCCAAAGTTGAGGAATGCAGGTGGCTATGAGTTGCTCAAAACTTCTGATAACACAAGGAACCGCCAGCTTTCTGTTATACAGTGCCCAAATGAAGGGTACACTGTGCAATATTTGAAGGAACCCACCACTATGATTCACCACTCTACAATTTACATCCGCCCTCTACAGTGCAATATCAGCTTGGAGCAGGTAACTCTATCTGCTTTTAGCCAATCGTTTGCTGTTATTTGCAACTGTGTCAAACACAAACTCTGTTTGTGTGCGTCTTCAATCTTTATATATATTTTTTTACTTTTACACGTAGGAAGGGACTGAGGGACCTCCTAACACATATATTGGACCACTCACACCATGTCTTCTTTGTGGAGCAGAAATTCCTTTTTCACAGATAAGGCAACACAATCAGTCTTATTTAAGGTACTGATCCAAATCTAAAGTTCTCATCTGTACACTTAGTTTACTTTATTAATGCAAATGGATTAAATCTATGTTGTTCTTGTCCTGACATAGTACCCACTTAAAGAACTTTACACTTGAGTCACATAAACACATTCACAATTACATTCATACACAAATAGGCAAATCGGTAGGCTTTACTCCTTCCAGTGAAGTGATAAATAATTAACGGCTGAATCAGAACGGATGTTATTTGGTCAAACTCATATTTACGTATGGATGGTTAGTTAACTTTTATAATGCAAAGTTTCATTCCATGGATAGGGTATAACTTCTGTATCCAGAATAAGATGTGCCTACAATAAATCCATGGCTAATAATTGTTTTTTATAGATAGGTGGTGCACATAATCTGAAACCATCACATAAAACACACATATGGTCAAAGTATTATCAATAACTTAAATTGTATGTGGGCCAGCATCTTGTTTGTGATAAATCTTTCTGTTTATTTTCATATTGAAATGTTTGTATTTCATGTTAATAAGTACTTCAAGAATCAGATGCAAATTGATTGTTAAATCGATTCTAAAGGCTATCACAGGATGACAGGGAAAAACAGGCTGAAAGTGAGAAGGGAGAGGAATCTTTCCCTTCCACCAGTGGGGCAACTCGCAGCTCCTCACGGCACCAAGTTGCAGATATAGTGGTGACACTGGAGACAGGTTCAGATCAGGGTTTGTACAGTGATATCTGCAGCCACCAGCAACGTCTGTCCATTGCCATTTCAAATTTAAACCAACCCATTTGTGTTAAAAATATTTTTTGTAACGCGTGCCATGCATATGTTTTATCTTTAGCTGGTCCTTCAACTGATCTAAGCACACAGCATAATCCTCCAGATATTCAGAGGGACATCAGAAATGGTAAGTACCATGTACAGGTTAGAATTAGGACTCAAGTTTATTACTCAATAAACACGATAGAACTCTGTTTAAATCCATGGCCACTAGGGTGCCACATAATGTTGGGCAGCTGCTTTCCAGTTATCTCAATTATGAGATCTGCATCTCGCTATTATGGGTTTCTCATTAGTTAACATCAAGATCTCGTAATTATGACAGTTGTTCTTGTAATGACAAGGTTTTTGTAGTTGTTTATTACTTTGAATCCTATGCGCTTCTAAAGTTAGTAGTAAAGGTGAGACATGAAACTATCTTTGAAAACACTACTTTTTCCTGTGTGTGTCTGTGTTGTCAGAAAATAAATGGAAAACCGGCATGGTTGTATGTTTCATAAGTTTTGCTTGTTGAACAGGAGATAGGCACCATGTTTCAAAGTACCTTCTTTGGATGAAGCAGGTTTAGAAAATGGTTGGTTGGAATGGATGGTTGCATATAATTTTGATTTATTTCTTTTTTTTGTATATAGATTCAGAAATTTTACTGCACTAATCAGTTTGTATACACTTTTTTGATCATGTTTCTTTCAAGCTTGGATTACAGAAGTAGTTCCAGCTAAAGCGTCTGAGCTGTACATTGAGTCAGTACGTGAAGCAAACAAGGATAGAGAAAGTCTTTCATTTACCCTGAGTTTAAGGGATACCCTGAAGGAAAGGAACCGTGCCATTGTGAGATTCTACAAAAGGTCACGGGTGCAGTGGACTAACCCACTGCAATGTCATCTCATAGGTAAAACAGTCATTTATTTAAAAAAAACTCTGTCAACTCCTCCAACTGCCCTTATAAACCACACTGTTTTACATCCAAAACGAAATTAGTCCAGTCTTGACTCTTCAACTGGATGGAGACATAATGTTGCGCAAGATTTGGCTTTCATTTTTGGAGGTGATGCTGCCATTGGAGAGGGTGTTAATAGACATGTCCTTTTAATAGTCATGTCAAACCTTCAGAATGGATTCTTGCTTGATGACGAAACTGGTATGGTTATTCATTTTTTCATTTTCTTGAATTGGCAGCTATGGAGATTGTTCAGAAAAACCTGTTTATGTTAATATTATCAATTGTTGTTTGACAGATGTGAAGACATTGCTGTTTGAAGGTGAGCTGGACCATCTCACTCCTTCTACATCGAGGTTGCTTCTAGAAAGCGACCTTTTTGTGGTGGCGGGTCGCATTATCGGCCACAGCTTTCTGAATGGTGGTCCTCGTCTGGTTGGCCTCAGCCAAGGAATCATCCATGTGCTGTTTGGAGGGGACCCAGAAACAGCCACTGTAACTGAGTCTGATTGTGCAGACCAAGATGTCCGTGAGGTCATAACAATGGTTTGTAAATTTTCAGTTTTACTTTGACTATGCTACAAGACCTACAACAAAAGATTTTCTTTTTCCATGATATTGTTTGTAAATGTCATGAGAAACAAACTCTTTCATTTGCAATTTTTTTTAATTCTTCAGATGTATTTGGGGCAATTTTTTGGTTTGCATTTGTATCATGTGATGTCATACTGTTTTATTTATCCTACAGTGATTACTTAGTTACAGGGAACCAAGGATTTGTCAGAGGAGGAGAAATCCATGGTTCTCTCTTTGACGTTGCCATGGGATCTTCCTGGAGTTACAGTCAATAACAGACATTGGCTCGAAGAAAAAATACTCCTCCATGCTGTAAGTTATTATACCTGCAGAAACAATATCTGATGAAAGGTCATCTATAATTTCAACGCAAACTGTTAAGGTGAATATAGACTAGTACTGTTCTTAAGCCATCACAATCATGACTGCCCCACCTGATATATCTACATCTGAATGGTTTTAAGTGTGGAAAGATAACAAATAGTTTGACAGAAGGCGAATTATTGCGAGATTATTTTTATTTTTCAAAATGGCAAAATCAACATCTTTATGGTGCCCATAGAAATAGTCAATTCTATATTTTTTTAATCAGAGATTCCAAAAATCAACTCTACAACTTTAAAAATCCACTCAATAAGCTTTGTGATGTTAATTTTTATAACAATGAAAACAAAGTTTTTAAACAAAAGCATTTTATGATTTCGTTTTTTTTTAAAAGGGTCATTTTATTTCAAGCATTCAGGACCTTATTTGAAACACACACCCCAGAGCTTGAGAATACGCTGAACTTTTAAACGTGAATCTATTGAACGCTATGAGTGCAGGACTATACTGAGCTTTATAATTGTAAAAAATACTGCAACTGAAAATAAAAAATGAAAAACTACCCTTGATAAGGTTTGTTTGTTTATATTTTTTCCCAAAACTTTGAATTATTATTATTTTTTTTCCATGTGTAGGTTTTGGAAAGAACAAAACAACAGGTCAAACAAATCCGAAGAGGGCTGAAAGACAGGTGTGTGGGAATTTTTTAGTTCCAGGCCTGATGCTGTACCAGTACTTTTTCCAAGGGCCAGAGAGGCAGAGATAACACCACAGGTAAGTTTCCTTTGCAAAGATTAGAAATCAACACTGCATGCAAATATTCATTCTTACTGTATGCCCACATATGCAGGTTAGTAGGTGGAGATAGTGCCTACATCCAGCGGTTGGGGACACCAGGTGGTGTACACTTGAGATTGCTCGACAGTACATCCCAGTGCATGCCAAAAATGTACTCTTGTATTTCCTATGTCTGTTTTTCAATTTTGGACTGAAAGACAAACATTTGTATGCATCAAAAGTTCTACCTTAACACTGTTTATTTTTTCTTCAGTTACCTACATTCCAATTAATTTGCATTGCAATTTTTTTGTAGATGGTAATCAATAACATAAACTGGCCTAAGGATGAAGATATAGATGAGGACACACTCTCGTTGGAGGATCACTGTTTGATCATGAGCTTCCTCCGAAGATTCATAGAAAATGGTAAGCAAAGATTATACATTTTTCAGTACTCTTCATATATGCTTTTGGAAACTGAATTATGCACATGTAAATTAATCTTGCTAATGTATTGATCAGACTCCCTGTTAACATAATACATTCCTTTGTGTGCATAAAAGGAACGCCAGACAGGCTCAAGAATTTACTAACATTCTGGACAGGCTGGGGTATGCTATGCTCCAATCTCCAGGTCGAAGTTATTGACTGCAGTCTCCCACAGTCATCCACTTGCTTCCTGACTCTGAAGCTATCCAAAAACCACAAAAACTATGAAGACTTCCACCAAGACCTTATGGCAAGCAATTCTTCGGCCTACTCTGGTTTTGGTCAGATTTAAGCCGGGCCATTTAAACATTGTGTAACAAGTTTATCAATTGCAGAATGTTCTATGTTGTTGGTTATCAGAATGACTATTATTAAACTGTTCTTACGGTTCTGTCTCTTGATAGACATGGATATTCTGGATCCATTTAATACCAAGAAGTAAGAGGATAATCTGCTTGTTAATTATGTACTTTGACAGTTCTCAGCATTGTTGTTCAGATCAACTATAAAAACACTTTCATATTATTGTAGGACATTTTCTGTTGATGCGTACTCATGTATTAGCTGTTATCTGGTTTCCCAAATAACAGAATCACCAACTATGTTCCTGAAAATGTTTGTTAAAACAATAAGAGATTAGACCAACAAAGTAATTACAAACTGTTAAATGTGATGTTATCAACAAATTCTTAATGAAAACTGAAATGGTATCATAACAGTGATTTTATTACAATATACAAATCTGTGTAAAACAGGTCAATGTTCAGATGTTTAGATACAAGATGTCTAACCTAATATATTGTATGTTCACGGCAAATATCGAATGTAACAGGTATACCACAATGTATTGTTCTGCTGTCCGAATTAAAAACATAAAAATTTGAAAGAAAAAAACGCCATTTCTATTACAAAGATCTAAATGTCACAACTGTTGTGCCAAAAGAGGCGCAGATGCATGTTGATGAGAAGCAACTACCATCACGAAAAAGGCATGTTGATACATTTCCAAAAAACCAACTTGCACCTACTCTGTAGCAAGAAAATCTTTGGTAACTGTAACCTAAATATTTTCAAATATTGCAGTCAGTACAACAATAGTCTGATGATAAACATTTATCACATTAGAAAACAAGCCAGTTGGATCTGGTAGTGTTTCAAATTCCATCTGAGTCAAAGGACGTGGAAACTCAACCTCTGGCACAGTCACCCCATCGTGATGGCGACCATATGGACTCTCCCAGTCAATTCCATGTTGGAGGTCAACCTATATAATATGAAAGCATGATATAAATTACATCC
Organism: Girardinichthys multiradiatus; assembly: GCF_021462225.1. Taxonomy (NCBI): domain Eukaryota; kingdom Metazoa; phylum Chordata; class Actinopteri; order Cyprinodontiformes; family Goodeidae; genus Girardinichthys; species Girardinichthys multiradiatus. Next base: position 38,226,263 of record NC_061817.1, read on the forward strand.
AACTTACATGCACTGTTGTGTGTTTGAACAAAAAAGTGACATACAATTTCACTTTGTTGAATGGCATTAATAAAACCCACCTGTGCAGGGTCGTGACCTTCACGTTGGTTTTGAGACCATAACCGTAGCGGTGATTGGTTCCCTTCTGTGCGTACTTTGTGGTTGTTCCAGCCATCCTTGAAAAACTGCACATGTCTGTTGATCTGAGGTAGAAAGGCCCAGTGTAACGCATACAAGTGCACCTCATTGTCTGTGTGAAGTTATCTGTTTTGTTCTGTATGGTACCTGAAATAAATAAGATCTATTAGAGGTTGCACTAGATTTATAAGCTTATGGTAAATTAAACTTAGCTTCAACTGAAAATAACAGAATTCTAGCCCGTTAACATCAGACAAACACTGTTACCAAGGTAACACTTGCTTATATCAGAGCAGAAATTAAAACATTAAAGAAGTTACAAAGCAACATTAGCTAAAATCACAAAAATGTGACACCTCATTTGCATAAAAAGCTAGAATTAGCAATTGTTAATGGATCGTTATAACCCACCTTTATCAAAAACACAGATGGATATCAATGTAACAGAAAAATAACTGTCACCCACCAAGCATTTTTATGAATCCATTTTTATGAACATGTAAACAATGTATTTTTATTAATTATTTTAATTAAATCATACAAACAATAAGTTTGACCCTTCAGAAGCAGAGTGACTTCATTTTCTTGACCAAAACAGTTTTATATGAGATGGTCGCTAAAAGACAGGGAAAATCTTTTATGCTTGATTTATGATGATTTAACTTGTTACCACTCTGACACTAATCAATAACTCCATAATTTCTATAGGCTATTTATTTTAATAGAGAATTTCTTTTTCTTTGTCCAGGAACTATCTTAAGTATTGTTCTTGTTTTTTGAAACAAGTGAGTCTGACCTGATAAGTTTATGGTTTCCATCTATGTGCCACAAACTGTTTGGAGTTGGAACAGAGTATCTTCTACGCTGAACAGTTCGAAGCTGGAATGTGCGCATCCAAATTCCCTGCTGGTCCACACGGCGCATTGCTTCTTGCACTCGTGTTCCTTGAAAATGAATTAGACCCTAATTAAAACATGTTTAATTTGGAGGTGATGAATAGAATGAAAAGAAAAAGATGATATCTACAACTGCAACAGGTGCTTCTCAACACCTTCATAAGCACAAGTGTTAGACTTATGGATATGAATACCTTGAGCATTCAGGTAGCCCAACATCATCTTGTATCCTGTATTGGGATGTTAACTTAAAATGTCTCGCACAACTCCATCCAGCTCATCATCTCCTATGTTGTTGAATAAATCGGATACTCTACGAGAAAAAAAAGACAATGTCTGGTCATTAGAAAACAACTGACTATATTTCTTTAACAAACACATAGGTTTTGACCATTCAAGTCACGTGATTAAATATACAGCAAATTTACATGCACATTTTACATGACAGATCCGAAATAGTCACAATATTTGCCGAACGTGAGGTTCACCACAGTGATGGAAAATTGTCCAAACCAATTTGTGACACTAATGTATTACACATTTTAAGAGAATTAGTACCATAAGAGCTATGTTGAATGCCGTGTAATGGTTGATATTAACACACATTTGTAATTATTCTCCTGATGCGGTCTCCACCGTTACACAAAATTTGTATATTTTAATATGTATGACATAGGTTATAATTCAAAACTTAATTATTCTCGTACGGGTTAAAGGCTTACCACTTAATAACTACAGGGGTTGGACAATGAAACTGAAACACCTGTCATTTTAGTGTGGGAGGTTTCATGGCTAAATAGGACCAGCCTGGTAGCCAGTCTTCATTGATTGCACATTGCACCAGTAAGAGCAGAGTGTGAAGGTTCAATTAGCAGGGTAAGAGCACAGTTTTGCTCAAAATATTGAAATGCACACAACATTATGGGTGACATACCAGAGTTCAAAAGAGGACAAATTGTTGGTGCACGTCTTGTTGGCGCATCTGTGACCAAGACAGCAAGTCTTTGTGATGTACCAAGAGCCACAGTATCCAGGGTAATGTCAGCGTACCTCCAAGAAGGACGAACCACATCCAACAGGATTAACTGTGGACGCAAGAGGAAGCTGTCTGAAAGGGATGTTCGGGTTCTAACCCGGATTGTATCTAAAAAACATAAAACCACGTCTGCCCAAATCACGGCAGAATTAAATGTGCACCTCAACTCTCCTGTTTCCACCAGAACTGTCCGTCGGGAGCTCCACAGGGTCAATATACACGTGCTGCTATAGCCAAACCTTTGGTCACTCATGCCAATGCCAAACGTCGTTTTCAATGGTGCAAGGAGCGCAAATCTTGGGCTGTGGACAATGTGAAACATGTATTGTTCTCTGATGAGTCCACCTTTACTGTTTTCCCCACATCCAGGAGAGTTACGGTGTGGAGAAGCCCCAAAGAAGCGTACCACCCAGACTGTTGCATGTCCAGAGTGAAGCATGGGGGTGGATCAGTGATGGTTTGGGCTGCCATATCATGGCATTCCCTTGTCCCAATACTTGTGCTAGATGGGCCAAGGACTACCGATCTACAGATCTAAATATTATTGAGCCACTTTGGGGTGTTTTGGAGGAGCGAGTCAGGAAACGTTTTCCTCCACCAGTATCACGTAGTGACCTGGCCACTATCCTGTAAGAAGAATAGCTTAAAATCCCTCTGACCACTGTGCAGGACTTGTATATGTCATTCCCAAGACGAATTGACGCTGTATTGGCCACAATTGGAGGCCCTACACCATACTAATAAATTATTGTGGTCTAAAACCAGCTGTTTCGGTTTCATTGTCCAACCCCTGTATGTGTACATTTGAACACATAACAGATGTTCCGTTACAATTTGTAACTATAATGAAATAGAAAATACTACGGAGTTCAAAGTAGCAACAGAAACACCACACGCACTTACCTAATACCATAGTCTGCCATCCGCCGGTGAACTGTTCTTTCACAGACCCAAAAAATTTCTGCAATATCTGTAACTGTCACACCTGCAAGCCAAAACGATTCCAAGGCCTCAGCGGCCAGCAAATATCCAGGTATCCCAACTGTTCTTGTGTGGTACACAGACTTGTGCAAACGACACGCCACCTCCTCCAAAATCTGGAGAACTAATGGGTCAGCTTCATTATCTGTGTCTGCAGATAACTGGAGCAGCTTCTCATGCAAAATATCTACACAAAACAATAAATAGTCATCACTGACAGTATTGCTTTCGGCTAAGCTAGCAAGGTGACTTAATTCTTGTGCAATTGTCTGAGACATCTAGACCTTCACTTCCCCTAAAATTAGGCGTTCTCCAGAAAGGCCAAAAGCGCTGGCATGCACAATCGATCCGCACACGGGTCCTGCTCTGCTGTTTATTGACCAATAGTATAGGAGCTGGAGAGAAGAAGGCAGCCCTCTCATTTGCATAATGAAGGAGAAAGGCATACGTAAAGGAAAAAGAGAGACGAGTAAATGTAAAAAGAACATTGTGTGTATATATCTATATATATATATATAGAGAGAGATATATATACAGTGAGGAAAATAAGTATTTGAACACCCTGCAACTTTGCAAGTTGTCCCACTTAGAAATCATGGAGGGGCCTGAAATTTTCATCTTAGGTGCACGTCCACTGTGAGAGAAATAATAAAAAAAATAAAATCCGCAAATCACAATAATTATTATTAATAATAATTTATTTGTGTGTTACTGCTGCTAATAACTATTTGAACACCTCTGAAAATCAATGTTAATATTTGGCACAGTAGCCTTTGTTTGCAATTACAGAGGTCAAACGTTCCCTTAAAACAAGTCAAAATGAGGCTCAGTATTGTGTGTGACCTCCATGTGTCTGTATGACCTCCCTACAACGCCTGGACATGAACAAAGGCATGTGTAAGGAAAAGGAAAAACAATATATATATATATATATATATATATATCTGCTTTTATTTTTTATTTTGTCAGGATCGGTCCTCCATACTCATATCCTAAGAACATGGTTTGGATGTGTGGAAATAGATCATATCTTTATCTGCCTGCTAATTGGTCTGGAGTATGTTCATTTACTACCTACAGTCACAATTTATAATAGCTAGCTTTCACATGACGTCACATAGCTATGCCGCGAGAGCGCGGAATGCAGATGGAGGGCAGGAAGTGAAGTAGCCGAGGATTTGCCGGCTGTAAACACGCCCATGTTTTGTGCCGTTTACGGCTGCTCCAATCGCTCCAGCAGAGAAAAGGAAAAGCATTATTATCGAGTGCCAAAGGTTGTCATTCATAAAGGTGAAAGATGTAAAAAAATAACCGAAAAACAACTTAAAAAGTGGATTATAAATCTACATCTGCGGTCGGGAGGAGCAGAATCTGCTAATGCGAGTGTCTGTAGTGACCCACTTCGTCAGTGGTAAGTAGCAGTCCAACTTCTTTTTTTGTGGTTCTGTTTACCATTAGTTTGTCGTGAAATGCCTATTTATGTAGTAATGATTGTTAAGTTAATGTAGCCGTAGAGAGGCGTTGTATGTTTGTTTTAGCCACTACTGCTAACCGCTAACATCTCCACTAATATATGAACATATGAACTAACACTCACCTTGGCAAAGACCAAACGATAATTATCGCGGAGCCGTTTGGTTCCGAGGTTCTGGACAAAAAAAGTTTTATGCCTCCAGACTTTTGTAGGCTGCATGGTGGCACAGTTGGTAGCACTGTTGCCTTGCAGCAAGAAGGTCCTGGGTTCGATTCCCAGCCTGGGGTCTTTCTGCATGGAGTTTGCATGTTCTCCCTGTGCATGAGTGGGTTCTCACCGGGTACTCCGGCTTCCTCCCATAGTCCAAAAACATGCCTGTTAGGTTAATTGGTCTCTCTAAATTGCCCTTAGGTGTATGAATGAGTGTGTGCATGGTTGTCTGTGTGTTGCCCTGCGATGGACTGGCGACCTGTCCAGGGTGTACCCCGCCTCTCGCCCATAGACTGCTGGAGATAGGCACCAGCTCCCCCGTGACCCACTATGGAATAAGTGGTAGAAAATGACTGACTGACTGACTGACTTTTGTAGGCTTCCATCTGCTGTTTAGTGTAGTAAGACGTTTGAAGTGCCAGATAGTTCGTGATATCAACAGCCTCGATTGAAGGCAAATCTTGAGGTTCTCTCGAAAACTCACTCATCTTGATGAGATTATGGGTCACATTCAACATATCTGTGATTTAACTGTTTGTATTCTCCTGGAAACTGGATCTAAATCCCTACAATACGGACTCTCAGCAACGGTTGCCTCCTTTGACATTTTACGTCATGCCCTCTTCGCGCGTCATCAAAATCACGTGACTGAAACCCGGGAATTCAATCAGCCCATTATTAGAGAGGAAAGTTTCACTGTTCTGACCAAGGAGCAACAAGCTCTTAGAACGATGAGTTTGCAAAGTAGAATGGCTTTGGATTATCTGTTAGCTGAGAGGGGTGATGGTTTTGAAGAATTTATTTTTCTTTTAATTGTGATTACCTTGTAATCAGAAGAAATGAGTTGTAATGGACATTCTTGTATTAAGTGCTCTAAGGTGTTCTAAAGTGTTTGACCTTTAGGTTACCTCTCTTTCTTCAGAACATCTGTGTTAGAGGAGGAAGCTGTAAAAACCAGGATCAGATGTTTAATGGTTAAAACCCATTCCTTTTGGGTGATGTCTCAGGAAAAGCAGATGGTCTGTTACCTCTGACCCGAGGAGAGTTTAGGGCCATAAAGCATAAACTATTTTAAGTTGAGATAACACCCACATACTCTTTAAATACTGTGTGTAAATGTTGACACAAAGATAGATGACTATGAAGACACAGAAAAGGTTTATTCTACCGAGCTACAAAATAAAGACCACTACTCCTATGATGACATGTTGTAAATTAAAATATCTTAAGACGCCTGAGTGAACTCATAATTGTACTTCATAAAATGCAGAAAATCGAAAGAAGTTGCTATTTAAGTGAAATGAGAAAAAGTACAATGATGACATGAACAAGGCTTGTTTTAATTATTTTACTTTTATTACATTTTGTTTTCTTTGATTTATTATATTATTATGAGTATTACTTTGAGTATTTTTCCCACAATATAATCTGCTTTCCGTCCGTGGGTTTTTCGCTCACACAGAGTGTTTTCTTTTACATGTATCTAATCATGACTTTATTCGTGATAAAAAAGGAGGGACTGTTAGGGTTTGAAAACTTTTATATTGTTTATCACTCATGTCTGCTCTAAGTGCTTTTCTCTCCTACATGCTACAGAAAGGGAAATGGGGGAGACGAGTGAGTTATGCTTTTCTTGTCAAGTCCTCACTCCCTCTCTGTTTATAATCAAGACACATGAACCCTAACCTTTCTGACCCCACACACACACACACCCTGAATGTTTGTTGAACTGTGTGTGAACCAGCATGTATAAATAAAGAGAGAGGGGTGCCAATACTTTGTAGTTTGCACTGCAAAGTGAGCTACCCTTGCTGCAAGTAAATCTGACTCTGTATCGTTCTTGCCTCTGAGTTGACTGATTAATACCTAACACCAATCATGTCCAATTAATAGTCTGATCAGGAAGGAGACCGGTTCTGTGTCTCAGAAATGAACGGGTTTTCAGGTGTGTTATGTCTTAATTAAAAGTCAGAAGGTTCTGCAGACCTTGTGGAGATGCTGGTTGAAGCTGGGAAGAGAGCATCATTATCCACAGTGAAACCGCCAAGAACTGACAGGCCACTCAGCGAGGAAGAAGCCACTACTACAAATACACTTCGGGACTAAGACGACAAATTCTTGGAGACATCTCTTGTGGTCTGATGAAACTAAGACTGACGTTCATGGCTATATAAAGCATCATTACATTTGGAGAAATAAAGGGGCAGATTGAAAGCCTGAGAATACTAGTCCTACTGTAAATCCAGGAGGTGGTGGCATCATGCTGTGGGCATGCTTTGCTGCAGAAGGGAGTGGTAAAAAAAGAATGTCATGTGGAAATATTAAAACAACATCTCCAAACATCAGCCAGGAGGTTACAGCTTGGACATAGAGGTCTTCCAAATGGGCAATGTCTCTCAGCGAATTAGTTACAAAGGGGTTGAAGGACAACAAAGTCAATGTTTTGCAGCACAAAAATGACAAATTCCTGATCTCAGTCCCAAAGAAAAGTTATGGCCTAAACCTATAAGGTGTGTGTGAGCAAACCCGGCCCAATTACACCAGCTCTGTCAGGAGGAATGGGACAAAATCTCAGCAAGCTATTGTGAGAAGCTAGCGGAAGTAAACCCAAACGTCCTGGTCAAAGTCACAGAGTTTAAAGGCATATTTTATCAAATGCTAAAATAAAACAATCTGCAAGTAGAAATCATTTTGTTGATTCTAACTAGTCTGATTTAATGTCAGACAAGAAAGACAGAAAAATACAGACTATAAACTGATGTTTGATTTCCACTTTTTACTGCCAGTCAGCTCAGAGAAGACAGCTTGGCTGCAAACCTTCATTATTATAAAAGCATCTAACAGTCATCTCCTCTGTGCAGAGATAATTTGAAAGAGACACCACTATCCATCCTCAGCTCCACGGGACGCGGTGGGTGACTTCCTGTTGCTCCCCATGGAGAACAAAACAGAGAACAGAAGCTGTTACAACCTGAGCTTCCAGCCGAGCTTCTCAGAAACATCCGAGCAACCATGTGGGCCGAATGAGACCACGTTACACGCTTCTGCTGCTGCCAAGAAGCAGCCTGAGCCTGAGCTATAAATGTATTAAGATAACAAAATGAAATATTATTTTGTTTGTTTAAAAGTGACAAAGTGTTGTAAAAATGTGGAGAAATGTGTTGGTCTGAAACTTTTCCCTTCAGATGTTGGACCTGAGGAGCTCTGACATGGTAGAGGGCAGAGCTTCTGGAAGCAGCCTGGGTTCCTTGTGTTGCTGAAGAAAATCTGCACTGATCTAAGCAACAGTTGTTCATATTTATTTAATGGTGGCGAACACAAGAGCACTGAGAACATTTACATAAGGAAACATGGAAGAAAATGCCTTGTTTAAATAACGGTTTATGCTACATAAAACCAACCTTTTCCATTTATGTTTTTGGTTTGAAACTAAATCTTTTTCAGGTTTGCATGTCTGAACTCAGAGGTATTCACACACCTTGAGGTTTTTCTCATTTTATAACCTTCCAAGCACATTTTATGTAACAGACCAACACAAAAAGACCATAATTGAGAAATAGAAAGAAAGTGATTCATGTTTTTTAAAACTACTTACAAATAAAAATCTGATCAATTTGATGTACATTTGTATTTGGCCCTTAGAGATCTCCTGATTAAAGTTCGACCAAGAGCCTTCAGAGGACACATAATCAGTCAGCTGTGTGTAATTTAATCTGAGTCTAACTGCAACGGCTCTGCTTTTGGCCTCAGAGGTTCCTAAGAGAACATTATAGAACAGCCAGCATCAAGAAGACCATGGAACAAAGCAGACAGGTCAGGCAGGAGGTTCTGGTCCAGTTTGAAGCAGGGTTAGGTTACAGAACAATATCCTAAACTTTGTACATCTGACAGAGCTCTGATCAATCCATCGGCTGAACATGGAGAGAAGATGGGCCAACTGCAAACTTACCAAGACATGGAGGTCCACCTAAACTGACGGGCTGGGCAAGCAGAGCATCAAACAGAGAAGCAGCCAAGATTCCCATGGTAACTCGGGAGGAGCTGCAGAGATCCACAGTTAATTAGTTGTTAAAATGATCTCTCATCGCAGCATTTTGGACCAGCTGCAGGCTGATATTAAAGAATTACACCAGTCCTTCCTTAAAGTAATAAATGCATGTAGTCTTTGTCCACCCAAAGGAAACTGCAGTTCTTGAAGGGTGAAAAGTTTCAGAGTTTTTGTTAAATTGTTATTTAAATGCACATTTTAATAAATCCATCTCATCAGTAGCCTAAGCTGGAGCAGGTTTAGGTATTAAACAGTCTGTTGTGTCTCCTCCAGCCTGGCCGTTTCCTTACGTCATATAGAAACACAATAAGAAACGTTATAGTCAGTCTCACTTAATGGCGTGAACAGGGCACTGAAATCACTTTAGAGGAAATCACTGAGCCACTCGTTCCAACATATTTAAGTTTTGTCTTTCAGTCTCAGGGAAAAGACTAAACGAAGGGTTTTTTTTTGTCCGTTAAACACTCATCTATGTTTTGTTTGCTTGTGTGACGCAACTGAACCTGTTGGGCGAGGCTCGGGTCAGTAACAAAAAAACAGAAATGTTATGAAGCAGCTGCACCTTTTTACTCCAAATGCACAGATTCTCACTCTGCTGTTATTTTCATCATTTGTGATTGGAAGTTAGAGACCAGTCAATCAGAAAACCTGTTTGAAAGCTTTTTTCTATTAGACAGAGATGAAGTCATGACTGGGGACGTCTGTTATCTCCTTCTAATGAGGAAATGAAAAGGTTATCAGGATGTCAGCAGGAAGCAGCAGATCATTTATCAGCCTGAAACACACAGCCTTCATTTCAGCAAACATTTTCTAGTTTCTGCAGCTGCTGGAAAAAATAATTAATTTCCATCTTGAAGAGATTAGGAGTCAGTGACGACAACAGTGAACAAAACCGGTGAAGATCATTCAGAAATGCTCCACACTAACTGTAATCTGTTTCTTTTTTATTAAACACCATGTATTCTTCATCTTATTCCAGCCATCCGATTGGACTAAACAGTTTTCCATCTAATTGGTCTATTTTTAATTCCAGAGACTCTGGTTGTTTTACAGTGCAGTCCATCTAGTTGAATGTGTTTTATTGAAGGTTCTTTTCATTAAATGACATCAAAAGAGGACCAATATGGTATCTTTCCAACAGATGATGCTGAAGTCAGGAGGCATTTTTATTTTTGGGGGGTTTAGAACGAAGATGTAACAACGTTGTCCTTATATGTGACCGGTCTTACTTCACAACTTGATTTCAGCCTTTGTCTCGTTATAAACACAAACTTCAGAGTATCTTACAGACCCTCCTGAGTCAGTACTTAGATAGAACCACCTTTGGCTCCAGGTCCAGATAAACGTCTTTTCATCTACAGACAATTTGGTCCAGTCTTCTTTGAAAAATACCTCAAGCTCAGTCACATCAGCTGAGAACATAATTTTTCAAGTCTTACCACATATTCTCAGTGAGCTTTAGGTCTGGCCTTTGACTAGGCCGTTCTAACACATGAATGTGCTTTGATCTGAACCATTCAATTGTATCTCTAGTTGTATGTTTAGGATGGCTGTCCTGCTGGAAGGTGAACCTTCATCCCAGCTTCAGGTCTTCTGCCGCCTCTTTAAGGCAGAGCATCATCTTCCAAATATTTTCTGTGTTTCCATGTGGCTTGTGCCAAACTTCTTGCCACTCTTCCATAACGACCAGATTTGTAGAGTGCTCAACTAGTAGTTTTCCTCTCGATATCCATCTGAACTGTGAATCTCTGCAGCTCTTCCAGAGTTGCACTGGATTTTATTTAAAAGTATTATATTAAAGGGACAGGAATACAAATGTGCCCCACACTTTTCTGATAGTTACTTGTAAAAAATGTTGTAAACCATGTATCCTTTTCTTTCCACGTCCCAACAGAACACACTGAAGTTTGGTGTTGTAACGTGACTAAAGGTAAAAATGTTAAAGGGATGTAAATACTTTTACAAGGCACTGTATACCTTAAAGCTCAGGAAAACAGATTCTTCTGCCCTTCAAAAGGCCCTTGCTGGACTCTTAGATTTATCCAGAACAACCTTTTATCCCACAAAAAAGATGACCCGAGTCTTTAAAATATCAATGTTTTAACACTGATTTGTTATTGTCAGAAAAAGTGTCCTCTGAACGCTTGTGAATACGTGTCAAACTGTCTCATACATGAAAGATCCTATTCAAGGAATATTTTACTTGAAATATTGATTAAACTTGATCAACTCTTAAAGTGAATTTGTCTTTTTCTTAATTATAGAGATTATATGTTGGGAACCTTGAGAAAGTGAGACAGCTTTTATCTACCAGGATAGCTTGACTAGTTCTGGTTCTGTTTCTGTTGATTAAAGAATATAGCATGTCCAGTCCTGATTGGTCAATCAGGCCCTTGTGATGACTCCCTCCCCAGAAGCTGCTAGCTCTGAAAGCAGCGGAGTTCTAAGACTCAGAGAAAAATAAAATCGACAACCAGCAATAGGTATAGTTCAGCTGAATCAGAACCAAGCCTGATTACCCTGCCAGATCTGCTTGTGTTACATGTTTTGTTTGCTTCCTAAAGTTCTTTATTGTTTTGTGAAGTTCCTGCAAAGCCTGGTTTTGTTTTTTCTAAACATCTCTGATGAGCTCAGCGCCAATTAAACAGTTTTCTTTGTATCCAATTCCATCCCAGAGTGATTCAAAGTATGAAACCATCCAAATACTCAACCAACTGGGCTAGACAAACCAGCTGCTCACAAAAACCTTCAGGGTGGTGAGAACTGCTGGTACAGTGGCTTGTTTCCTCATCTCTTAAACTGGGAAAGGGGAACCGCAGGTTCCTTGAGGAGCGACACAACAAGACCCTGTCCCGGGTAAGGTGTTCTGCTTCCTCTGTTGTGGTGGTTTTCCGGTGCTGGTAAATCAAGGCTGTTCATAGACATTTAATTCACACACTCAATAGGATGTGATGGGATCGATTAAGGGGATGGGAAAAGAATTCATCCCTCAGACTACATTTTGATATATTTATGATTATTGCTTATTGGACTAATTATAATATTTATTTTTTACATAGATTATTATAGCTCCATGCAGCATTTCCACAGCTACAATTAAAATGATTTTCAGGTGATATATTTTCCCTTTCCTCCTTCGGGTGTCCAGCAGCAGCAGGAGGCGGCTGTGGCCTCCACTCATTCTTTGTTGATGATATCTGCCAAAACGATATTGACGGCCAGTAGATGGTAATCCATAACGTCAGGGAACACAGCATATTGTGTCCTTTTTTGAAAAACTTAAGAGTCAGTTCAGAAGGAAAGGCTAAAATGAGCATCCATCACAGGTCAACCAAAGTCCTCTGGGTTATGCAACAGTCCTGTATTCCAGGTAGGATCCCAGCCTGGACTTAAAACTTATTTATTTGGATGAAAGGAGCAGATATTCTGGATCTGGATCACACACTCAAATTGGACTGCTGCCAGATTTGATCAGCATTCTGCAGAAGAGATGAACGTGTTTGAACATTTCATGACTTCCTTGTTCACTCTGACAGCTTTAGCTTTTGTTTCTTCACTGACCCACTCATCACTGCTCATTAAGCATGCATTTATTCTCCCACTGACAGCAAATCTACAGGCTGACTGGGAGAGACAGGACACCGAGGTTGCAGTTAAGGTATGAGGAAGCTAAACTGATGGGGAAAATTCCCTTTGCTTTCCAGGCGGCTTGCATGTCACCAGGATCACAGTCAAGAACCCTCACTGCACAATCATTCCAGTTGGTGAATAATACAAAGCAAACAGTGACCTACTTTCCAAGTAGGGAACAAGCTAGAGACAAGACCTGGAGCAGGATTCAGCATGGAAGTGGACGGCAGGATGAATGGAGGACTGAACTGGAGGCAGGCCAAGCCGTGACAGACAGATCCAAGCTCCAGTTGAATTGTAAGCGACAAGCCTGTTCTGCCATGTGAGCTCCAGAGTCCGATCCTGGTATTCCAGTATTCCTCTTCCACGGCTTGCAGCCTTCTCTAAATGTGATTAAATCAGGCAGGCACAGGAATACAGCAGCAAGCCCCTATGCTGGAGGCCTCCCTACACCAGGAATGCAGTTCATGGTACCAGGGCCTCGCACATGTTTCACACCATCAATCTGAGCAATTCACATCTTCCAGCCCGTGTATTCACCCTCAATCAGCCCCGTCTTCTCCCTGCTGTTTGTTTGGAGCTCCCTTCAGGCTGCGAGCTGCTGCGTGCACTTGTTGCTGGGAGAGTTTCTTCAGGACCATCATGGCCTAAACAGAGAATCTGACACAAAAAACACCAGATATGCAGAAGCAGCACAGCGACTTCCTTCAGCTTCACAGTGCTTTTACGTCTTATAGCAGCGCCAGCGCTGGCTCCAATAACAATGTAGCAGTTAGACTTAGGTTGATTATACCACATTAAACATTCATACGACTCATTTATGTCAGTCTCTCTGTTTTCTGTTAACAGAGAGCATGTTGTCTGGGTTTGTTTATATTATTATTATCATCTTTTTATGTGTCCATGCGTTCGTGCATGCATGCATATGCTCTTCATGCTTGTGTGACTGTGCATATATTAACACCTTCACCTCCACCAGACAACCCTGACAGTAAAGAAACTAAGTCAACATTTATGAGTTGAGGTAGAAGTTCAGGAGTTAAAAGTTCTACATGCATAAAAGAAACAGAAAATGGGTCCCGATTAGCTGGTTCTGCAGATCTTTCACCACTGTTTTCACATCCTGAAGTCACCACTTCCAGATTTAATCTGATTTTGCTTCTTAGATGTTTCAGAGAATCCGATTTTAATATCAGACTAAGGTAATGTGAAGAAAAGTAGTTACAAAAAGTAGTTCAAATGATGATTTCATTTATTAAAAAAGTAAATTTTCTGTAGGATTCAGGTTCTTGTAAAGAAGCAGGAGGCTAAAAGAGTCATGACAACCGTCCTAATCCTGTTTGGGGTCATGGGGGCAGGACCTGGACCGGTCAACAGCCAATCACAGATGAGATAGAGGTTGTATGGAGAGAGTTTGTCATGTCGGGTAAATGAAAATAATCACTTCTATAGCATTCCTGCTGCTCCATCTTTAGCTGTGTTGAGGTTCATGGAAATACTGTTAATTACATACTGCAGCTCTTTCTGCTTCTTTATTTGCTGTAATTTTGCAGCTCTTTGTGTTTGACTGTCTGGTATTTTATGATGTTATTATGAACACTGAGTTTTTGGGTTCGAATCCCAGCAGTTGGAGTTTTTATGACCTTTCAGTATGGCATTTCTTCTTGTTGTTGTAACTTCTGTGTTGTGTTCCCTCTGCCTCTGGTTCTGTGTAAGAGTCTAATTACTTTGTGTGTCTTAAAGCAATGTTTTGAATTTTAGAAATATCTCTGCATATCTTCAACCATTTTACTATTAAACTTTTCCAGATATCAAATGTTACTTCCTGTATTCTGTACTAATGGCTGTTAATGACATTTTAGATTCACAGACGTGTAAAACCTCGATGCAGATGTGGTCATCAGGGCATTTTTAGAGAATTAATGAAGAGGTTGGTATTTTTAGTATATTTATTAAATTTTGGCTCATTGCTGCTATTATCGCCCCAGCTGTTGCTCATTTTATTATTTTTGTAGATAATAAACCTTTTTTTAAAGGTTTAGCACCAATGCTTTCTCATTTTGCACCAGTGAAGCTCCCCAGTAAAAGGCCATCATTTATTGAAGGTTCTGATATTTTACATAGATTTGTGGGATGAAATGGCTGAGTTCACAGCCAGGAGCCGGTATTCAGATGCTCTTTCCTCTCAGCAACACCAGCAGGTTCCTGCGTTACAAAAGCCTTCATCATTAGAGAGTTGGTAGTTGTGGAGATGTGATGCAACAGGTAAGTATTATAAAATGGAAAAGTGGTGGCGAGATGTGATCTTCAGCAGAAAGTCCTGCAGGTTTTACGAAATCTGTGCTGTTGAAAATGAATGAAAGACATTCTGTCTGCATGGTGGCTGTTTGGAAGCCAAAACCAACGTTACTGTAGCAGGAGCTGAATTTAAAAGAAATCTGTGCTGCAGTCTGGGTGAAAGGAGCCTCGTTGTTTCCTTGGGAACGAAGCTGAGTGCCACTGACCAATTAAGAGGTGAGAAAGGCAGCGGTGCTTTGCCTCTCACACGGCCTCAGTGAATTATCATTTAGAGCCTTTCTGAGTTACTTAGTAAAAATGAAATTAAAAATTAAAATGGCCTGAAGATTGAAATAATTAAAGGCTTTTTAAATAATTATTTTAAACATCTGTTAGCATTTGAAAAATGTTCTGCCATAATAATTAAGTAGCAATTAAAGTAGTGTTTGTTTCAATAATTAGTGTAATGCTGAGTTTCTGTCAGTCCAACGTGCAAAACAATGCTGTGGTTGCAGAGCTTTATTTGATATGAATAACATTAATTACAAGGAAGAAAACTTATGGACTGGGTAACAGACATGCAATGTGTGGAAGCCAGGGTAGTTTACAGGAGGAACCAGTGGAGAAAAATGAAAACCAGACAGTATAAATACTGAGGGAGAGTGGAAAATGGACCAATGAACCAAGGGATTTAATCATGGAGTAATAAGGAGCAGCTGGTGGGAGAGAAATGCAGGCAACTCAAGGAGGGAGACTAATTAACATGGATGTGTAGGGAGTCCAGGGAGGTAACAGAAACATCTAAGTGAACAGAAATAAGTAAACAATGGGACAACCTGAAGGACAAACAGAGAGGAAACAGATCTACAAGGAAACTAAAACATCTAACACAGGAATCCAAGAAAGTCATCTAAACATGAATGAATGATGAATCTAATCAAAATGAATGAAGTGAAATGAAGGGCAGTGAAGCGAAAGTAGACAGAACTCAAACTCCAAGCGCCAACCACAGGCTAATTATAACAATAAGTGATTCAGGGTACAAGATAAATAGCATCTAGATCATTCATACATTGTCCTTGTATACAGAAGGTCTACCAGATGTCTCATCTTTTCTCCACATGTCATTAATTTTGGCTTTGGATAATATGTCGAAATGTACTTGGTGCACAAGTTAGCAGCAATAGTTTTCTTCTAATCAAAGGGTTCTGATATTCACATACAGTAATACAGTCAAATATTTAAATCAGTGCTGAATTAACATAATTTAAGATTTGTGATCAGCAGCTGGTTGTTCTCCTTTGCAGCAGACAGAAACTTACTGCATTGACCAACTCAGTAAAGATCTGAGGATACCTGAAGATTTAAACAGCATTGGAAAGTTTTCTGCAGCCATTTATAAAGAGCTGCATGTCATGTTTGCCTGACCCACATGCAGAATCAGTCAGAGGACTCAGAATAAACTGGTTTATCTACTATAACATAACAAATGTGGACAGCTACAAGTAGTTCCAGTGTCACGTTAGGAGCCAGCAAAGCTGAGGTAAGCAATGACTAGGAGAAAACACATGGAGGCTTACCTGAACCACAAAGGCTCCTAAAATCCCTAAAGGTAAGATGAAGTAATTGCAGACAGGTGTACAGTCTGCAGCAGGCCAGCCATGCCCTCCAGCAGAGATCCTCTGTTCTGGGAATGATCTCACACCCACAGACTAGGATCCTCAGGAGGCAGGAACAACGAAGGAACCATCAAGTGTCAGGTCTGGCCTCAAATGGAAGCTGCTGGAACATCAATGTCACTGCTCACAGTGGAACCAGTTCAGCATCATCATGGACAGAAAAGGTGCTGACCAACAAAATAGTTCCAGTCAGAAATCCAAAACTTGGAAGTTGGGCTAAAATTTGTGGTTAGTCCTGCGGACAAATCAAATGTATTCTGTAGAAATGTTTGATGGTCAGAGGAGACAAAGATTGAGCTCTTTGGACATAACAAGCAGAGTGTTAGAAATGTGTCAATGTAAGGCTCTCATAGAACTCTGTGCAGCTGTCAAGCATGGTGGAAGTAGTGTAATGCTGTGGGGCTGTTTCTGTCCCAGCCCAACAGATGGAATCACCAAGGAACAGGACTACATCCAAAACTTCTGCTTAAATCAACTACTTGAAGGTGGAAACTTGGATAATGATTCTGTTGGAACATCAAACTGGTTTTTGAACGGAAAAAGGAGGCTCACATTCAAACCCCGACCAATCCCAAAGCAGTGTCTGTGCCAAGAGGAGTGCTTAAATATCCAGCCTGAAAGATTTCAGAAGCTCATGGATGGCTACAACAAGCATGTGGTCTGCATGCAACTTGCTCAGGGTTAAGTAACTAAATATTAGTGGGGGTCTCTGTACCTAACAGCTCAATTCTTAATTTTCAGAATCATTACCTCTTACAGACCAAATGACTTTTAATTAAGCGAAGAGGTTTGTTCTTCCTTTTTACCATGACTGAATGGACGTAGCAAATATTGTGGTTTAATCTAAGAACCCCTTGTTTTTTTAAGCAGAACACCTCCCCTGGCTGTGTAATCATCATCACTGTGTTTTGCATGTTTAGCTATCTGAAATCAGTAGAAATCAGCCCCTCATATTATCAGGCATGCTTGTGAAGCTCTCTGTCGGCCTGACTGGACAGATGAAGCTGCCTCTCTCTCTCTGAGGTGCCTCTCATGCCAAGCAAAGCACATCTCACAGCCTCTTTATGAACCGGTGACGTAGCGTGATCCTCTAACACCTGGTTCAAGTGGACAGATATTCCAACTTATCTACTGGAGAAAGCAAAAGTCACACACAGAAGGGGGAACATTATAGCTCTTTAAAAACAGCAACAAAATCAATGTTCTACAAACTGTTTTTATGTATTTTATTGAGGTTTTATGTGACAAACCAACAGCGAAGTGCAACAATGTGATGTGAAACACTTTAAACAACTGTAACAAAAAAATCATAAAAAGTCCAGCTCTTATTCAGCTCTTTATTCTGACACTGCTAGCAGTTGTGTGTAACTGCAGCTGTCCTGCTTCTGGCCCTCAGAGGTTCTTTAGAGAACATTAGAAAACAACCAGCACCATGAAGACCACGACAGACAGGTCAGGGAGAACATTCTGGTCCAGTTTAATGTAGGGTTAGATTCTACAACAATATCCCGGGCTTTGAACATCTCACAGATCTGTGTTCAATCTATCATCTAAACACAAAGAGATCAACTGCAGACCTACCAAAACATGGACATCCACCTAAATTAACAGGCTGGGCAATCAGAGCATTAATCAGAGAAGCAGCCAAGAGGCTTATGATAACTCTGAAGGAGCTGCAGAGATCCACAGCTCAGGTGGGGGAATCTTCTGATGTGACAACTGTTAGTCATGCACTGCACACATCTGACATTAATGGAAGAGTGGTGAGAAGAAATCCTTTGTTGATATCCATAAGAAGACCTGCTTGCAGTTTGCCACAAACCATGTAGGAGTCACAGCAAACATGACCCTGAACACCCAATCACTTTAGTGAAATATGGTAGTGGCAGCATCATGCTGTGGGACAGGGATACGGGTCAGAGGTGATAGGAAGATGGATGGAGATATGCCGGATGGTTTAGATCAAAACAGATCCATGTGTTAGAATGGCCTAGTCAAAGGCCAGGCCACAATCCAGCCATGAATCTGTGACCTGGACTTAAAAACGGATGTTCACAGATGATCTTCATCCAATCTGGCAAACCTTGAGCTGTTTTACAAAGAGAAATGGGCAAAGATTTGCGTCTGTAGATGTTCAAATCTGGTAGCAACAAAAGACCTGCAGCTGGACCTTCAGCCAAAGGTGGTTCTACAAAGTTCTGATTAAGGTTCTGATTAAGGTTATCAGATATTTTTCTGTCCAGTTCAGTTTTTGCATTATTTTCACATAAAATCCCAATAATTTTGGTTGTAATGTAACAAAGTCAGAAGTAGACATTCATTTTCAGAACACTGTTGGCCCAAAATGTTGCTTAAGCAAGCGCATGTCACAATGTTGATTTTTTATTGTGAAAATGTTGAAAACCATGTGTCATATTCCGTTTACCTTACAGTTATACTTGTATTGGTCTATTTAAGCCTTCCTGAGGCTGACAGATTAAAAGCAGCTCATATTTTACATATCAAGTGTTTCTGAATCCCATTAACATGTAAATATTAACAGGCGACTGTGCGAACTGAGGCCTCTCAGTAAAACGCCTCGGTGCTCTCAGCATCCATTCGCTGTTGGAGAGGTTTTCAAACAGACAGAGGGAGGCTTGTATTTATGGGATCTGCTCCAGAAATTATCCATGTGGAAAGGCTCCACAGAGGTACCACCAGCAGCTCGGATCATCCCTGCGCTCCATCGCCAGCAGCAAACACCCACACAGCCTCCTGTAGTAGAACATCCTTTCCTCTCCGCTCCACACCACCTACATGTCCCTCTCTCCCTCTTGGCAGCTGCCAGATGTTTGTGGGCAGATCAGAGGCCAGGGGCTGGCACCTCTGCTGGAGCTTCAACAGTCCTATCTTGTCCTGCAGGTGGGACTTTATTCCAATGGCTCTGTGTCTGTGGGGATTCATGCGCTACGCTGCACTGCCATCATGTGGTCAGCAGTAAACACTGCGTCAACAGAAATCATCAGGTTGTTGATTTGCTGTGTCAAAAAAGGCATAAATGTAGAAAATGTGTTAAATTCATCTGTGACTGAAGCACCAAACAGCAGCATGGTTCATAACTGAGTAACCAACAACAAAATAGGCACAGGACACCCAACCCGATGCAAAACATTAGGAGGAAAATTTTAGGACAAAACATGAAAACAATTCAGGTTGTGTGGATCAGATGAGATGTTTCGTTGCGCAACCAAAAGTCAATTAAGCAAAAGCAGGAGCAGAAGATCCAGTTAGAACTTGTCCAGTGCTCCCAGTGAGGCTGAATAATCCCACTTATCAGGACCTGCAAACAACAAGCCAAACAGTCTAAACAGCAGAGGGTCGATTCAGCAACAACACAGAGAAAACAAGCTGCTACTGGAGTTATAATAATTAATAACTCTGCAATAATCCATCCTGAAGCGTGTGTGTTTTTGCACTGTTTTTGGAAATGAATAATTACATTGATACAGTTGAGGTAAGAGGTTGCCTGCAAAGTAAAATGTAGCCCATCTTCATGTGACAGGAATATGCAGGCAGTTCCTGGGGAATGAAGGAACTGATACCATTGACTGTCCTCCACGCTCCCCGGACCTAAATCTGATAGAACACTTCTGGGACATCAGGTTTAGGTCCACCAGGTTGAACCTCAGACTGTCCAGGGGCTCAGTGATGCCGTGGTCAGGATCGGGAAAGAGATATCCCAGGACACCATGCGACATCTCATAGGAGCATGCCCCGACGTTGTCAGGCAGTTTTTCTGCATGTTGTATGCAATATAAAATAATCTAACAAGGAAAGAGTTGAATATATGATGAACAGGTTTCCATTGAAAATATTAACAGCCAGTGACCTCCTGCCCTGAGGGATCAGCTAATAAAAGACTGCAGAATGCTTGTTGCATGTTTGGAAATGTTTGTTGCCCTCTCCCCATTTTCATTTAAGTGTTTTTACACTTTCAATCTAACACTAATAATAAGAAGAAGAAAATGTTTTGCCTGGTGAAATAAAGGCTTAATAATAATAATAAAAAGATTTTATTTGAGAAAACAATTAGAAACCAGGCATAGCTTCAGTAGATTTGCAGCCAATCTTCTCTCTGATGCCTCTCCAGATATCAGAGTATCAGCACTCAGTACAGATCTGTGTTGCAACAAGCTCTGGTTTCTATGGAGCGTCCGCCTACACAGTCAGCAGTGAAGGCAAATGTGCTCATAATGCCAATCTTCACCCACTCGACATCCCAGTCCGCTGTTGTAAGTGCTGCTGCCTCTCTGCAGTACGCTGAATATCTGCACTCCCTGTCCTTCCTGTCTGGAGCTTCTGCAGCCCACTGAACTCATCAGAGCTACAGATCTTATGTAACAAGAAATGTGGATATCAGATTCCAATCAGTCAATCAACCTTTAATAAGTACTTCTCTCCTAGACAGAACCACTAACTGAGCTGCTGGAGCCATTATCTCTGCATCCTCTGTTTGTCTTTAACATAGAAGGTACCCCTGGATCAGTGAATCTGTGGGATTTTTTCCTGTCCTCTCAAAACAATGTCTCTTATCACAGACAGATGCTTATACAAGCCTGGTTCTGGTTCTGCTGTGGGTTATTTCTATTCAAATGGAGTTGTTCCTTCCCACTGTCGCCCGATGCTTGCTTGGTAGGAGGGATAGCTGAAAAGTCAGATCTCAAAGTGATCGGCTGGGCTTCCATAGACAGATATTTAACTTCCAACAGAAGTTTTATGAATTTGATTGTACAATTTGGATCAAATTACATATCGTGTCATTGGATCTGAATGTGGCCGAATGATTGGATTGAATTAATTTGATTAACCTAAATAAAATTCAGGGTAAAATGGATTCTAATTCAGAGCACATGAATTGAACCTCTTTGAACAGATTAAAATAGAAATATTTTTTATTATCCCACAGTGGAGAAATTCAGGTGTATTAGTGATAATGTGAAAGTCAAATGGAAGTATGCAGATTCACGCAAAGGTAACAAAAAATATTGAAAACAAAAACTAAGAACAAGAGACCGTACAGTTAGGGAAAAATAATGCACATACACTGCCTTGAGATTAGATTTAACGTTACACGAATAAACGTCAGTTGAACTCAAGCCAGTTCCAGTAGCTGTATTTACCCACGTATGGGTTGCTTAGTGATTTTTAATCCTTAGACTTTGTTTTCATGGGAGATTTTCGTTTTTAATTAAATATTTAATTCACCTGCACACGAAATACTGTTTTTGTAAAAGAGATTCAGGATTTTGACAGATTTAAAAAAAAAGTAGACTGATGTTTTCAAGTCTTTATTTCTGTTAATTATGATGATTTTCTGTTTACAAAAATTAAAACAAGAAATTTTAGGAGATTACAACAGACCAATAAAAAACATTTTTATTGCAGAGGATTACATATCATTCTGTGTCTATGATATGTATTACTTGTTCTAAAGGGAATATACCGTTTTGCAGAAATAGTGGTATCTTAATTTCCAAAGCCAATTTGCCACTCACAATATGGTGGACGCGCTGACGCATGGTTTGTACGGGACAAGGAGAGAGGGGTCTGGCTGCAGAGGAGCTCCAGCGGAGTCCGCTAGATAACATTTCTGCAGCCAGTTGATCTTGAATAAACCCAACGCAGCGTCTATTCTTCTTTATATATTATTATTACATCATTTTAACTCTTAATTTCCTGTTTTGAAGCCATAATTTTGAAAGTCTCAGGCTACATCCGGCTAATTCCAGCTAACATCAGAAACATAACGATGGCAGCGGAGACCGAGTGAGTTTGTTGTTAACATCTCTGAGTTTCTTTCACAGATTAGAAACGACATACTTAGATCCGGCTTCCCCTCCTCCAGCTCCCAGTTGGCCGCTATTTTCAGAGGAAAATCTGGAAAAATGTCGCAGACTCTAGCTAATGACAAGCTAACAGGCTAGCTGTAGCAATTCTAAAACGGTAAACGACCTGAACGTTTGGCTGTTTGTGTCCACAGGGTTCAGTCTGAGATCGAGGTGCTGCAGTCCATCTACCTGGAGGAGCTGCAGGTGGACAGGAGAGAGGACGGGTGAGGAAGCAACATTCCTGCTGGGATCCTGCCTGGGATTTGGGAATATTTACGAGCAGGAATTAATGGTCTAAAAGGAAACTAGTGTAATTAACAATAGAAATAAAAGGCACAAAATAATATGGAATTGCTGTCTCGGTGACATTTCATGAAACATCCGTAAATAGGAAATTGATTTCAGGAAAATGTGGGAAATCAGGTCAAAGTTCATCTGCAGCAAGAAGAATCCTTCATCAGCTGTAGCTCAGTGACAGCACACAGCTGATCTTAATGGCTTTATTGGCGCAATAAGCTGTTGTTTGCACAGGTTGGTTTAAGCTGAAGCTTCATTTGTTGTTTTCTTGTTTTTTGGTTCTGCAGGGGCTGGGAGGTGAGTCTGGTTCTGTATCCTTCCACAGCTCAGGACCCTGTCTCTCAGTTTGTCCGTCTCACTCTTCGTCTGACCCTCGATCAGCAGGTATGTACACCTCCCACCCTACCCCCTTCCTTCTCTCAGTCCATCTCTTCATCCAGTCTGGCTAAGTTGGAGCTGCTTCAAAGAGGAATGGGCAAAAGTTTTAGTCTGTACATGTGCAAACCTGGTAGAGACATAACCCAAAAGGCTAGAGGCTCATTTTCATTCCACTTGATCGTTATGTTCTACTTTGTGTTGGTTTATCATCCTAAATACCCCCAAATACATTGAAGGTTGTGGTTATAACTTGACTAAATCAACAAAGAAAGTAAAAAGTTTCTATATTCTCAGTTTTTTATCCGTTTTCGTGGTTAAAGACGTTTGACAGCCTTTCCTTCTACTGTTTGATCAGTATCCCTCGTCATCTCCAGTCATCTCCATCCACAACCCACGTGGGCTCTCTGATGATAAACTCAGCAGGTAAAAAGTTTCCTGCATCGCCATCAGGCCAAAGACTCGGATCTTTTAATAATCTGTTCTTCTTTCTGCTTAGCGTCCAGAGATGCCTCCAGGCAGAGGCTCAGTCGTGGCTCGGTTCACCGGTTCTGTATCAGCTCATCGAGGTCAGAACATGAGGCGCCGTAAAAGTACGAATATTGCAGATGTTCTGTCATTTCTGTGATCACTGGTTTTCTTTGCCTCCATGCAGAAAGCTAAAGAAATCCTGACTGAAAGCAATATTCCTCATGGAAACTGTGTCATTTGCCTTTATGGCTTTAAGGTAAGCTGTTTATTTTGGTGTTTATCGATCTCCTGCATTAAATTAAATTAAATTAAATTAAATTAGCTGTTTGGATAGAAGGTTTAGGAGCCATTTTGGTGGATTCAGACTTCTTTCAGTTTGGACTGCAGATATTTGTTTCTGAAATCCTGAAGTGAATTTATTCGTGTTTCTGGTTCTAAGGAGGGAGAGACTTTCACCAAGACGAGTTGCTACCACTACTTCCACTCGCACTGCCTCGGCCGCTACATCAGCCACTCTGAGCGGGAGCTCCGGCAGAGGGAGAAGGAGCTGATGGAGGATAAAACCAGAGATGGAAGCAGCTGTCAGGTCAGTTAACAGCAGCTGGACAGAAAAAAACAAAGATTTTAATCAAACTCTACCTAAATCTGGACTCTGCTTCCTCCAACAGGAGCTGACGGTGGTGTGTCCCGTCTGCAGAGAGCCTCTCACGTATGACGTCAGTCAGCTTTTATCATCTCCTGCACCAGAGCTGCCTGAGGTAATCCCAGCTCTCATGAAGGAGCAGCTCTGGGCAGGCGGGTCAGAACTCTAACCGGTGTTTTCTCTCAGCTTGATCAGGCAGCGATCGGCTCAGACTTTCAGAGGAAGTGGGTGGAGCTCCAGAAGCTTCTGGAGAAGCAGAGGTGCAGCGGTGGGGTCATCAACCCTGAGGAGGAATCCAACCGCTTCCTGATCCACATCCAGGAGGTAGGGATGAAGGCAGTGATGTTCAGCGATAAGGAATATTAACCTGCATTAATCACAATAATAATACATTTTATTTACAAGCACCTCTCATAACCCTCATGGTCACTGTACAAATAAAAAGTAAAAAACAGCAACAATAAAACCAGATTAAAACAGGAACAGGAAGCAGTGTAGAGAAGAAGGATCTGAGGAAGTGAGAGGAGATCAGGTAAGGAAGTGGAGCAATCAGCTGTCTTATCTGTTGAAAAATGCTTGACCCAATCAGGGAGCTTTATGACATACGGTTGAGGTCACATGTTTACATTCACTGTATTAAAGGACCTTTTTTTTTCCTCAACGTCTGAATATCAGGTCAGTTAGGATTATCACTGTTATTTTTATTTGCTTAATATCAAAATAATGTCTATTACTTCCATAAAATTCAGAAGTTTACATACACTAAGCTCACTGTACCTTCAGAGCCCAGATATTGATGAAGATGCTTTGTCTCAAGTTATTTCCCAACATTTGGTGTAATTGGAGGCAAACCTTAGGAAGTATTTTAAGGCAACGACTCGAACAAGTTGCTGCCTCCTGTGACATCATGGGGAAAAAATAGAGGTCAGCCAAGATATCAGGAGGTCCTGATATCTTGAAGATATCTGCTGGAGATGGTCAGAGAGTGTTATTGTCCACAGTGGAACAAGCCTTGGACCAACCGGGGCTCAAAGGCCACTCAGAGAAGAAGAAGACATTACAGTGGTGTACAAAGTTTGTGCACCACGGGCCAAAATTGCCATGTTGAAAGAACTCAGGGGCCATAATTCAGTTTGTCCAATAAAAAATAATTTAATAAAGAATTCTTCTGCTTTTATCTGCCCAGGAATAAATTAAAAAATCTAAATTTTAATCAAATGAAGCAGAAAAGAACATATTATTGTAGATCTGATAAAGGGAGTCAGACGTTTGCTTAATAAAAGAAAGGTGTCCAGTTTCCTGACTTCCTGGTTGGAATATATTTAGTTGGTCTATGAAATGTTTTTAGTAATTTTCACAGCAACCAGAACCTTCTGCAGGAACTTGGCTGTATTCATCCAGGTTTAATGAATGGCTGTGTCCTTTCATTGAACCTGGAGTCCCTCGATGTGTTGTTCCAAATACTTCCAACATCAGAAGATCTACATTTATAATAAAACATTTACATCCTAAAAAGAATTTATAAAAAAATCCATTTGCTTCATCCCAATTTGCTGGAGGGCCAAATTCTTGAGCTGCCGTCGGGGGGCCACACAAAACTATTCCACTAGCCGCAAATGGCCCCTGGACCACACGTTGAACACTGCTGCATTACACCAAAGGCAACAGAAAACGTAAGTCGAAGCTCATTTTTGAAGACATGTCCTGTGGTTCGTTCCATCGTTTGGAGGAAAAATGAGAAGCTTGTAAGGCTGAGAACATGAAGTCTGAAGAAGGTTAAGAAAAATATCAAAATAATCAAATTATTCTGGCTTTTATGCTACTGAAATAATTCTGCTAGTCCCGACTGATTTAATGTCCGACTGCCTTTTTTTTCTGTGCATTTTATCCCCTGGTTTCAACTGCAGGTCAGAGAAAGAACGTTGATTTTATCAAAACTGAGCTTTATTTCTAATTAAATTACAAACAATCAAGGATTATATTAATAGTTAGGCTCTCCAGGTCAGAGGTTGGGGCACCATGTGTGCTTTTTAGGGTTGCAAGGTTTCCTTCAGTTATTTCTAATCATGAGAAGATGGCGCTGTTTTAACTGACTTTTTATTCAGTTTTTTTAACCTATAAACTCGATGATGTGCTTTAAATAAATCGGTGCTCTTTAAAATAGTTTTCTTGATATATTTATGTATTAATTATCTGTGATGTAACGGAAGAGTGTGATGTGAGCACCAACCCCTCTGTCCAAGGCTAATTTCTCCCAAAGGAGACAAATAAACAGACTTTGACACTAATGATTAAACTAAATCAAATGAATCGTGAAAACTAACTGCTACTTCATCGTTGAAGCTTTAGACTGGTTTGAAAGCAAAGCCTCCTGTTCTGTGAACAAGAATCAGAGCAGACGGTTGTGAAATGGATCTCTGAAGGTGTGAAACTGCTGATTCTGGATGAATGTGGTGAGTTAACTCAGGTTCTGATGTTCGTTGTTTCCTGCAGGCTCCTCCTGAGGCTGAAAGTGGAAACCCGGAGGTCGATGCTTCTGCTGGCCCCCCAGTGTTCTCCTCCTCTAATGATTCTGCCATCCGAGCGGAGCACTTTGTTCCTGGACTGTCCCACTTTAGTGACTTTCGGGCCCATAGGTATCGGAACCAGGCGAGGGGACCGAGAAGAGGAGGAAAGCCCAAACCCCATTCAGGGCAGGGTGCCCCCATCACAGAGCAGTTGGAGCAGCTCTCTCTGTCGTCAGACTGCTCTGATCACTCAAAGATGATCAGAGTTCAGGAAGACGGCGGCCGACAGATGCAAAGACACCCAGAGTCCTGTCGGACCAGAACGGGTCAGAAACCACAGAAGCAGGTTGATCCGAATCATCTGTCAGCTTCAGAAACTGACGACCCAAAAGATGGAGCCAACTCTGGTAGCGGCTGGGGTCAGCGAGGGAGAAGAAGGGGCCCCTACCGGCCTGCCCCACATTCTGGGGCCCCTGGACCTCCACAGCAGCACTGGGACAGCCGGACCAGAAGCCGAGGAGGCGCGCCTCGGCGGGGCCATTACGCCAGGGGCCTCCTACAGAAAGTGGTGGAGAGGGGGAGAGAGGAGGTGGTATGACAAAGGGTGACAGGAGGGTGGACGAACACAAGAAGGTGTGCCTCCATCAGATTCAAGCCCTGCAACAGAAAGGACTCTCAACGTAGTCTCTTATGCTCCTGTTTGTTCCCATCATGCCGCTGTCTCAGACGCACTTTCATATTCGCTGAAGTTTTGTCCAGGTGGTTGCTGCTTTGTGATGTGATGCCAAATGAGTTAAAGATCTACACATTAAATTTCCTCTGGATGTCGGTATGTTGTAGTCTCTTTCTGGGGTCCAGTTTGGTCCATTTAAAAATTAAGATTTTATAATTTACTGCAGATTATCAGAATCTGGTCCAATGAAAGAAAAACACAAAGAAAAACAACGGTTGACTAAATAACAGAGGCTCATACTTCCAAAATAATACGATCAAATTCATTTTCTGTCACCTTTACTCTCCTTTTAAATTGTATTATTGGTGTACCTTAGGAAATATGCTTATTTAACAGTTAAAAATGAAAAAGGTCTTAAGCTAATAATTTATATAGTACTTTTCAAGAGAATCATGATGTCAGTGCAAAGACCAGCGGAGAGGCTGCATTGGATCGTAGATCTACTAATTCAGGCTACGTTGTGACCCTAGAATCAAGTCCTTCCTCACTAGGGCTGCACAACTTATCGCAGTTATGTGGTCATCACATATATTCAAAGTGTTATGAACATGTATGTAATATTCAGCCACGGCAGCAGATTCTCACAGTGGGACATTACCCAAACATCTAAAGGTCACATAGTGATGGAAGCACAGATGAGAAAGAGAGGAAAGAAGGAAATAGGCAGATATCTCAGCTGATGCCATCATATTGAGCCGCCCTATCCCTTAATACCATCACCATCACCTCTGGCTCGGAGCAGAACGCCCAGAAACAGATTCAGTGTTATGTTTTTCAGGCAGTATTTCCACAGCGCAGTGACTGAACTTCCTCCCTTGACGTTTTTTCACCCTTTGAGACAAATCTTTGATTATCTGTTAGGCATCACTAACATTCACTTTAGGTTTGAGACACAAGCCGCAGTGATTTATCAGATGTGTTACATTTAGTGAGAGACATCTATGGTAAAGAGGAATGTAGACTTGATTAACGTGATGAAGACTAATAAAAGTCGAAACATCAGTGATGCACATTGAGAAAATCATAAAATGAAGATAAGATCCAAGAATCATTTGACTGGAGTAAGAAAATGAAAAAGTCTGACTGAGGTGACTGTTTAAAATTCTCAGAACTTTAAAGGATGTAGCATTTTTCTTAGCTTAAAATTCAAGATTAAACAAAACCTTAATGTAAGGCAGAGAGAAAACCAGGAGGATCCCACAATCAGCCTCTGGTGTCCAAACCACTCTAAGTGGTTTAGTTTCATAGACACTTTCATTTCAGACACATGCTATAAAATATATGAATGTTGCAGGTCTTAAGGCAGACTGATATTGAGATGGACTTCAGCCCAGAGAAGTGTAGTTGAGAAGTGTTGGAAGGCCAGATTAAAAATGTTCATTTCAAAGGATTAATTGGAATGTGACTTTTGTGAAGTGTCTTGAGACGACATGTGAATTGGCGCTATATAAATAAAGTGAATCGAATTGAATTCAAATGGCTGAATTACCTCTTTAAAGCCCTGCTAATAAACTATTCGTTGGATTGAGATAACACCTAAGACATGTAGGAGATACGTGCCTGAAGACTGCTACTGGCCTAAACAAAACCCAACATCAGGAGTAAGTTTTATGTGGGTCTGAAAGCCTTAGGGTCGTTGAAAGCCATTGAAAGGACATGGTCCCCCCAACCAGAGATGGTATTCTGGACCAAAAGCCAGAATATTTGACCTTCTGTTGGTCAGTCGTGAATAAGAATCATGTAGACTTACGTGTCTGTGCTCTGCGCAGGTCAAACATGACCACTGTAATAAAACATATTTTCCATGACTACCCCAACAGTCATTCAGCTCTGCAGAGGCCCAGTAACAAGATATTCATTTAACTCAGGTGTGTTTGGAAGAGATGCATCTAAAAGCTGCAGGATTGTAGCTCTGGACTTGGGCAGGCCACAGACCCACAGGATGGACAACCATGTACATACCTGAGGGGCAAGTTAGTCATGGTTTTGAAGTGTGTGAGGAAGCCGGAGTACCCGGCAGAACATGGGAAATCTGTGCAGATAGACCCCAGGCTGGGATTTGAACCCAGGACCTTCTTGCAGCAAGGCAACAGTGCAACCAACTGCGTCACCGTGCAGCCCTAATTGAAATCAATTGATCTTGAAGGAAATCCATGCAAGTTTTTGCACATGAGGGCTCAGAATCTCTGTTTTCATGCTTCTTACCATGATGCCAGTTTATGCCTTTGCTTGTTCTGGGAAGGTTTCAGTGACCAGTTTAATGTGCAGAAGCCAGTCATCGGTTTTATTTTCACCACAAGTCTAAGAGTCCCACTTAATAGGATCCTGGCCTCCAGATACAAGTGGACGGCTTTGGCCAGCTTCTTCTCCAATAATACACCAGAACCTGCACTAGCAAACCTCAGGTCATCTACTGAAGCTCAGCTCTTTCCATAAACCTCCTACTGAGGCATCCCTGTAATGGCACCCTGAATGCAAGAAAATTGAGAAGAAATCTTCACTGCATTGAAATTCCAGGTTAAATATTTAAAAAAAATGTGTTTTGGTCTCTATATTTGCTCGTGCTATTTGCTTTCTTTCTGCACTGGATGCACAAAGTGGTTTGCACAGAAAACATGGAGCAGTCCAGCAGATGGTAGCAATTTGCACCTATTTTTAATCGGGTCACATTAGTTCTCCCAGCAACAAACACAACAGATGCAGAAGATGCAAGAAGAACTTTTTTACCCTTCTAGGTCCCTGGACAATTTTGTTTCAGATTTTCATTTTTGGGTAACCTTAGCTGGACAGCATAACATGTAGCCAGTGTATTTTGGGGTGAGTTAATCTGTCAGGATGTTTTTCTTCAACTCTTTCTTAAAACTTTTAATTGAAATAGAAAGTTTCTTTTTCAGTATTTTTGTACCATCCACTTCCATTTAAATATGTTGTTTGAACAGCGTCCTAATAAAATGTCTTTTCCATCTTTTCATTTTGTTTTCTTCCCCTTTAGTTGTAATTTCTTCACATTTTTATTATATTGTCTTCTATTAAATGAACATATTCTTCCATGTACTATAAAGCTGCTAGTTTGTAAAAGGGGGAAAATCTGTTCTGTTTTTCTTAAATTCTTCAATGGACAATTAAACGGACATTTAAGAGTTAAAAAGTCATTCATGAATAGTTATGTATGGTGAGATCTGAGGTCTATTAGGCAATTAATTAAAAGCATGATTTATAATATTTTATGGCAATCCTTAAAAGAGCATTTTAACGTGTCTAATAGACACATGCAGCACAACATATTTGGAGCCCAAGAGATACGAGGAAACTCCAGAACCTCACTGGATGAGACGTTCTTCAGAACTTTAACATCGTTGTTAAAAGATTTGTTTCCACATCTGCAGATTGCAAGAAAGCGAAATGATTCATCCCTTCAGCTGATTAATTCAGACATACAAAGCACTGATTTAAAGTTAAAAATGAGTTCTGTCCACAGAAGGTATCTGATTTTACTCTTGAGATCCAGAGTTAAATGCTCCATCTGCTCCACCATCACTGATTGATCCTGCTCAGTGGGCATCACATCTGTCTGACCAAGTAAGATCCGATCTGGTCTGCAGGGGCCTGGTGGAGGTTGAGAGAGACTTTGAATTCCCCAAGTCCAGGTTAAACAGAAGCTTTCACTACGTTACGTTTCATACAAATGCTCAGAAATTTAGACGGAGTTGGTTAACATATTCAAGGAAGAATGGTGCAGTTTACTGCTTTTGTTGCAAACTATTTTCTAAAAAGTCATCAAAGCTAAAACTCATGAAAACATAGCTAAGGTCCTCCATTGGGCCAGAGAGATAACTAGACTGGCCATTGTCAACAATGAGGTCGGAGGTCACATTTCACATGAAAACATTATAGCAGATTTTGCTTTCAAAAAAGATAGGAGACCCACAGTTTGATACGTTCTGTTAAAAGGAACAGACATCTTAAAAGGTTAGTGATTTTGATGCAGTTTTTATTTGATTTATTTAGAGTTTGAAGCTATATTTGAACATTTTTACTTATTTAGATTTTTTTATTTAGATTATTTTCTAACTCTGAAAGGTTTTATTGTTGCTCATTGTCCTTTATTTTTTAAATACTTGTTCATTTTGCTTATTTTATTTTCTAACTATATTTGTATTTGTTCAGAGAATGTATTTATGCAGTTTTTACCCCATTGATCTTGTTGAGATGTGTCCTATTTGTTACTGGCTCGAATAGTTTAGAGTTTAAGGTTTTGTTTTTAGGGCTTGTTGCCTGTCGACATACCATAGTGTTTATGGTATGTTGACTGAATTTATTGTATGGTATTTATGGTATGAAACTATATATTTAATGTAAAACCTTAGGTTTAGAGACCTGTAGTGGTCAAATTGAGTTAATACATTTCACAACTTTCACAAATCGCTATCCAGACCAACAAATGGTAAATGGACTCTACTTATATAGCTCCTTTGTAGCCAACCAGGCCACTCAAAGCACTTTACGAGGCACAGAAGTTTTATATTTACCTACTACATAGAGAAGCCAGCCTAACGGCTAAATGCTTAAACCTGACTTCACTGCAATAATACCTGAAAGGAACAACCTGCAGAGACACTGAAGCTATTGCAGATTAGATCACAGACTGTCACACACAGTCGATTGGTTTGTCGGTGAATTTAGAAGAATAACAACCCAGACTATAAAGACAGAACGTTTCCCTCAAATGGTCCAGATAAAGTCCAGAATGGAAGAAATATACAGAAAATAACTATATTGACAAAGCCAATAAAACATATACATATATATTCTAGTAAAAGAGACCAAACGCCACATAAAGGCAAGATCTTAATACCACCAAAGACTCATAATTTCTTCACATGTAAAGCAGAGTGTGAGTTACAATCGCTTTGGAGCCAACACAGCAACAGAAATAACAGAACCTTCCACTAAAATACTGGTGACCCAAACCGAAGGAAGCAGAAACCCCAATGAAGCTCCAAACCATACAGAAGAGACGATGAAGCAGAGGAGACAGCAGGACCAGATGGTTACTCACAGCACTTGAATGGGCAGCTTGAAGATGAGATTGCACCCATCATTTATTTACGGTCGGGCAAAGAAAGAGCCTCCAAAACCTCCAAAACAGGGAAAACTGTGCAGAGGAGGTCTTGTGCCAGGTAGTACTGGTAAAGTTTGGGTTTTTGAGTTCTGACTGAGTGAAACCAACCTCCTTCAGCACCAACACACAGACATTAATGACACGGATTGAACCCGGCCCACATCGGACTGGATGAATTAAACAGTTTCTGCTGGGAACTGATGACCATGTGGCTTCTCGTGTGTGTGTGTGTGTGTGTGTGTGTGTGTGTGTGTGTGTGTGTGTGTGTGTGTGTGTGTGTGAAGACACACTACCTGACCTCTCATGTTTCAGTCAGAGAAGCAAAGCTGAAGCCGGCAGACGGACCCAGAGAGAAGAAGACGGGCTGGAAAACAGACTGATAGGTAGCCACCCTGCCGGGACTCAGATGTTTACTGGAATCATTTGGGAATAAACAGAAGAAGGTAAGCTTGACTCAAGTGTTTGTGATCTGGGATTTCAGATGGCACGAGGTGTGAAATGAAACCTGTGTCTGTTTGGTGGAGAATGCAGAGCTGAGATTACACAGCGGGGTCAAACCTTGATCTGTTGGATGGGTTTTTGATGATTGTGGTTTCTAAAAACAGCTTCTCAACTGCTCCAAGTGGAGCTTTTCATCCAGATCCTACTATTATTTCAAATGACTTGTTTTCCACATTTATGATTTAATATTGTCTCATTTCTATGTTTTCTTGAAGTAAAAGTAGAAAAGCATCCCTTGAGGTTTTGTTTTTAGGCTGAACCAGGAAGAACCGGTTCTGATTGACCCTACTCCTAATGAAAACGTAAAATCGCCAGACTCCAATTCATGGAAGATGCTGTAATATTTGGGCTGGCTGTGGTAAATACAAACATATTACCTGTGATGTACAGCTGACATGCAGCTAAACTGTTTGAGTACTTTGATCTTAATTTCATCAGAAACTTCTCAAATGAAGCAGACAGCTGGTCACATGTGCAGGTATGCTTACCTCTAAAATGGTTCTGGGCCCAACTTAACTGGGTTCCAGGTCCAAGTTCAAAAAGCAGAGAAATGTGGGCTTGGTATGCTGTCCAGGCTAAACTACTGTTAGCAATACAAGCTAATGAGAATGGATTTCTTGGAGTTGTCCTTTAAATCTCCTTCAAGGAGATGTTTGGGTGAGAGATCTGATGAGATATAAATCATGTAAAATGGAGACGTACTGCAGCCATTACGTTTTAAATCCAAGGCAGCCATTTTGGATTTTGAAATCGGGGTTGGTGAGAATCCTTTAAGCTTCCAACTGACTTCACAGAACCTTCTTGTTATTTTCTTCCCGACTCAGAACCTGGAAATGTAAACTGTAATGAAGTTCAAATGCTGTTGTCCTTCTGTGGTAAAATGTCTGCAGAGATGATGGACAGCTCGGCATTTGCTGAAGTGGTGCTTGGACTAAAAGGTTTGAGAACCACTGTTTGTAGGGGACTGGACTGAACCAGACTGGAGATTATTTGGTTCCGTTTTCTTTGTAAAGTTCCCTTTAGATGTTTTTTTTTTTTTGCTTCAGAGTTGGAACTGTGCACCTGAACTTGAATGAGGAAAGTGTTGACCAGTTAGATTCACAGCTGCGTAACTGGGAACACTGGATCTGGACCTGGACACTGATGGTTGATGGTTTGAAAAAAGAATGCTATACTTTTGTTCCAAAAGGAGTCGTTTTCTCCTGATCTTTGACTAATTACTGATCAGAGCAACAGTTTGGGATCCCATCAGCAGCTCTGAAGCTTCAGCTGTCTGATAGAGGGCAGAGTCAGATGATTCTGGTCCAGACATCTGAACCAACATCAGCAGGATGATCTTGTGACAGTGAACTTAAGACTGCAGCAAAGATCTACACCCATTGCGGTTAACATTACCGTGCTACATTATCCATCACTAAATATGACTCAGACTTTTAATAGTTTAAGGAGCTGCTTGATGATGAGCTACAGATTCAGTTTTATGCAACATTCTCCAGTCTGACGTTGTAGTTTAGCATAAACTAGTAGACTGTATTTATGGGCCAGCTGTCTGTGTTCAACTTACTGATCAGAGATCAGATATTAACAACTGCTGCCAACGACAACTGCTGGGGTTTAAATTAGCTCAGTGAGACTGTGGCCAGGCTAACCGCTAACTGAACAGGTCACCCTAAAAGGTTAACCATCTGCCACAGGAAACAGCATTTAGCCGGTCAGATTAGCACGGCAGGCTTTACATTCGCACGGTATGTAAGCTAGAAGATGAGCTCGCAGGTTCTTCCTCGGGAAACCTTTAATCGGGACAAATTATCGCGATGGTCCAGTTGGTGCAGCAGCTTGTGCTGCAGCTAAGTTATTGGAAGCCTGACTCCAGGCCAGTGCAGCTCTGCACAGCATCTGGCGGCATCACACAGGTGAGCACTGCAGGACACCACAGGGATGACACAAAGGGCAGAGCAGCAGCTGTTCACCACGTTGCTGTGTGCTGGAACATGCTGGTGAGCAGGCTCCACAGTTGGTATTTCAATTCACACCATAAATGTCATTGTCATGAGAAACAGAGCAGATTTATTTACAGAAATAAGATTTAAACTCAGTTGCATACGTTCTGGTTTGATCCTTGTTATAAAAATGCAGTCAAGTTCAGTTTGTAGGTTATGTTTAAGTTGGCGTTTGTCTGTCTGTTTGCAAAGTACAGGGGGTGGTGGTCCCCCTGCACAAGAAGGATGACTGGGGGGTGTGTTCCAACTGCAGAAGGATCACACTCCTCAGCCTCCCTGGGAAGGCCTAAGCCAGGGTGTTGGAGAGGACAGTCCGGCTGAAAGTCAAACCTCGGTCTCAGGAGGAGCTAACCCTAACCCTAACCCCGTCCCTGCCGTGGAACACTGGACCAGCTCTACACCCTCTACAGGGTGCTCGAGGGTTCATGGGAGTTTGCCCAATTGGTCCACATGTGTTTTCTGGACCTGGAGAAGGCAATCAACCATGTCCCTTGTGGTGCCCAGTAGGGGTGCCCCAGGAGTAAGGAGATTTGGGGACTTTTATTAGGGGCCATCTGGTCTCTGTACAAGTGGAGCAGGAGTTTGGTTAGTATTGCCGGCACTAAGTCGGACCTGTTCCCAGTGCATGTTGGACTCCACCAGGGCTGCCCTTGTCACCAATCCTGTTCATAACTTTCATGGATAGGATTTCTAGGTGCAGCCAAGAGCCGGAGTGGGACTGGTTTGGGGACAAGGGGATTTCGCCTCCCCTTTTTTGCAGATGACCTGGTGCTGCTGGCTCCCTCTAGGAGAGGAGTCAACTGAGGTGGCTCCGGCATCTGTTTGCAAATGCCCCCTGGAGGCCTCCCTCTGGAGGTTTTCCAGGCACGTCCCACCAGAAAGAGGTCCAGAGGACAGACCAGGACATGCTAGAGGAACTGGGAACACCTCAGGCTCCCACAGAGGAGCTGGAGGAGGTGTCTTGGGAGAGGGACTTCTGGGTGTCTCTGAGACTGCTGCCCACGTGATTCTGTCTCGGATAAACGGAAGACGACGAGTACGAGTTATGAACAGATTTGGATGACATTTTCAAACAAGGTGCATATTAGGACAAGCAACAGATGATGGGATTTTGGTAGTTATGCGGAGCGCCGTCTGGATTCAGGATGTTTTTGAAGGATTCTTTATCTTTGCCAGACCATGGTGCAACAACTTGGAATTCCACATGGTTCCTCACCCAGTCAGCAGCTGTCATGCAGAAGTCATTCAGAGAAAAGCTCATCAGTTTAGGAACAAGCCAACATGTGACCCTGCTGCCTTGGCAGAGATCTGCTCTGTATAAATGCTTTTCTAGTTACAATGAGTAGAATTGGGAATGCAAAATGCGCCTTAACACACAGCCAATGATGAGCAAGGAGGACCAATTTACTGCAGTTCAATTCTGCCATCAACCACAATTCAGTCCAATGAAATGTTCTGATTCAATAGAGTCCGATTTGATGCAATAGGAAACATCAGGATGAAAGAATAGGCTGATGCTCTGCGACTAAATAAGATGAAATGTTCAGTTATTTTAAATTTTAACTCTCAAAGGTCCTGATTTATATTTCTTCACACTAACAAAACACCCGGACCTGAATCAATTAACCTCAGTGCAAAAAACAAAATGTCTTCTCAACAGAAAAATGTATTTTCAACAGTAACAAATGTCAAACATAAGTTGGTCTTTTTAAAGGAGGGTTCCTCATGAATGGGAAAGTGATGTTTATCAGGGAACCGACCTGGTCTCAATAACATGACAGTAAAACAGCCTGGAGCAAATTAAACCCACATGGCTCACAGGGAGGTGTTTATTCAGGATCAATAATTCAGCCACATGATCAGGATGAAGGAAACCGGGTTTGACCGATGAGGCCCGAAAAACTCTATCCATGTTGATTTGGGAACACTGGCGGCAGTTATTTTCTCTACCACTAGACGTTCACTACTGCAAAAATAATACTCCTCCTCACTAGGAATGGTGGCAGAATAAGAGACCTACAGGAGTTCAGAGCCAGAACCTTCATATTTCACCGGAATGGGTTTTATGATGCCAACAGCTTAAAGGATATTCAAATATCTGACTTCTGTTGTCCTTCGCTGTATTGAATAAATATGATCCCAGTAATATTAATACCCAGACTGCTGAAAACAGCTGCTTACAGTTAGTGTTACAGTTGTATTTTGTTGTATTAAACTGGACATTTTCCATCTTTCCAATGACAAATTAACCACAACGTCCTTCCTTATGAACGCCTCCTATTGTTTGTGATTGGCTCTGTAGCCTGAAATCTCTCATCTATTTTCTTTTAATTGAACGGCACATTTCTAACTTCCATAGATCATAATTTGTGTATTCAGATAAAACAATAAATGCTTTCTGTGTCTGATTTTAGCCTCTTCCTGACATGATGGCCAAAGCTGAGTTTGTAAATCTATATTTATGTCTCTTAGAAGGTCTTATTGCTGGTTTTGCTCCTGCAGACCCTGCAGGTTTTCAGGCAATTTCCTCAGAAGTTAAACTGAACTGGCGTCTCTCCGACACACGTGTGATTGCAGCACATATGCTTAAGGAGTTAGAAGTTTCTTGGCTTCTGAATTGCAATGAGATCCTTGTGCAAGTCGGTACGGTGGTGTGTGTCTGTGTGTGTGTATGTCGCTGTTTGGCAGCAGTTCGGCATTGCGGCCTGTTTCTGTCCACAGAGATTTCCGAGGGAAACTGGAGAAACAGAAGTGGGCTGTCAGAGTTTGTCTCTAACAACGACTCAATTAGAGGCAAACACAGCAAAATACAACACCAGCATTTAAAGCCAACATTTCCCCTGAGAATACAAACTAGTCTGGCTTTAACATGCATCTGTTACAAGTCAATGCAACTGTTTGATGCACGTGGTGTTGGATCGGTTTGGCACAAATACTCAGCTTGTTGTTTAGTGAGTGTCAGCAGAAGACTGCACTCAGTGGAGGGCGAAGACGTCTGTGGATCAGTGGTTTTATCCTGACCTCATCAACCTAGAGGTCAAAGTGTTAGAAATCAATGATCAGATCATTGCCTCTGACAAAGCTAGAGGCAACTGTGGCTCAGTGGGAAGAGTTGTTCCTTCTGCCACATGTCGATGTGCCTCTGGGCAAGGCACTTAACCACACTTTGCCTACCAATCTAAGTATTAGTGTTTGAATGTGAGTGCTACTGAATGAATCTGGATCTGGTGTAAAATGCTTTGAGTGCTCAGACTGGAAAAGCACTCCATAGGTTTAGTCCATTTATGTGTTTAATAATCTTATAGTTGCTTTTATGGAAAAAATATGTTTAATTGTCAAAAAATACATAAATAAACAAACAGGAGTATCAAAAAGCAGCCCGGTCTGTCCAGAAGTGTGTTTTTCGGAGTAAGTGCAGAGAGAAAGCCAGGAGCAGCACGGTGATTTAAAAGATTTAAATAGAAAAAATAAAACAAAAACTTACAGCTTGACACAAGGAATCACAAAATGGCATCAGAACATAGAGCATGGCAAACAAACGGGCCAGAACAGAGAATCTGACGAGGAAGAGCAGCCAGCAGAGAGCTTATAAGGGTCAAAGAACAGCTGCAGGAAATGGAGAAATGAGGTATGCTAGTTGAGCAGAATCAAAACGGAGATGCAGGAAACTACAAGACATGGAGGAAAAGACTGCGATCTAGGAGAAATAAATCCAGTAACACAAAAGGACAGAAACCTAGAATAAACTAATATAGAAAACGCCTGACAAAAATAAGCACCGGATAATAAACTGAACATAGCACGGGCTAAAATATATAACAAGGAGAATGATCAAAAAACACAAAACAAAAACCTAAATAGCTCCAGATCGATTGATCAGAGGAAATTAAGAAATCTCTAG
Organism: Girardinichthys multiradiatus; assembly: GCF_021462225.1. Taxonomy (NCBI): domain Eukaryota; kingdom Metazoa; phylum Chordata; class Actinopteri; order Cyprinodontiformes; family Goodeidae; genus Girardinichthys; species Girardinichthys multiradiatus. The sequence continues at coordinate 38,265,049 of NC_061817.1, forward strand.
AGCAGGGATGTCAAATTCCAGTCCTTGAGGGCCGGTGTCCTCAAACTTCTAGATGTGTCCCTGGTCCAACACACCTGAATCTATGGCCGAATTTCCTCCTCTGTACGCAGTCAAGTTCTCCAGAATCCTGCTAATTATTAGATTCAGGTGTGTTGAAGCAGAGGCACACCTAAAGGTTGCAGGACATTGGCCCCCGAGGACTGGAGTTTGACACCTGTGCTCTTGAGGAAGAGGAAATCTCCATCTATGCTTCTGTAAAAATGTGATAAAGCTGATCCAGCTCAGAAAATATACATAATCCCAGAGAGTAACCAACAGGATGGAAGCCAGGTGGGAACGATCAAGAAACTGTAAGGGATTATGATATTGATTATAAATGTTTTATGTAAATTATAATTAAAAATCATAATTCAGAAATAATACATTTAACAAAAAATCATTTCTTACAAATAGAAAGCAGGATAATTAGTTAATTGTCAATAATAACTGTAATTATTAACCAAAACCACACTAAACCTCACTGTTTTACCGAATGGTGTGGAACACTAACCCTAGTTGACAGGCGAATCACTCTTGCACAAAATAAACACAAACGCTGTCTCTTTATCTATGAAAATTTATTAAACCGATAGTCCACCATTACGGTTCACTATTCTGGTCCAACAACCTTCACCTGATTAAGCATACATAATTCTACGTAAGGGAGTAAATGAATAACAAAAAATGAAAATTTGTACTGAGTGTAGATATAGATCAAGCCAGCAGTTTATGGACAGAATGGGAATAAAATAACAGTTTGAGTTGACTCGGAAAGTGGAGGAGAATTAATAAATGGTGAAACCTTCTTTGGTCTGTTGATGCTTCTCAATAGCGGCTGTCAGCTGTTACATGGTAGGGCCACGTCAGTTTAGATGCGGTAAAGCACCTAGCAGTGAGCCTCTTGGCCACTAACAGCTGATAGCGGGCTAGTCTCAAAACAAATGATCATAAAACTCTGAGATGGGAACCCAGTGGAAAAACACAATGGCAATAACCTGTGAAACAATGTAGATGAACACGAGGCTCAGTTCGTAGCCTCAGTCTGCTTTAAAGTCCACTTTAACTCCATCTGAGTCAGCGCTCAGTTGATCAAAACGCGGTGATTCAAACTTTGCTGCACAGCCGCGCTTTAAAGTCCAACAGTATTCGAACAAAACATTCAAAACAGTTCAGCATAACTTCAATCGGATTAACTAATGGTGATTCTAGATCACCTTTACTATATGTCTCACCCTGCCCAAACTAGAGACCAAAACTGGCCCAAAATAGGAAACAAGACGAGTTTACTTGTTGGTGAATCCTCTGAAAAGGGGGTGCTAGCAATTGGGCCTCGTTCAAGGAAGGGTGAAGTTATGAGCAGCAAATGTCGCACGTCCACAAACACTCTCAACGATCACCTTCTCTTCTTTTGTCCAAAACAGGGAATTTATAATCAATTGTTGTAGTTGACTAAAACACAAGGAGGGAATTCGTCCCCTTGGGGAACCCTCTGGGGTTTTCACCTTCACCGGCGTGTCAGCTGATAATCTGCGAATATGGATCTTCTGATCTTCTTATATCAGACAGATTTCCAGCTTCTCAAGCTCTTCCGGGATTGGCCAGTGTGGAGGAAAAGCAAACCCGCCTGCGAGCTTCTATTACTCCAGAGATGGCCTCCGAGCGTAGTATTAGAACACCACAGCTACGTTTTTTGTTTTTTTTAAAAGGATTTTTATAAATTCTGGTGACATCAGAGCTGCGCCCCCTGTTGAGCTGCGTACTAACAGTCGATTACCCGACCAAAATGGCGGTGACCCAACAAAACTTTGAAATGAACAGAAATCTGTCCGTGTGTTTGAAACATTCACCTGTCCACTATAGAAGACTCATTCACTCATTATTTCATTTGGAGGATTTGTTGAATCTTTAGGAAAAGCTGCTTTTTGGGGGATTATTTTTATGGTTTTATTTAGTTAGAATATGTTCTTTATTGTTTTGTTCTTTTGAATTATTGTTATTTGTTGTTTTTGTGTGAAGCACTTTAGCCAATGGCAGTCGTTTTTAAATGTGCTATAAAAAAATTAGATCTAATTTGATTTGACAAACGAGAATTTAAACATTAGAAGAAGCTTGGTGTAAAAACTAAAAATCAAAAGAATAAACAGTGCTCATTGATCGAGAAGCCATGGGTTTACCTTTAGGTTGGGACTGAGGAGGCTACCAGAACTCTGCAACACTTCCAGTCCAGATCCCAGGTTCTAAAAGAGGCCTCCCAGCAAGCCATTTCTAGTCTGCTCCACAGACTCGTCTCATCATGTAGATCTTTTGAATGAATTGCTCTCCATTTCCTTACACCTCAGCCTCATCATGCACACGATCCACTCCAGCTTTGTAGTGATTACTCTCACTTGCAGAAAGTGATGTGGTGAGAATTTGGTTTCAGGTTCTCCAGTTACCTGCACCTCATGCCAACCATGAGCATCAGCAGCATTTTAGCACTGCAGGAAACTGCTGCTGATGTTATATCCGTCTGTCGGGTCTAGTGTCCTCTTCTATGATGCGATGTGGAGAAAACCAGATGGAGAGGGATGTGGAGAGTGGGCAGAGTGGTGGAAGCTATGCACTGGGTGTGTTTTTACAGTGATGATTCTTACACAGATAAATACAGTCAACATCTTGTGAAACATTCTGATGGTGCACAGAGTGAATCCTTCACTCCACCTTCATAGCATGAACAGTCATTAAACTGAGTGAAGTTATTAAGTTGTCGATCAGCAGACGTGTCACTAACAGTTAGGAGATCAACCACAGCCATGTCATCTGCAAACGTTGTAGTTTCCACAGTCGACTCTCTGGCGATGCATTCTTTGCCATAGAGACTAAAAAGAGTGAAAGATCACAGCCTTGAGGTACTCCAGAACCTCCAGATGTTTGTTGTATTTGAGAGATGAAGTCAGTGATCCAGCAGCAGAAGATACCTAGTTTAGGTGCAAAAACCTTTCCCTCAAGATCAGCAGAACAAACTATATTATATTTTATTATATTATATATTCAATGTCTTAATTTCAAATGTTATATTGATGATTTTAACAAAAACATGTAAATGTGTTATTTAAGTTAGTACATGCCACCCTCAACACTTTTGAAACTCATTTATACTACTGCAATATCACATTCTCAATATCATATCTGAAAAAGCTTAAACTTCCCCACAAGAAAGTAGTTAACATCTTATCATGTTCTGAGATTAACTCTCCTACCAGGACACATCTCTACCTTCACGATCATAAGTACAAAAATCTGCAGAATGCTCGAATAATGCACCAAGTTGTTCATAAACTTAACCATAAATTATCTGATCCCATTCCAATCTTCCTTGCTGTGCACATCTAAAGCATTCAGTTAATAATTAAAACCAGTTTCAACGTTGAGTGTAGGAAGGAGCTCGATGAGAAGCTAAAAATGCCACATGCTGTTTCAGTCTTCAGGAAAAACCTGGAAACACAACAGCTACCAAAACATGTTTAAACTGATTACGCTAAGATGTGTGTTTTTAGGCATGAGTTGATTGGTGCTCCAGTGTTATTTCTGTTTTATTTTAAGAAACTGATGAAGAATGATGAAGATTTCATAAGCTTCCAGAGGAAGAATTTAGTCCTCAGGGGTTCTGGTACCACCATGGTCAAAGAAGAGCTGCAGTGCACAACAAATATGTTCATGGGTTGTCTAGATACTGCAGGTGATGCAGCAACAGGTCAGTGATGGTTTTCTAGAGGGCTAAGGCCAGTGCTTCAACAGGTCTCATGGCTGCAGTGCTTACAGTGATCGGCAGGGTTTTTAGTCCGGCAGTAGACTGAGCAGTACAGGTGCATCTGATACAAAGTAGAGGTGCAGTGAATTGTTAGAGATATTTGGCTTTTTTTGTATTGTGAAGTCATCTTGAATGTTTTTCTTTCTTTCTTCAGCCTGCAGTTGGTTTTATTCCCACTCTTCCTCTGAAGCTGTATTTGTTTCTCTTTTCCTCATCAATGTTTCTGGTGGAAGACACGTTCTCGCAGAAGCTGAGGCATCTTTCAAAATGGTCCGGTTTGTTGCTTTGCAGCAGTCCTGAGGCTTCTCAGTACCTCCATCAGGCCACTTTATTACTGTAGTACAGAGATGAGTGGTGATAAAACATTGGTCAGGTATTACATCACAACAATAAACTCTGCTTGAACATAAATCGCTCCACACTCACTTGCCTGCTGCCGGATTTTTTCTCCAGCATAAACCTCGTAAAATTATTATTTTGTTTATAAATGATAGAATTAGAGTAGAAGAAGAAATGTGTGTATGGACTGAGTGGATCTGATCTGCACAAGAAGGATTTCTTTATTTACTCACAACAATAACAATCAATTTTCAACCAATAAAAGATTATTATTATTTTATTGTAATGAAATACACTAATAAAGATTTTAATTAATCATGTAAACAATAACCACTGACAGTTATTTAAGCAGCGCCCCCTTTCTGCACTTCCTGCTCAGACTCAGCAGCTGACTTTAGCATGAAAATCCAACTGCAAGGCCGGAAATACCGAACGTTTCTGACCTGGTCCAGCAGCATTCTGCCGTCTACAGTTACACACACTCACATGCATGAGTGTGTGGCTCCATTAGAAACAGGAAGACTTTTCTCTATCAGTGTGAAGCAACATCCCAGTGAGCTGGAACAGCAGCCTGATAACAGCTCAGGGAGCATGTTGGTGTCATCAGTATGTTCCCTCAGAGCGATGAGTGTTGTTTTCATTACGTCCTCACATATCAACAGACAGAACACAGCTTCTGGGCTTTCTTTTCAGTGATCAGAAACCCTTTCAGATTGTTTCTTCTAAATGGATGGGAACCGCAGAGGTGACTTCATGTTTTTACTGATGTTTCAGAGATCAGAAGAGCATCTAAACTGAGTCAGTGATCTTGCTGAGTCCTCAACTACAGCTGTCCTTACAGGCCATCAGGTGGATCCCAGATTAACTGATGCTGCTTGAGATTAACAACTAACACTAACAAATGTTTCTGGACATTTAAAATCTACAAAGACAGAATTGTTGGGGGTTAGGGTTGGATGACATGCAGGAAGTAGAGGTATTTTAAACCGTAAATGGATACTTTTGTAGGTGTGACATCACCATCTAGTGGTGAAAAGGAGCTAAACATGATGAGCATTAAAGCAGACTGAGTCTGTGTTGTGGCGCCGGTTATCACCAAGACAAGAGGCTCGGTGACCTGTCGGTGATGGACACACTCATGCTGCAAGACACACTCCCCTCTAACAGACACACACACACACACACACACACACACACTCTCTTGTTTTGCTATATGTAGTGAGGACCATGTGTTGACTTCCATTGATTTTCAGTCATTTTCAACCCTTTCTATGCCCTAACCCTGACAATAACCCTAAACCTAACCATTACCAGTGCATGTCTAACCCTAACCTTAACCTAAAGTCAATTCACACCTTAGTCCTAAACCTAACCGTTAGCAAAATAGGTCGTGAGGACCAGCAAAATGTCCTCACTTTGGTACAAACGGTCCTCAATTTGATGGTGAAATCGGGAAAATGGTTCTCACTGTGATGCCAAGACAGGAACACACACACACACACACACACATTAAGCCTTGCAATAAGTTAACGCAGTGGAGGAGGCCATAGCAGACTCTCAAGTTTCATCATGGACATGTTCACAGGTGCGCCTTAAATACGTCCATGAACATCTCGTCTTCCATGCGTGAGCGCTTTGGGAGTTTTGGAAAGTGATGTTAATGTTTCCGATTGTGTGAATTTATCAACACCTTACTGAGAACACCAGTGATGAAGATGGTAAAATGATCTTCACCTTAAGAGGTAAAAAACGGGGTCGAAACGAGAGCTGTGATGAACACCAGTACCATCATGTCAGATATATTGTCAGAAATGTGACAGAAGGTAAACCGAGGTCAACTGCTGGGGGGGTCTAGTTGGTTGCCATAGTAACCATATCTGTTTTAAAGGTGCAATCTGCTGTTGTTTCAGCAAATATTTAGAAAAGGATGTGAAATAACTGGCAGTGTTGTTCTCCAGAGTCTATCAGGTCTTTTCAGGTTAACAACCAAGTTTTCTTCTGAGATGCTTCTCTTCTATGTTTCTCCACATTCTCCTGAAGCTGTTGTTTGGTTTGCTGCATGTAAAGGTCTGACCTCTACAGAGAAGCGGCTAAAGGTCGTGACTCCCCTGACCTCGTGCTTTATTAGTGGTAAAACTTGACTCCTGCAGACAGCTTCCTGATCTGGGCAGAGTGTGAAATCCAGGGTTCATTCCAGGCTTTTCCACACAACTGGAGTTTCTCTTGATTTTCTTAAAATCTTTTCTGTCACTTTAGATGTTGAGGAGGCCATGTTGGAGTACTGAAGAAATGAAATGAAAGTTCAGACCTGAAGATAGAGTTGTCTTTATTAAACAAATTCAGCTATGTGAAAACATAAAAACTCTCTGCCACGGTATTTTACACGTTTCCACCTCTACAGGTCGCTTACTTTGGTCTGAATCAGTTGATTAGTTTTCCGATGGTTCGATTTCTTTTCACACACCGAAAACTCCAAGCAAACCGAAATCTGTCACTACAAACCATGCAAGAACGTTCAGTCTGTTTATTGGTCGGATGTATCTGGGGCGGGGGAACCTAATATAAATACAGGAAGCAGATGCTGTGTTCTGAACTGGTAGAAAATGTGGAAAATTTAATCCTCTTTTTAGAGTTTTATCTGGGTAATATTTCAGGCAAAATTATCTGAGAAGTACAGCGAACTATTTTGAGAAGATGTCTTGAAAGTGCACCTCCTCCAAGTGGTCTCGGTACAGTTGTTTGGGTCCACACCCTGGAGCGACTGCTGTGTTCACATCTACACAAACTAACTTTACCGGAGGGAAAGAAACCAGTGTTCGTTTTTAACGGACTCAACACCTCAGGTGTAAAAACACCCTCAAAACCAGATTTGTTTTAGAAGAACTTCATCATGATGACAACTTTTTAATTATATAAAGAAAACAATTTATGTTCCGTACCCATCGGCCCCTGAATCGTTGTCTCCTTCTCAACACCACATGTTTCCTGAAGCAGGAAAAATAAGCTCATAAAGATTTCCATATAAAGCTTCCAATATGTCACAGCTCTGGGACTGAAGCTGTTTCCTGTCTGGTATGTCTAATGACAGCAACTGAAACAGTCCTGGCTGTTGATTGCTTTTTTAAGGTTCTGATGTCCAATATTTGTGGCAACATCAGAGACTTGAAGGATAGATCTGGACTGATTAGAGTTAAAGGACTCCTTCACAGGGTCACAATAAATCAGCAGAAAGGTGGAAAACACTGGATGTGTTGTCACGGTTTCCCATCGATGACATAGTACACATTGTGTTCATGGTTCTGATCTTGAGCGTCTTCCCTGACTGTGTGGCAGGATCCACTCATCAGAACACCAACACCACCATCAGGTTTCAGGTGAACTCTTCATCAGAAAACATGGGTCTACATTTTTTACACATCTGTTAAACATTGAGCTCAGTCTAGTTTGAGTCTTCAGAGAAAGCATCAAAAGAATAATCGGTGAAAAACGGGGAGACGGGAAGCGAGGGAGGGAGGAACGGAGTGGAGGTCAGAGGAGTAGGTTAGCGGCTGATCAGAGGGAGGTGAGGAGGAGCTGAAAGACAGCCATGTAGGAACACATGAAGGAATGAACTGTGTGTGTGTGTGTGTGTGTGTGTGTGTGTGTGTGTGTGTGTGTGTGTGTGTGTGTTGGAATGGGCTGGATCATCGTCCTCCCTGTAATTTTACACCAGAAAGTAAAACTGATGACTCCCAACAGCTGCTGGTGCCATGGCAATGAGAGGGCGGAGTAAAACCTGGAAATGAGGAGGAAACCAGAGACAGGAGGCCCTGTGTGAATGTGTGTGTGGGATTTATACTGGCTGAATCTGCCACCACAGTTACAGCTGTACTCATCACAACACAACACTTTCTGATCAGACATCCATCATCAGGAGCTCCACAAACCCAGATTGGCCAAAGTCAACTGAAGCTATCCTTTGGTTTGAACATGGTGAGAAAATGTGAACCATCAACATTTCTGCAGTTAAAAAACTTTCCTTATTAAATTCCTCTGATAAAGCAGCTTGTAGAACCACTTTCAGCAGCAGTGACTCTCAATCATGGCTTTCTGTTTGATTTTATCAGACTCTCACATCATTGTGGAGGAATTTTGACAAACTTTTCCTTTCCAGCACTACTTCTCTCTGTTTCTGCAAAGCTATCTGAAGCGGATTAAATCAAGGCAAACAATGCCAAGTTTCAAGAGGTACCTCAGGAGGCAGGAAGTACAAGCCCAAATATCCTTCTCCCCAGGTAAACCCTCCAGCCTATCCTGGGGAACACAAAATGTTCCCAAGCCGGAGTTAATCTCCCAATAGGCACGGCGGGTGAAGTGTATTGCTCCAGGACACTATGACTGAGATGGGGTTCGAACCAGCAACCCACCAGTTACAGGATGATCCGTAACTACCGCCGCCACTGTTAGTCATGATCCATATCTCATGACCAGAGGAGAGAGTTGGATTGAGGATTAACTGGTAAATTGAGAGCTCTTTTTTTGGCTCAGCTCTTTCTTCATAAAAAAGACAGGAGTAGCCCCCACAACTTCTGACGAGGACCCAATAGATATAACCATCTTCCTGCACGATCCTGCATGATGAAGGTCAGATGTCCCCTCTACCCAGCAACAGTCTCCAGCTCATTCTGTGGAATCTCACAGTGTTTCCTGTCCAAGAGGAAAATATAGTGCATATTGACAATCCTGTCCATGAACACCAGAGACAGGATTGGTGACAATAAAAAACTCAGGTAGTGTCCTGCTGGCACCGGGGACAAGCTTGACGTTATCCCGGGAATCTGGACACATCTCTTGCTTTGTTCAAACAAGGATCACCCAGCCCTTAAAAGCATCACTGGTATCCTATATGTACGGTGGCCCAGAGGTGTCAGGTCAAATACAAAAGCCACAACACAAATACAAAAACCACAACGGAAGTCATTCAACAGCAGTATTATTTAGTGTCCTTATTTTCTTGTTATACACTGTGTACTCTGCCATTTTACCGACGATGAGTAAGCAGAAAGTGGGATGAGGGAAGCTTTGTAAATCTTAATAAGATTAGGGAAACTGTATTTTCTGTTTCGAAAACCAAGAACAGATGGCATTAACCTATAGATATGTTACTGCACTGCGGTCAAGTGAGCCGACAGTCAGAAATGCGCGGCCCCGCCAGCCGACACCAGCTCTCTCTTAAAGATCAGTGACGATAATGGAGCAGAAAGGACCAGATCCTGGCAATGGTTGAGAAAATAAGAGGAAAACAGGAAAGTAACCTACAGAACATTTATATTAATTACATTTTTACAACTTTCACATAAAATGTTTTATGTAAAAAAATAAATATTTAATAATTTTACTGTATATTTTTGGAGAAATAACGGGTCAAAGTATCTACTAATGCTCAACCATTATATGCTTTTGTCCTACTTTCAGAATTTTATTTCTCCAAAACCATGAGGTGACAACACAATCTCTTCAGATTATAGTAAAGGGTCATCTATACTATAACCACAATTAAAAGCAACAAAAGCATATACTGGTTGAGCATTAGTAAATACTTTGACCCGTTATTTCTCCAAAAATGTACAGTAAAATTATTTTTAAAAATGTTACATAAAATATTTATGTGAAAGTTGTAAAAATCCGGCCAAGCCCGAACGAGAGACGCGAGGCCATCCCCCTGTGGGCCCACCACCTGCAGGGGGAACCGTGAGGGACCGGTGCAAAGAGGATTGGGTGGCGGACGAAGGTGGAGACCTCAGCGGCCCGATCCCCGGATGCTTAGGCTGGCTCTAGGGACGTGGAATGTCACCTCGCTGGGGGGGAAGGAGCCTGAGCTTGTGCGGGAGGTCGAGAGATATCGACTAGAAATAGTCGGGCTCGCCTCCACGCACAGCGTGGGCTCTGGAACCCATCTCCTTGAGAGGGGTTGGACTCTCTTCTACTCTGGAGTGGCCCACGGGGAGAGGCGGCGGGCTGGTGTGGGTTTGCTTGTTGCCCCCCAGCTCAGCCGTCTCGTGTTGGGGTTTACCCCAGTGGATGAGAGGGTTGTATCCCTGCGCCTTCGGGTTGGGGAGAGGTCTCTGACTATCATTTCAGCCTACGGGCCGAGTGGTAGTGCAGAGTACCCTGCCTTCTTGGCGTCCCTGTCGGGGGTGCTGGATAGTGCCCCTCCCGGGGACTCCATTATTCTGCTGGGGGACTTCAACGCCCACGTGGGGAACGACAGTGACACCTGGAGAGGCGTGATCGGGAGGAATGGCCTCCCCGATCTGAATCCGAGTGGTGTTTTATTATTGGACTTCTGTGCTAGTCACGGATTGTCCATAATGAACACCATGTTCAAACATAAGGGTGTCCATCAGTGGACTTGGCACCAGGACACCCTAGGCAGGAGGTCGATGATCGACTTTGTTGTCGTATCATCAGACCTTCGGCCGCATGTTTTGGACACTCGGGTGAAGAGAGGGGCTGAGCTGTCCACTGATCATCACCTGGTGGTGAGTTGGATCCGCTGGAGGAGGAGAAAGCCGGACAGACTCGGCAGGCCCAAGCGCATAGTGAGGGTCTGCTGGGAACGCCTGGCAGAGCCCTCGGCCAGGGATGCATTCAACTCCCACCTCCGGGAGAGCTTCGACCAGATCCCGGGGGATGTTGGAGACATAGAGTCCGAGTGGACCATGTTCTCTGCATCTATTGTCGATGCTGCTGCCCATAGCTGCGGCCGTAAGGTCTGCGGTGCCTGTCGTGGCGGCAATCCCAGAACCCGGTGGTGGACACCGGCAGTAAGGGATGCTGTTAAGCTGAAGAAGGAGTCCTATCGGCTGTGGTTGGCTTGTGGGACTCCTGAGGCGGCTGACGGGTACCGTGAGGCCAAGCGTGCTGTGGCAGAGGCAAAAACTCGGGCCTGGGAAGAGTTCGATGAGGCCATGGAGAAGGACTACCGGTTGGCCTCGAAGCGATTCTGGCAAACCGTCCGGCGCCTCAGGAGGGGGAAGCAGTGCTTTGCCAACACTGTTTATAGTGGGGGCGGGAGACTGCTGACCTCGACTGAGGACATTATCGGGCGTACTTCGAGGATCTCCTCAATCCTGCCATCACACATTCCGTGGTGGAAACAGAGGCTGGGGACTCGGGGTTGGATTCTTTCATCACCCAGGCTGAAGTCACCGAGGTGGTTAAAAAGCTCCGCGGTGGCAAGGCTTCGGGGGTGGATGAGATCCGCCCTGAGTACCTCAAGTGTCTGGATGTTGTAGGGCTGTCATGGTTGACACGCCTCTTCAACATTGCGTGGCGGTCGGGGACAGTGCCTCTGGACTGGCAGACTGGGGTGGTGGTCCCCCTTTATAAGAAGGGGGACCGGAGGGTGTGTTCCAACTACAGGGGAATCACACTCCTCAGCCTCCCTGGTAAGGCCTACGCCAGGGTATTGGAGAGGAGAGTCCGACCGATAGTCGAACCTCGGCTTCAGGAGGAACAGTGTGGTTTTCGTCCCAGCCGTGGAACACTGGACCAGCTCTATACCCTCTACAGGGTGCTCGAGGGTTCATGGGAGTTTGCCCAACCGGTTCACATGTGTTTTGTGGACCTGGAGAAGGCATTCGACTGTGTCCCTCGTGATGCCCTGTGGGGGGTGCTCCAGGAGTATGGAATCGGGGGCCCTTTATTAGGGGCCATCCGGTCCCTGTACGAGCGGAGCAGGAGTTTGGTCCGCATTGCCGGCACTAAGTCGGACCTGTTCCCAGTGCATGTTGGACTCCGGCAGGGCTGCCCTTTGTCGCCGGTCCTGTTCATAACTTTTATGGACAGGATTTCTAGACGCAGCCAAGGGCCGGAGGGGGTCTGGTTTGGGGACCAGTGGATTTCGTCTCTTCTTTTTGCGGATGACGTGGTCCTGCTGGCCCCCTCTAGCCAAGACCTACAGCATGCGCTGTGGCGGTTCGCAGCCGAGTGTGAAGCGGCTGGGATGAGGATCAGCTCCTCCAAGTCCGAGGCCATGGTACTCGACCGGAAAAGGGTGGCTTGTCCTCTTCAGGTTGGAGGGGAGTTCCTGCCTCAAGTGGAGGAGTTTAAGTATCTCGGGGTCTTGTTCACGAGTGAGGGAAAAATGGAGCGGGAGATTGACAGACGGATCGGTGCAGCTGCCACAGTAATGGGGGCGCTGTGCCGGTCCATTGTGGTAAAGAGAGAGCTGAGCCGAAAAGCAAAGCTCTCAATTTACTGGTCGGTCTACGTTCCTACCCTCACCTATGGCCATGAACTTTGGGTCATGACCGAAAGAACGAGATCACGGATACAAGCGGCTGAAATGAGCTTCCTCCGTAGGGTGGCCGGGCACTCCCTTAGAGATAGGGTGAGGAGCTCGGCCATCCGGGAGGAGCTCGGAGTAGAGCCGCTGCTCCTCCACATTGAGAGGAGCCAGTTGAGGTGGCTCGGGCATCTATACCGGATTCCTCCTGGACGCCTTCCTCGGGAGGTGTTCCAGGCACGTCCCACCGGGAGGAGGCCCAGGGGACGGCCCAGGACACGCTGGAGGGACTATGTCTCTCGGCCACCGATTCCATACTCCTGGAGCACCCCCCACAGGGCATCACGAGGGACAGAGTCGAATGCCTTCTCCAGGTCCACAAAACACATGTGAACTGGTTGGGCAAACTCCCATGAACCCTCGAGCACCTTGTAGAGGGTATAGAGCTGGTCCAGTGTTCCACGGCCGGGACGAAAACCACACTGCTCCTCCTGAAGCCGAGGTTTGACTATCCTCTCCAATACCCTGGCGTAGGCCTTATCAGGGAGGCTGAGGAGTGTGATCTCCCTGTAGTTGGAACTCACCCTCCGGTCCCCCTTCTTATGAAGGGGGACCACCACCCCAGCCTGCCAGTCCAGAGGCACTGTCCCCACGCAATGTTGAAGAGGCGTGTCAACAATGACAGCCCGACAACATCCAGAGATTTGAGGTACTCAGCGCGGATCTCATCCACCCCCAAAGCCTTGCCACCGCGGAGCTTTTTAACCACCTCGGTGACTTCAGCCTGGGTGATGAAGGAGTCCAACCCCGAGTCCCCAGCCTCTGTTTCCACCACGGAATGTGTGATGGCAGGATTGAGGAGATCCTCGAAGTACTCCTTCCACCGCCCGATAATGTCCTCAGTCGAGGTCAGCAGCCTCCCACCCCCACTACATTCTTCTAGTTTATTAGTTCCTTTTTCCCCTCTGGCCTTAGACCCCCGTTTGGTATTATTCACCCAGTTGCTTATTCCCCTTAAGATTAGTTGTTCTTTCCCAGCCTTGCTCTTTAGTATAGTTCCTCTTGTCCCTGCTTTCTCTAGTTAGTGTTCCTTCCAGATTTAGCCTTGTGTTTTAGGTTTATATCATATAGGTTTCCTTAGGTCTGTTTTCCATTAGTTTAGCTTTTCCCCATGCTTAGTTTCCCCATGTTTAGTTCTTCTTAGAATTAATATTTATGTTAGCTTATATTTAGGTTTCCTTTCCCTAGAGTTGTCTCTAGTTTAGTTTAGTTCTCCCTTCCAGTGTCTGCATTCCCTAGCTCCCGTTTCCATAGTAACATATTTCCTCAGTTCCCTGCAGCCTGGTCCACACCTGTTTCATGATTCCTTTAATTACCTGCCTCCCTGTCTCCCATTGGTCCATACTCCACTTCCCTCAGTTTATAAGCTCTCTAGTTTTATTTTTCCCTGCTGGTTCCTTACGTTTTCAACACTTGCTGTGTTCCCGAGTTCCTCCTTATGGTTTGTTTGTCTCCTGACTGTACACCTGGTCTACTTGCCTGTAAGTCGTTGCTTTTAAATTAAAACATCTTCTCCTCACCATGCGGCCTCCTCGCCATGATCTGCGTTTTGGTCCTGCCACCAAACCCACAACACTGAGAGTGGGAACCAGCCAAAAGAAGGACCAAGCAGCGCGTTATGAGATGATCACCCTCAGGGACTACCTCCGGTGTGTGGATCTCAGAGCCATCCATCCACTCCTGCATGCATTCGGTCGGGTTTAGCTGCTGTTCGACCTGCCTTAGTTCTTGTTCTTGACCTCTCGGAGGGATCTGCCAACGCTCCAGCTCCAGTCTTCGCTGGGGTTCAGCCTGTTGCTCCACTTCCAGTCTCCACTGGAGGTCAGCCGGTCGCTCCAGCTCCAGGGCTCCACCACAGATTTTCAAGACTCCGTTGCAGATCTCAGGGCTCACCAGCAGCTTTTTAGGAGTCACCGGCTGCATTCCCTTACTTCAGTGGTTTCTGTACCACCTCTCAGAGTTTCAGCGGTTCCCGCACCGCTTCCCAGAGTTTCAGTGGTTCCAAGTCTCCTGCATCTCAGCCGTCAGGCAAGTCTCCTACGTCCTTAACCTTCTCAGCTCCTGTTCTTGACTCCACTGAGGGATCTGCTGATCCTCCAGCTTTTCTCTCCGTTGGGGTTCAGCTAGATGCTCCAGCAATAGTCTCCGCTGGAGGTCAGCTGGAAGCCACAGCACCTGTCTCCGCTGGAGGTTGACCAGACACCTCAGTGCCCGCTTCAGTACCACCTCTGTTACCAGTTTAGCCACCAACTTCACCCCCTGCTTCAGCAAATCTCAGAGGATTTTTCAGACACTCCATCTTCTGTCTCCGCTAGGGTTCAGCAAGACGATCCAGCACCAGTCTCAGCTGGAGGTCAACCAGACACCTTAGTGCCAACACCGTCACCATCTTTACCTCCTGCTTCAGCCGTCTATGAGGGTTCTGCAGAAACTCCAGCTTCTGTCTCCGCTGGAAATCAGCCAGACATGCCAGCATCAGTTTCAGCCTTCCCAGACTAACCTCCAGCTACTGCGGCTCAGCTTTTCCTCGCGACCCATTTCCTCAGGTTCCTCTTGGGCATCCTCTCCGAGATCTTTGGTTTTCCTGCTCCTGCCTCCACTGTGGGTCGGCCTGTTGGGACGCCTCAGCTCCTGCTGATCAGCCATCAGTGTCATTTTCATCTTCACCACACCCAGTCTAAGCTGAAGGTTGGCCAGTTGCGTCAGTTCAAGTTCACAGGAAAGTCGCAAATATTACCGAACTTCAGGAGAGTTGAATGTAGCGGTTTTAACAGTATGCTGCTTGTAAAACGTGTTTAGTCATAATCAAGTTCACCAGTGATTAAGGGACACTTGTAAGGCAGATTCTGGATTAAATCAACCCTGCATCTCTTCATTCATCAAATGAAAAGTATCATCATGTGTCAAGTCTCATCTGACCAACAAAACTGCTGCACTAAAGATTTAAGAGCCTTTGCCACAGTAGAGGGGAAAGGTACGGAGCCCGCCAAGGGACATGGGGGATTTTGTTTTTCTTTTGCGTCTCCATGCAATACTTTTGCGTTCGGCATTTTGGAACAGCAGCACAGATGACAAACTGCTCATAAAACAAACAGCACTGATATGTCATTGATATGGTTTATTTGTCATATGCAGGTTAACATGCACTAAACAATGCGATTAAATGCTTAGCATAAGAAGAACCGTTCAAATCACGATAAAAACAAAAACACTAATGGTGTACAAAAAAAAGTACACATCATGCAGCAGTAATAAGCAAACAAAGTGTCACAGATGTGGTTTCATGCAGCATTATTGTCCAGAGTTCAAGAATTTGACAGCTTGTGGATAATAACTGTCTTTAAGTCTGATTTGAAGATAATTTTATTTAAAGCCGATTTCAAAATAAAACTCAATAAATCTCAAAACGGGTGTAGTGTTTGTTCCATTTTTGCAGTTATCTGGTTTGGAAACTATCCCACAAAGTATTGTGAGAAAACGCAAAGACTATTGCGTGAGAATTATGGGACATTCACAACATTTATTTATTTAATGATGATTTTATTGTATTAATTTTGTCCAGTTTGACCCTCCATTCTTGATGCCTGTATAGGAGGTCATGTCAGAATTTAAATCAGGTGTTCTGGAGCAGACAAACATCTAACACTTGCAGGGAAGGGGTCCCTGAGGACCAGGGCTGTGAACCATTGAGGTACAGTTTCTAAATTATGAAGGTTTTGCCTTTTTGCACTTTTGTTCAACAAGAACATTTCTCTTACTAGGTGCATTTTTCTTTCTTTTCAGCAACTTGAAACATAAAAGTGATGTCATTGTTCAAAGGAAACAATCACTTAATA
This sequence comes from Girardinichthys multiradiatus, assembly GCF_021462225.1. Classification (NCBI taxonomy): domain Eukaryota; kingdom Metazoa; phylum Chordata; class Actinopteri; order Cyprinodontiformes; family Goodeidae; genus Girardinichthys; species Girardinichthys multiradiatus. Next base: position 38,281,382 of record NC_061817.1, read on the forward strand.
AATGAGTAAAATACAACTATGTACATTTTGTTTATTCAACTAAGATAGGCATGGCCTGTTTCCTTGTTTGATATTTTATTATTTCTTCATTATTATTCTTTTTACTTTAACTGGCCTTTACTACAGCTAAAAACAGGGACCTAACTGGTCCTTCAAAGAAAGAAATTACCAAAAGACTAAATGAAGAAAACAAAAATGGGAGAGTCACAGGAGATGGAGTCGTTCTGAATGGGAGCGGGACGGGAGTGGGAGTCAATTTACCAGAAGTGGAACGGGACAGGATTTTTTTTTATTATGCTGGCCTGGGATTGGGATGGGACAAGACATTTTTCTGTGGGAGCGGGATGGGACAGGAGAGAAAATCCACTCCCGTGTCACCCTCTACTCCAGACTGCCAGCTCCTTCCCAATACTCTCGCAGCAACACTCACAGAATGTTTTGGGAAGCACAGGTGTGAGATTTATCCAGTTCAATAAAACACGTGTTGGAGCTTTCCTCAGACTGAGGAGAACGTCAACACCAAGATACTCAGCTGGGGACTTGTGATTATACCCACACTGATTGTACCCAGGCATCTCTGGAGTAGAAGAGAGCCAAGCCCCTCTTGACAAGCTGGGTTCCAGAGTCCAGAATGTGCATGGAGGGGAGCCCAACTATATCTGTCTGGTATAGCTCATCATACAAACAAGCTCAAGCTCCTTACCTGCCACTGAGGTGACATCTTATGTCTCTAGAGCCAGATGACGACGCCGGGCTTCTTCTCAGAATAATGGTGCTGCATGGTCCTAAATGCGAATTTAGAAAAATCTAACCTGCTCTGAAGCAGGATAGGTTTTCATTTTCAGATACTGAACCTAAAGCTTCTTTAATAAACCACTAATTCTGCTTGGTAGTAAAGGACACTGGGTTTGTGATCATTAGCTTTTGATGGGAGAAGAAAACAGCAGGAAGGGCATTTTTAGTGAACATTGTCTGCTATATAGCAAAAGAACAGAAACTCTAGAACTCTAGAATGTCTGACCTTTTAATCATTTCCTGTTATTTCCAAAGAGCAGCTGGAGTGCCTTTAAACTCCACATTCGGCCACAAAAACAAAATTCCTATCAACAATCCTCACTGTGACCACTGGCATTGAAACAGAGAGATCTTTATTTCCCAAATTATATGAAAGCCAACAAAGTTCTCTTTTCTGTTCTGTTTTCTGTTCTGTTTTTGTCCGAGTGGGTGTTACACTGTGAAGAGGGGGCATAAATGCTATAGAGAATCAAGAAAGTCTTGCAGTGAACAAGCAAGTCTGATTACAGCAGAGAGAACAAACCTTTAGATTTAACAGGACAGAGAGACAGAGGGTTAGTCAGGTGAAGACATCCAGAAACAGGTAGAACCTGAGAGCAGAGACAACCATGGCCACCAGGAAGAGAGGAAAATCTTTTTTTGAATTATGGAGGAGAAACAAGGAGAGAGGAGCGGTTCTAAAGAGAACCAATCAACTGAGAACATCCCACCTGTAAGTATGATCATAACAAATATCTCCTGGAACACAACAGATGAGCTAATAAAGAACAGTGTGAACTGCAGTAATCTATGAAAATATGAAAAGCTAAAAATTATCCTGTTAGTGAAAACTGCTTCTCATTTCTTGTCATGTCTCATTCAGTGTCATCAACCTGTTCTGTTTGAGACTGAGATCAACTGAACTGAAATCAGTAACTGACTAAATCCAGCTATAATAAAAATAAATGCTTACAGCTGAGAAAAATAAAACTTCGGTTGAGGAGCTAACTACATCTCATTCCATCCCGTTTCACCCTATCATCTCACTTTTCTTCATCATCTTCTGTTCTGCTCTCTTCTGTCTGAAAAATGTTCCTCTCTGTTCTCCTGCCATGAAGATGTCTCCTGTGTTCTCCTGTCAGGAAAATGTTCCTAATCAGTTCTGGGCTCAGAAATTAAAGATGTTCTGCAGTTTTTGCCTTTTTCTTCATTACTTTTATTTTTACCACTAAATTTTCTGAGATAAATTCAGTAAATGTATCCTTATGTGGAGGCTCAATAATTCTTCACAGAGCTGGTTCTGACCCATAACTGAAGCTTCCATAACTTAACGGACTGTTGAATATGGAGACCAAATGTGGAGTGTGGTGATTGCTCAGTTGGAGATGAAGGTAATAAGAGGCTGATTTCCAACCAGTTCATCACCTTTCAATGCAGCAGCAGGCTAAGTGAGCCCATCGGAACCGGTCTGATCTTAACAGAACACGACCGACCAAACCTGAACTTGACTGACAACTCCAGACTTACCCTCACCACAATAGAACTGGTCTGACCATCGTAGGCCTGGCCTGACCACACCAGAACACAACTTGCCACACCAGAACTGGACGGACCATACCAGAATTTGTCTTACCACTCTAAAACTGGACCCCGCTAGAACTGTACTTTATACACCAAAACTGGAGCAGTGTTATCTGTCATTCAGACAAAGATGACCGCAGTGGGCTTTTTGTTTTGTAAATCAGCTGTTTGAAAGCAAGCCCTCCTATTGGCTGCTGTAGGACCAATCAAAGCTTCCTTTCTGTGTTTATGTTTTTGTTGATGAACTTAGATTTTGATTTTGTGTTCTTTTGTTTGTTCAGTTGTGTGGAAAACAGCACTAACATGCACATTATCAGATATTTTAGCCTTTTTTTGTTCTTTTTGTCAGGAGACGGTTGCTAGGCAACACAGAAGCAAGGGTGGTACTCCAAAATGTCAATATGGCACCTCTGTTGCCCCCTGTTGGTGCGGAGGTGTTTAGACGTTTAACACCAGCTTCACTGGAGGAAATTCAACGACGGCATGAAGCTGAAGAGAGAGAGCAGCAAAGCAGAAAGGAGCAGAAGATCGAGGTACTGATTGATCAGCTGTCAATTACAAAATCAATCAATCACTACATGACAGTAACAGACCGTAACCCTGGTCTGATTGGTTGTTCTCTTACAGATAGCAGAGGAAAATCTTCCTAAACCAGCAAGTGATCTGGAAGCTGGGAAGCCCCTGCCCTTTATTTATGGAGACCCACCCCCAGAGTTTCTCAACATCCCATTGGAGGAGTTGGACCCCTTCTACCAATCACAGAAGGTGTCCCTCTTCATTAAAATGTGACAGTGCAACCTTCCAATCAGTCAATGTCAGGTTAAATTGTTGCTGATGTACCAGGTTCAACTGGAGGAAGGTGACTTTAAAACAAGAAACCCCTGTTTGTTGTCAGTGATCAGTACAGTCTGACGCTTTTAAAACAGATGCTGGCCCACCTTCTCCTTCAGTGGATTTCCAACAGGAACCATTATTCACAATGTTTCTGCTTTTCTGTGGTTTTCTGACACACATCAGTGCATCCACTGACTGGTAAAGCTTTGACCAAGAAGTTTAAAGTTTGATGGTCTTTTCCCTCCCACAGCTGTTTAGAAGTGATAGTTAAAGACTCTGAGACATTTATATCAGGATATTGAGTTTAAACTCACTTTATTTGGTTTTTAAAACCGCGATAATGACCACTGATGGTGGTCAGTCAACCCGACTGAGACCGAGGCTGCTCAGATGTTATCAAAAGTGAAAATTGGAAAAAAATCATGTTGATTTATAAAAATAAAAGTTTCGATTAAAAAAGTAATATAAGGTAAAAAAAAAAAAAAAAAACAATTATTATAAAGCATCTGAGAAAACATATTTGACTCCATCCATATTTGCCTGCTTTTCATCTGTTTCTCTGCAGACCTTCATCATACTCAGTAAAGGAAACATCATCTACAGGTTTAATGCTGATCCTGCCTGTTACCTGCTGAGTCCTTTAAACCCTCTGAGGATCTTCTCCATCAGGATCCTCATCCATTCATATCCTTTATCATGTAACTCTGTTCCTGAAGCTTTTCTATAGAAGCCAAACTGAACCTTCCCAGTTTTCTGTAATCATCTGGAGGAAGACAGCAGTAACATGGAGGTCACGTCCTTTTAAAAACCAACCTCTGCAATAACGGTTATCCCACAGTGGCACATTTCCTATTCAGAACTGAAGAACCTCTGTCAACAGGTGGTAAACTTGTGACAAACAACACCAACTAAAATGTTTAGAGCACAACTGTGCTGACTCTACCTTTGAAACATTCATCATCACTGCAGGTGGAGATGATCTGGGTTTGTAGGCATGTGATAATGGCAGAAAAGAACCACAACTAAGAAAGAACAACCCCAAAACAAAGCTGGAAAAGAACCAGACCAAAACCAGAAAATGGCCAGAGCAAAGCCAGAAGGGAATGAGAACATTATTGTAATGGAGCCAGAACAGAACCAGATAAGAGTAATAACAAACCCACAACAGACCCAGAACAAAACTAAAATAGAGCCAGAACCAAGAAATCCATATGACTTAGTGTAACCAATCAGCATTCAGAACCCATTGAAAGATCCTGCAGATTAATTTTCAGCTAAAAGTGTCATTGATCTGAAAACTGATCAGCTGACTGTTTTCCTTAAAACTAAAACTTTATTCAGTCTCTTCATCATGGTGACAATCCTGACCAACTGTGTGTTCATGACCATGAGTGATCCTCCAGCATGGAGCAAGACGGTGGAGTGAGCACACACACACACACACACACACACACACACACACACACTAACCAAGCATGAAGACACTGAAACACAGACTCAGTTTATAGAAGCCCTTTTCTGTTTCGGGAGCAAAAAACACTTTGAAAATCAACTTTTTGTCATAACTTATAATTAAGAAGAACAAAGTCATTATCACAATTTTCAAAATCGTAACTTTGAGATACAAAGTCTAAACTAGGTGAGAAGTGATAAGTTAAACTTTGAAAGCCATGATTATGATACAATATAATAGTCATAATTAAGAAATACAAAATAAATCAAAATTGAGAAAATAATTCTGACTGAAATCGTGGAATTGTTTCTTTTTTTTAAGAGTTAAAAAAAGGTTTCCATAGTTTTCTGCTTGTGACCAACACTTAATAACCAGGGATGCACAATATATTGGCACTAATATTGGTATCGGTCTGATAAGTAAAACTGGGCGAATATTAAGAATCTTGTTTGGTCATGTGACAAAGATAGTGATGCAGCGCAGGATTGTGGGTGTTTAACTGAAACAGACAAGTGATGTCAGCGATGTGATGAATTTCTCACGGTGTTGAAAGGGTAGGATAATATGTATAATATGTTTATATTATCGGTTATTGACCATTACAACATTATTAGTATCAGGTATCAATATTGATCCATTTTTTCATATTGGTTCATCCTGACTGAAACCGAATGCAGGAGGTCACTGTGACCTCTGACCTCTGTGGAACATGTAAATTGATGATCAAGATGTTGGGTTCTTGTCTCAGATCATGTCTTCCTATTGCTGGACAGATACGTGTTCACAGGGATCTACACGCTCGAGGCAACCATCAAAGTGTTGTCCAGAGGATTCTGTGTGGGAGACTTCACCTTCCTGAGAGATCCGTGGAACTGGCTGGACTTCATGGTCATCAGCATGGCGTAATAACCAAACAATGCCTGAAAACATTTCATCTGCATTTCATCTCACTGTTTTATTGAAATCAGCCAGTTGTATTTCATGGCTGTGTCTTATACTAAGCCTGCAGCTAAATGTAAGGATGATGAAGAATGTGTCCGTTTTACAGATACCTGACAGAGTTTGTTGACTTGGGAAATGTTTCTGCACTGAGGACTTTCAGAGTTCTCCGAGCCCTGAAAACGATCACAGTAATCCCTGGTCAGTATGTCTGTTTCATCACAGAATCATGTTCGGTGGTAGAATTCAGGATCTTGTTGGGGCCAGTAGGACTTAGAAGGGAAGAGAGATTGGTTCCAGGCAGCTCAAACATAACTTCTTGGCTTCTGTTCAAGATTCGGACCACAGTCTACATTACATTTAGGCTAAAAGAGAAACAGGTCGTTCCTAAAGCTTTGATCTGCCCTTAAAATGTAAAATTACAGCGGTGTGCAATTGAATCTGAGTCTAATATGCAGCTGCTTTGTGATGGCCTCAGAGGTTTGTATGAGAACATTAGAGAACAAACAGCTTCATGAAGAACAGGGAATATAGCACACAGGTCAGGGAGAACGTTGTGGAGAAATTTAAAGCAGGGTTAGATTCTAAAACAACATCCCAAACTCTGAACATCTCCCATAGCTCTGTTCAATCCATCATCTGAACAGGGAGAGAGGATGGACCAACGGCAGACCTACCAAGACATGGAGGTCCACCTAAACTGACAGCCTGGGCAAGGAGAGCATTAATTAGATAACTGGTAACTCTGGAGGAGTTGCAGAGATTCACAGCTCAGGAGGGAGAATGTTTCCAGAGGACAATGAATAGTTGAGGAGCCTGATAACTAAAGGATCTGCCTCCCATTCTACTTCTAGAGACTCTAGGAACCACCAATAAACCTGCAGAAATTTTAAATTAAATAGGAGGCCAATGAAGAGGAGCTAAATTAGGACAAAAAATAATCTTTTAGTTCTTTTCAGAACTCTTACTGCATCACCTTTAAGTTATAGGTGTTTTATTGACTTTTTGGTCTACCTGAGAATAAAATATTGCAGTAATCCAGTTTTAAAATAAGAAATGAATAGATAAGATTTTTCTGTGCCACTGTTGCCTTCTTTCTCTCATGACTGAATGTCCTGATAGACGACTAATCGTGACACTGACGGTTTACATTGGCAGTAACTGGTTTGTAACTTTCTTTGCAGGTTTAAAGATGATTGTCGGAGCTCTCATCCAATCAGTGAAGAAGCTGCGTGACGTCATGATTCTGACCGTGTTTTGTCTCAGTGTCTTTGCTCTGATTGGTCTTCAGCTTTTCATGGGAAACCTTAGACAAAAATGTGTACTGATCCCACCACAGTCACTCAACAACCACACATCAGAGGAAGCATCCAACATCAGTCTCTATGGAAACAACAGCACTGACTATGATTACTACATGCACATTAACGACCCAGGTAGCAGGATGTTAAAGTATTTTACGTCTCGAATCATAATTGTTCACATGCTCAGGTACCGACATCAGTCTGTTTTTGTGTCTCACAGAGAATTACTACTACCTACCTGGTCAACCTGATGCTTTGCTGTGTGGAAACAGCTCTGATTCAGGGTACCTTCAAATAAACATGACTATTTTCATTAATATCATTAATGTTATTATTATCATTATGATTATTGATGGTGATAATGATGATCATGGTGTGTTCAGAACCTGTCCAGATGGCTACATGTGTCTGAAGACCGGGAGAAACCCAAACTACGGTTATACCAGCTACGACTCTTTCAGCTGGGCGTTTCTGGCGCTGTTCAGACTCATGACCCAGGACTACTGGGAAAACCTGTTCCACCTGGTCAGTACCGAATTGCTTCCTAATGCCAAGGCTAGTACTTGCTGATCCCTCAGGTTAGACCAGCTGAAATGTTTGGTGAGATGAGGGACCATCAGAACTGCTTCGGTCAGACTGCAGTAAAAGATTCATGTGATCATAATGTAATTATAATTTGAAAATAAACAAAGTAGTTTTTCATTTAATTCATAAACACAAACTGTGGAAACAGAATAAACTCAAACAATTAAACCAGTGTTTACTGATAATGTGCAAGAGGTACGTTACGGAGCCTAAGCAGCATCACCTCACACCTTTCTCGCTCTCACCTGTGTGTATGTCTGTAGACACTGCGAGCAGCAGGCAAAACCTACATGATCTTCTTCGTGGTCATCATTTTCCTTGGTTCCTTCTACCTCATTAATCTCATCCTGGCGGTGGTTGCCATGGCGTACGCTGAGCAGAACGAGGCTAACATTGCTGAGGCCAAACAAAAAGAAGAGGAGTACGCCCAGATCCTGGAGGCGCTGAAGAAGAGAGAAGAGGAGGTACGATGTGATGGAAACAAACCTCTCATGACCTTTCAGGCCAAAGCTGAATGTTTGTTTATTGCTTTACAGCAGTTGGCCAACAGGGCAGCACTCTTGGAAAAAGAAGACTCTGCATCACAGAGCCATGAACAGGAGCACACTATGATGGACGGTACACCAACACACTGACGATACTGGGCTTATTCACTCTGGATCTGTGCTTTTATGGTTTCTGGCATGTAGTTGGATGGTCGCTAATACTGAGCCTTGTTCTGGCTCTGCTGGAGGTTTCTTCCTGTTAAAAGAAAGGAGATGTTCCTCTCTATTGTCACCTCATGCTTGGTAAAGATGAGGGATTACAGAGATATCAAGAATTTGATTCAGTTTCCTCAAATACTCTAAAACTAGCTCTATTCATTTAGATTTCATTTAAATCTTTTTGCAAATATTCCTTAGATGAAATGAACTGAGTCTCACAAAAATAAAAGAAACAGTCAGTCAGTCAGTCATTTTCTACTGCTTATTCCATAGTGGGTCACGGGGAAGCTGGTGTCTATCTCCAGCAGTCTATGGGCGAGAGGCGGGGTACACCCTGGACAGGTTGCCAGTCCATCGCAGGGCAACACACATACAACCACGCACACACTCATTCATACACCTAAGGGCAATTTAGATTGACCAATTAACCTAACAGGCATGTCTTTGGACTGTGGGAGGAAGCCGGAGTACCCGGTGAGAACCCACGCATGCACGGGGAGAACATGCAAACTCCATGCAGAAAGAACCCCAGCCGGGAATCAAACCCAGGACCTTCTTGCTGCAAGGCAACAGTGCCACCGTGCAGCCCATAAAAGAAACAATTAGTGCTTAATTATTCAAACATTGGGAACCAAATACTTTAGAATTGTTGTGCAGCTGTGGTAATAAATCAGAAATGCCCCCTTACTCAGCCGCCTTGTGTTTCAGACTTTGATGACGACCAGAGACCATGTCCTCCATGCTGGTATGTGTTTGCTGATATCTTCCTGAAGTGGAACTGTTGCAGCTGTTGGAGATGGCTGAAAAAAGTTCTCTATACTATTGTCATGGATCCATTTGTGGACCTCACCATCACCATCTGCATTGTCCTCAACACCGTCTTCATGGCCATGGAGCATTATCCAATGACTGAGGAGTTCGAGGAGCTTCTCAGCATTGGAAATCTGGTCAGTAACTGAGAAGAGAAACTGAGTCAGAGTCCATGCAGTGAAGCTTTTTACATGCCTTCGAGTCCAAACTGAGGTTGATATTTTATTTTGGTGTAGCATTTACCCCAGTTTATTTAACTTTGAAGCAGAGTGAAGAATGTTCTTTGAACCACAAACAGCCTTTAAAAGCTGCTGTTGTGTCTCACAAAATATGACTGGGTAAGACATAGGTTGCATCTTACTTTAAAGCTCAAGCCCAGGTTAACACACACCTCTATGTCTGTTTGATAATGAAATGTGTTCACCCACATTAAATCAGCACTAATATTTCAGCAGGTTTAACCCATTTCTACAGCACATAGTGGTTTTGGTAAAAGGTGGGCTGTCAGGTAAGAGTAGCAGCTTCTGGTACCAGGTTGAGGTTGTGGGCATAAGTGTTAGCTTGGGGTGGCAGGTGTGGGTAATAGGTTGAGCTGGTTGTCCAGGGTAGCAGGTTGGGATGTTGTGTTTGGGTGGCAGGTTGAGGTAACAGGCTGGGATTGAAGCTTTCAGTAGCAGGCTAGAGTAACAAGCTGGTGTGGGTAGTATTAAAGAAGCAGAGTAACCATCTGATGTCTAAAATCTGACCCCAGGTCTTTACAGGGATCTTTACAGCCGAGATGGTTCTCAAACTTCTGGCAATGGATCCATATCATTACTTCCAGGTCAGGATTATATCTCAGGAATATTGACAGAGATGTGATTGGGTGGCTGCTTCCATGGTAACAGGCTTTTGTTGTCCTGGTTTCAGGTGGGCTGGAACATCTTTGACAGCATCATTGTCACCATGAGTCTTGTGGAGCTGGGGCTGGCTAACGTTCAGGGTCTGTCTGTGCTGCGGTCCTTCAGATTGGTTCGTTCTTCACGTTCTCACCAGTAAACTGTGACCTCAGTTCTGTATGCCTCTGTCCTCATGTGTCTCTGTTCATCTAACCATTTCATGTCCAGATGAGAGTCTTTAAGCTGGCCAAATCATGGCCGACTCTCAACATGTTGATAAAGATTATCGGGAACTCTGTGGGAGCGCTGGGAAACTTAACGCTGGTACTCGCCATTATTGTCTTCATCTTCGCTGTCGTTGGGATGCAGCTGTTTGGAAAGAGCTACCAAGATTGCGTCTGTCGCATTTCATCCGACTGTGAGCTTCCTCGCTGGCACATGAACGACTTCTTTCATGCCTTCCTCATCATCTTCAGGGTTCTTTGTGGCGAGTGGATTGAGACCATGTGGGACTGTATGGAGGTCGCAGGGCAGTCTATGTGTCTGATTGTCTTCATGATGGTGCTGGTGATTGGCAACCTGGTGGTAAGTCTCTGCAGAAAATCTCTTCCTAATCTATGTTTGGTTCATTCATTAACAGCGTCAAGAAATTAATATGTTCCTGACCTTGTTTTAGGTCCTGAATCTGTTCCTGGCCTTGTTGCTGAGCTCATTCAGTGGTGGCAATCTTTCTGCTCCAGAAGACGAAGGAGAAAACAATCTCCAGATTGCGATAAACCGGATCAGCAGGGCTATAGCCTGGACCAAGACCTGGTTCCTCAAACATATCTGGACTGTGGTGTTAAAGAAGAACAATGTGAATGCAGACACAACTGGTGGGAGAAGATATTAATGTAGAAATTTAATGTATAAATGTTTGTATGTTGGTCTTAATAGAGTTAAATTTGTCTTTGTATTTGAAACAAACCTTTTCAGCTGTGACCTGCGAGGAAGGCGGTAAATCGAAGGAAGCTTTAGCTCTAACAATCATAACTTTAGAACAGCCAATGGTACAAGTCCAAACCCCGAGAATTGACGTTTCCAACCTGAGCAGCTACTACCAAAACATCACATCTCTCAAGGTCCCCATTGCTGAGGCCGAGTCTGACTTTGAGATTCCTGATAATGAAGATGATGAGGAGGATGAGGATAATATAGAAGAACAGCTCCATCAAGTACAATCTTTGGTAAATGTTTGAGGACCTGAATAAATATGCTGTGGATGCTAAGTCCTTTTTTTGCTCAGGGTGATGAGGGTTCGGTCTGCAGCACCGTGCAGAGACTTCCTGAAGTCCCAAAGGAAGAAGAAGAAGATGACACTCCTGAAGACTGTTGCACAGAAAGTAAGTGCACTGACAGAAAAAAACTAATATGTAGAATGTGATCATTTAAGTTTTACCTGAAGACCAGTAAGGGTTCAAAACTCTGACAGCATGGGTAAAAAATTTACTAAATATTCAGATGTAATAAACTCTGGAATCTCCAGAGTCTCTGTATTTTCACTTCTGGAGTACTTTTCTGTTTTTAATTAAAACCCCTGAAACCATCAATCTATCAGTGGAAAATGTTATCAAATAAAAAAAAAACGGAGGCAACGTGATTTAATTTCAGAAGTCTGTCATCATCTTGACTTGGAAATATTTTCTCACTCTACCTGTAAACGTTTTCCAAATATCTCAGATTGTGGTTCAGGGCATACTTCTACTGTTATTTGTCCCTCAGTTTCTAGGCTTGCTCCCCTCAAAGCAGCCATTTATTCTGTAGACTGGGCTAACCAGGTCGTGGGTACACTGATTCAGTTTAATTGAATTCATTTTTATAGCATCATTTCATGACACATGTCGCTTCAAGAAGTCCATTTAATCCAATCATCCAGACAGATTCTAAGTCAGGTACATCCATTCCAATTGATCCCATTTATCAAAAAATGCCGTCAAATTCAGTTTGGTTAGAACGTTTTCTATCTAAGGAAACCCAGCAGATTGCATCCAGTCAGTGACTTCCAGCCTTCATTCCTCCTGGACGAGCATGTAGAGACAGTGGACAGTCGCTTGGATTGTGTTGTTGGGTTTGCAGCAATCTCTCATACCGAGGAAGAACCCTTTAAGAGGAAAATCCTTCACCAGACCCAGGCTCAGTGTAAGCAGCGATTTCCCATGACCCACTGGGGATGTAAGACAGAGCATACATATGCTCACTCTGATCCTGGTTCTGGTTCTGCTGGAGGTTTTTTCCTATTAACAGGGAGTTTTCCTCTCCATTGTTGCTACATGCATTCTCAGTATGAGAGATCGCTGCAAAGTTAATGCAAGTGACTGTCTCTACATGCTCTTTCAGGAATGACTGCTGCAAGTGATCGACTGGATGCAATCTGCTGGGTTTCCTTACATAGAAAAATGTTTAATCAGTTTGAATAATAAACTGAATCTGGCTGCACTGATAGTAAGGATTAATTGGAATGGATCAACCTGAGTAGGAATCTGTACGATTCAATTAAATATACTTCGTAAAGTGCCTTCAGATGAAATCTGTTGTGAATTGGCAAATAAAGAGGACTGAATACGTTTTCTTGTGTTTCAGTTATGCCTCCAGTTAAATATTACATACAAGCTTTAGTAACGAAACAGCAACTGCAGATCATGATGCAGCCACCACCATGTTTCACTCTGGGTATAGTGTTCTTCTTGGCGTGCTGTCATTTTGTGTCTAGTTCTGGGAAACTTTAGCCAGAACCGAAAGTTTGGTTTGGAATATACCTGCTTCTGTCTCTGACCCTCCTTCTTAGTCCAGACATATGGAGAACTTAAGTTGCTGTCACACGTGTTGCTGTTCAGGTCATGGCAGCCTCCCTGACCAGTTTCCTTTTAATCAGCAGTTATAGAGAAACATTAAGTTAAAGTAATCTCCCTGTTGTTCCACACTACCCCAATTACTGTTGACTTCCTTCACTTCATCATGTTTTTATTTATGGTCTTGTCCTGAGAGATACCTTTGTCCAGTGAAATTATTTTGATCCTTTGCAGTGTCTCTCCTAACTATGGCTTTAGCTTAAAGATTTAAATGACCAAATGTCAACAGGTTCCTACAAGGACAACTGTACTTTATTTACTGGAAATCAGACCCAAAAGGACTCAAGGCTCAAAAATAAAACCAAAAGCAGTTCAACGAAGAATTTCTTTAAGGTAGTGCACAGTTATGCCAACAGCTTATTGCAGCTTTTCTCCCCTCAAACAGACATGCTTCATTTTCAGTTGAATTGTACAAAGTAAACGCTCTAAAATGATTTATCATTGTCTCAGTTTTGTTGCAAGACAAAAACCTGGTATTTTAACAGGGGTGTGTAGACCTCTTATAGCCACTGTACATCATTCAGTCCCATGAACACCACTATGTTTGGACTTATTTGCTCATGGTTTTATTTCAGAGTGTTACAGTCGCTGTCCGTGGCTGGATATAGACATGTCCCAGAACAGAGGAAAGTTCTGGTATAATTTCAGGAAAACTTGCTTCACCATCGTAGAGCACAACTACTTTGAGACGTTCATCATCTTCATGATCCTGCTGAGCAGTGGAGCGCTGGTAAACATGATCAATGTTTAAGATTATGAATACGGTAATTTTAGCACTAATTGTGACCATAATCTCCTTTAATCTTTTACTGTTGTGATGATGTCTTTAACATCTCAGGGTTTTACTTTGAGACTTATTTTGTTCAAATGTCAGTTGGTTCAATGGGACGAAGCGGGTCTCAGCAGACTAATCTTATGGTTGCATGGATAGCTGTGGACTACACACATGGCTGACAGTGTGACTACTAACATAGCTGCTAAACATGCACAGGTGAGATTATTTAACTCTATTAACCCCTTCTGAACAGAGAGAATGATAGATAAATAAATAACAGAGAAACTGTGTTATGGTAACTGTAGGCTTGTGACTTTTATTCTGAATTTAAACGTGATTCAGGAAGAATGTTTTTGGGTAATAGACCGGGCCAAGTATAACTACTCAGTTGGAATCAGGATTGCAACACCTTGAAAACACACTGCCTGGCCAAAAAAAAAAAAAAAGTCTTCACCTGGATTTAACTAAGCAAATAGTTACGAGCCTTCCATTGGATAACTACTACATGGGCGGTTATGTTTCAGCTGGCAACAAGTTATTTAACCCCAACTGGTGTAATTAGTTGCTTCGCATTTCTTAGAACTCCGGGCTAAGTTTAATAGTTTAATAGTGAAAGTAAGAGCATTTTCACACACAATGCAAATGGAACTCAAGGGATTGGGAAACCACTAATCAGTGAGGATAACCAGGAAAAAAGCTTAAATTTGCTAGGGAGAATAAAGATTGGACTCTGGAGCAATGGAAGAAGGTCATATGGTCTGATGAGTCCAGATTCACCCTGGTCCAAAGTGGTGGGGGCATCAGGGTAAGAAGAGAGACAGGTGAAGTGATGCACCCATCATGCCTTGTGTCTACTATACAAGCCTGTGGGCTTGTACATTCTCACACATGGCTTGGCCACCACAGACTCCAGACCTTAACCCCATTTAAGTCTTTGGGATGTGCTGGAGAAGGCCTTCCGCAGCGGTCAGACTCTACCATCATCAATGCAAGATCTTGGTGAAAAATTAATGCACTGGGTGGAAATAAATCTTGTGACATTGTAGAAGCTTATCGAAACAATGCCACAGCGCATGCATTCCGTAATCAAAGCTAAAGGCGGTTCAACCAAATATTAGAGTGTGTGACCTTTTTTTTTGTGGCCACTTTTTGTTTAGCCAGGCAGTGTATAAAGTTTGCTATGAACATTTTCCAAGCCTGCAGAGCTATGGATAAAATTAAATAAATTAGAAAAACATTTAGGTTCTCTACCTAGTGTTCCAGTTTCCAGCAGATTAGAATCTGACTTTCCTAAATGTTTGCTTAAAAATGGTAATTGCAGATGGAATATGCAGTTGCCGTCAGCACTTCATACACATTATGGCCGTGAACTTAGTAATAGTAAAATACAAAACTATATCCAACTCCATAACCTGATGAAAACTGCAATGCATTTTTAGGCAATATGAAAGTCATTGTTAATTTTCATAGTCTTTAGGGTTAAAGGGCAAATTGACATCACCCTTATCTTTAGCTCCCTCCAAAGATTCAAGCTATGAACCTTGCTAGGTCAGTCCAAACCATTAATATTATTTTCACTCCGAAAAAACACGTTGGTAAAATTAAGATTATTATAGACCTAAATTTGCCAGTGGTATGAATAATTGTAGCCTTTACTGACCCAGTAAAACACAGAGCCAAGCCAGATGGAGTTTCTAGAACGACAAAAAACAGAGAGAAAACATAAAGTCAAAGCTGAAATAACAGCAAATAATGTAAAATTGGAGAGTAGTGTGAGAATGTAGCAGAGCAAGTGAAAGTGGTCATTATGTCCTCCAGCAGCTTAAGCTTCTAGCAGCATAACTACACAGATAGTTCAGGATAAACTAAGCCACTCTAACTATAAGCTTTATCAAAAAGGAAAGTTTTAAGCCTAGCCTTAAAAGTAGACAGGGTGTCTGCCTCACGGACTAAAACTGGGAGCTGGTTCCACAGGAGAGGAGCCTGATAACTAAAGGATCTGCCTCCCATTCTACTTCTAGAGACTCTAGGAACCACCAGTAAACCTGCAGTCTGAGAACAAAGTGCTCTGTTAGGAACATATGGACCAATCAGATCTCTGATGTATGATGGAGCTAGATCATTAAGGGCTTTATATGTGAGGAGGAGAATTTTAAATTCTATTCTGGATTTAACAGGGAGCCAATGAAGGGAAGCTAATATATTTTACTGCATTTTGGGGACATTGTAGAGGTAAAAAAATTACAATAGTTTACCTCATCTGGGCTTTTCAATGGGGTTTGTTGCCCATTCTGAGAACATGGGCCTGATGGTAAAAATTCACCTTTGATATGTTTTCATAATCAGGCTCTAGCTGTGACAACATTTTAAATATGTAATCCATTTAGCATCCATCTCTGTCACTACCAGATGGAGGTTGTGAATATTAAACCATAACATAGTTGAGATGAAGGAGGTTTATCCAGGCTTTATATTTGAAACTGTCACTAAAGAGTTGCCCAGGTTTTTATTTGAAATATTGTTAACAGGCTTTTGAGGACATCTACATTGAGCAGCGCCGGGTCATCAAGATAATTCTGGAATATGCAGATCAGGTTTTCACTTACGTGTTTGTGGTGGAGATGGTTCTCAAGTGGGTTGCCTATGGTTTCAAGACCTACTTCACCAACGCTTGGTGCTGGCTGGACTTCCTCATTGTAGATGTAAGAACCTGATTAATCCTTCTCTGCAGGCACTTCTACATAATTACTCAATATTTTCACTGAGAATCTTCAAACAGGTGTAGCTCATCTACAGAAGTTGTTTTTCAGGTGTCTCTGGTGTCACTGACAGCAAACATTCTGGGATACTCTGAGCTGGGGGCCATCAAGTCTCTGAGGACTCTGAGAGCACTAAGGCCTCTCAGGGCCTTGTCTCGCTTTGAGGGCATGAGGGTAAGACAGGCAGTTTAAAGAGTGACAGACAACCGTCTGTTTTTGGTTGGTTCGGTATTTCACTCACTGTTGCTGCATCTGTCGGCCGGCAGGTGGTGGTTAATGCCTTGGTTGGTGCCATACCCTCGATCTTCAATGTGCTGCTGGTCTGTTTGATCTTCTGGCTCATTTTTAGCATCATGGGTGTGAACCTGTTTGCAGGGAAGTTTTATTACTGTTTCAACAAAACATCAGAGGACGTGTTCCACATTGACCAAGTCAACAATAAGACCGAGTGTTTCGAGCTGATTCAGCAAAACTTCACCGAGGTCCACTGGAAGAACAGCAAGATCAACTTCGACAACGTAGGGATGGGCTACCTATCACTGCTACAAGTGGTCAGTCAGAAGGCCAACACAGGATACTGGGTTACTGGTTTCTGACCAGACAAGACTTTAAATTTGTAAAAATAAAATTGACGATGTTGTCTTCTTTAGGCCACGTTTAAAGGCTGGATGGACATCATGTATTCAGCGGTGGATTCCAGACAGGTCTGAAATTCTAGTTCTGGTACTGGTACAGTTACCGGTATTATTACTTCTAGTGGAGCTAGAACTTGGGGTTTTATTGATACTAATACTATAACCAGAAGTTTTAGTAGAACTGGAACTCATGTTAAACATGGTAAAACTGTTACTGGTATATTGTGATCGCTCCTGTCCCTGTTTACCTGGTTTAAACCTTACTGGTTTAGGTGGAGTCCCAGCCATATTACGAGGACAACCTGTATATGTACATGTACTTTGTGTGCTTCATCATCTTTGGCTCCTTCTTCACCCTCAACCTCTTCATCGGAGTCATCATCGACAATTTCAACCAGCAGAAAGCAAAGATAAGTTTCCTCTCAATTATCCCATAATGAGTTATTTTCTGTTTCTCTGTCGTTCATTTAATATTTATGTATTGGTGTTTACCTCGGAGGAACAGATTTATTTATGACTGAAGAACAGAAGAAATACTACAATGCCATGAAGAAACTGGGCTCAAAGAAGCCTCAGAAACCTGTTCCTCGACCTAAAGTACGTTCATTGACCTTCTGTAGAACTTTAGTAAAACCAACTTGTAAATATTGGTGTGACAGATATAAGCAGGACTGGGTTTAAACACTTTTATGTCTGTTTCTGTCTAGAACAAGTTTCAGGGTCTAGTCTTTGACCTTGTGACCAAACAGTTTTTTGATATCCTCATTATGGTGTTGATCTGCCTCAACATGGTGACAATGATGGTGGAAACAGATGAACAGAGTCAGGAGAAGGAAGCCATTCTGTACTGGGTCAACCTCGTCTTCATCATCATCTTCACCACAGAGTGCTGCCTCAAGATGATCGCTCTGCGGAAGCACTACTTTAATGTCGGCTGGAACATATTTGATTTTGTGGTGGTTATACTGTCCGTCATTGGTGAGGAAAAATCAGATGGTTTTTATGGTTTTAAATAACCGAGAGACGTGTTTGCAACCTAAACTATTTTCCTTCAGTTCAGAGAAAGAAAAACTTTCTTTCTTCCTTTGTTCTCTCTCTTCTCAGGCCTTCTTCTTGCTGACATAATCGAGAAGTATTTTGTTTCTCCCACTCTCTTCCGTGTGATCCGATTGGCTCGCATTGGCCGGATCCTTCGTCTCATTCGGGGAGCCAAGGGAATCCGAACGCTGTTATTTGCCTTAATGATGTCACTTCCTGCCCTCTTCAACATTGGCCTCCTCCTCTTCCTCATCATGTTCATTTTCTCCATCTTTGGGATGTCTAATTTTGCCTACGTGAAGAAGGAGGGCATGATTGACGACATCTTCAACTTTGAGAGCTTTGGGAATAGTATGATCTGTATGTTCATGATCACTACGTCAGCTGGATGGGATGGTCTGCTATATCCTATCATGAACACACCTCCTGACTGTGATCCATACTTTGAAAACCCAGGCTCACCTGTCAAAGGAAACTGTGGTAGCCCAGCAGTGGGCATCGTCTTCTTCACCTCATACATCATCATGTCCTTTTTGGTGGTGGTCAACATGTACATTGCCATCATCCTGGAGAACTTTAATGTTGCCACAGAAGAGAGCTCAGATCCACTGTCTGAGGATGACTTTGATATGTTCTATGAAACCTGGGAGAAGTTTGACCCTCAAGCTTCGCAATTCATACACTACAGGTGAGTCCCAGCAGGTGAATGATCTCGTAAGATCCAAGGCTTCCTGTCCACGTTGACCTGATTGGAATGTGATGTGTTTCACAGTGAGCTGTCAGACCTCTGTGATGCTCTACAGGATCCCATGAGGATTCCCAAACCCAACACCATCAAACTGATACAAATGGATCTGCCTTTAGTTCCAGGAGACAAGATCCACTGTATGGACATCCTGCTAGCCCTCACTGCAGAGGTAACATCACATATATTATCTTTTCTCTTGGAGACAGATGGATGTCTCGGTTGTCCGCAGGTCGGCAGACATCTCAGAAGAGATTTCAGTCCTTTTCTCTGTAGAGAAGCTCTAAAACATTTAGCTTTCTTTGCTGCTACTTGGCAACCCAAAGCTCCAGCTTCCTCCATAAATTTTCTACAGGACTGAGGTCTGGAGGCTTCGCTAGGTCACACTTTGATGACCTTAATGTGATTTCATTTTTTGTAAAGTTAGAAGGGTTCAAAAACCCCTTTTCACTCAATGTCATCCATATCAAGCTTTTAACTTTTATGTGATGTGCTTGTCTGGATTTGTGGATGAAAACCTTTGGACAATGAAATGAAACTACACTAAACTTGCGAAACTGAAATGTGTATGGCATCATATCAACCCTCTGCATGTATATTTTAAATATTTCCAGGTTTTGGGTGAATCTGAGGCAATGGATGCTCTAAAGGCCACCATAGAGGAGAAATTCATGGCCAGCAATCCCTCAAAGGTTTTATCCTAATCTCATTTCTGTTATAGTCTTTACTTATCTAACCTGTTTTTTATGTGGAGAAATGAACCTTCAAAATATAATTGATGTATCATAAAAGTAACTGTATTGGTTGTTCATCTTTTTTTCAGGTGCTGTATGAACCAATCAGCAACACCTTGCGCAGGAAACATGAGGAGTTGGCTGCAACATTGATCCAGAGAGCCTACAGGAGACACCTCCTGCAGCGAGTGCTCAAACTAGCGTCCTACAAGTACAGAGAGAGGACAGAGGGACGGCAAGACGATCTGTCTCCACCAGAGACAGAAGGATTCCTCTGTAAACGAATGAACCAGCTGTACGGAGACAGCGAGACAGTTGCAGCTGCATCAGATGAAGGCCGGAGCATCCATGTGGAGCCACAGAGGGACATTCTCCTCCACTCTGCTCCTCCACACAGCGACTGCAACTTTCTACAAGATGAGAGCCTGACAGAGTCGATGATTCAGTCTCAGACAAACTCAAATCAGGAGTGTTTCTTGTCAAAGATGTAGCAGACTGACTCCTCTGTTAGCTTCAGCTTCCCTGAAGATGAAGGTTTCATCACAAAGACATGTCCAGAGCCTAACCCAATCCCTTCATCTCCTGAACCCGGATACGTTTTCTCTGTTTAGCAGAATTTCATTCAGATGCTCAGTTTGACTTGAAAACCCACAGAGAAAATGATTCTGGGTTCTTATTAAAAAAAAATAATAATGACGTTCCCAAACAGCGCTTCACTTCACTGCTCACCATTTCAAATCAAATATATTTTCACTTATCCTTCGTTTTTTCCTTCTAATTGGTGGATGTTGATGTGGTGCAGCTCTGAAGGATCCCATGGTTGCTGAGACTGAAGTAGTAAACACCAAATCAGAGAAGGTTTGTATAATGTGACATTTCAAGCGGTTGGAGCATGTTGCTGTAGGAACCACTCAGATCCATCAGACAGAACACTGAAAGCCCACTTTTACCACGTGACTCATGAAAATATAACCAGGCTGCTGTCATGGAGAATCAAAATGTCTTAAATCAACGAGTAAAGCCAGTTATCTGCTGAACACCGGGAGATCCAGGCTGAGCGTTTACTAGTAGATGTTTGTCTTCAGTTCAGGACTGTATGTCTGCACATTAATCTTATCAACGGTTAATGATGTAATGAATTCAGAGAGCTCTGACAGTTCATACCTGGTTTAAGGTAGCACCTCCTTCCACCAGCAAACACCCTGCCCTGCATGTAAGAGGAAAACCCTCCCTCATCACCCGGGTCATAACCCAGCTGACTGGTAACAAGGTCTCTCTTTCTGCAGGTGATGATAACTAACTGTGATGTCATCACAGGTGTAAAAGTGATTTTTGGCTAAATGGAACAAGTTTAAACAGCGCTAGTCCTGTTTCAACCAAATCTTATCAGACACGTACTATTAAAAGTGTAACTGCAGTAAATTCTTTCTTTCTTTGTATTTTTTAAGAAGTATCCGTGATGTAGCGTTGCTCGATGCACAGATTGGTATTCAGATGAAACACCAGTTATTTTGTTCTGTACAGGAAGTCATCACAGGTGTTTTTTCAAAAGAAATAATGTTGCTTCGTGTGATTGTTGAGTTAATGGATGAATTGGTATATTTTAAATATTGTACTTGCAATAACATGTATAAAATTAAAGCTTCAGATTGTACGAGCATGATCTCTGTAGATTTTGTTGAAACGCCTTTATGTGCATGTATGTGATGGAGTTCAAGGCTAGCTTTGCTCACCTGCTTCTCTGCATCAGTTTCTGCTTTAAACAGACGCACTGATAAGAGTAAAAGTGCTCCACCTCGTCATTTTTCAACCAATTAGCAGATTAGTTGGTTTTCTACCTTCAGGTTCCACACTACAGGTAAGGGGAGGCAAGGCAAGCTTAATTATATAGCACTATTCACTCACAGACCAAAGGTTATTTACAGAACATGGAGGTCTTCATCTGAGGTGAAAACTTCAGTTTCATTTATCAAAGACTTAATTTACTATGAAGTCATAAATCACTTACTTGAACTCAAGTGTTTATTTATTAACCCTTTATTGTTGACCAAAGTTACTGTTTTAAGATAAGATTCTGTCAAACACAACTGGGCCGGAACCCATCCCAATAAATCAGTGGAGGAAACGTTTACAGAGGTCATGCTATTCTGGAGGTCCAACAGTATCTAGCTGGAGACCATGAGAACCTCCTCTACCAGAAACACACAATCTGCAGTTTAACACAGGTACAGTAAAAGCAATGTTGATCATATTTTTAAAATAGGAGTTTAACAAATATGATGAAATTGTTGCATCTGGTTGGACGTTAGAAACACATCTAATCCCACATGGGTACCTCTGTCTCTAATTGTCACGTCACAAAACTCACATTTTTCACAGCTATCAGTTGATATTTATGAATGTTTAAATAAACATTGGCACCTGGAAGGAACAGGTCTTTTTTTTTTTTTTTTTACCGTGTCCTGTCCGGCAGAGTAGCTTATTTTCACGGCTAATACTTTAAAGTTCTGCTTGATATTTATAAAAGAAATTTTAACTTAACTTTTTATTAGAAACTACTGTGGGATTATTTCAGTTGAAAACAAAAAAAACCGTCACCTTAACGTGGTGGAGGGGTTTGAGTGCTCAAATGATCCCAGAGGCTATGTTGTCTGGGGCCTAAATGCCCCTGGTAGGGTCTCCCATGGCAAACAGGCTCTAGGTGATGGGTCAGACAAAGAATGGTTCAAGAACCCCTCATGAAGAACAAAATATCGAGGCACGTGACGTCGCCCGGTACGGCGGAGCCGGGGTCCCACCCTGGAGCCAGGCCTGGGGTCGGGACTCGTCGGAGAGCGCCTGGTGGCCGGGTTGCTCCTCGCGGGACCCGGCCGGGACAAGCCCGAACGAGAGACGCGAGACCATCCCCCAGTGGGCCCACCACCTGCAGGGTGAACCGTGAGGGACCGGTGCAAAGAGGATTGGGTGGCGGACGAAGGTGGAGACCTCAGCGGCCCGATCCCCGGATGCTTAGGCTGGCTTCAGGGACGTGGAATGTCACCTCGCTGGGGGGGAAGGAGCCTGAGCTTGTGCGGGAGGTCGAGAGATATCGACTAGAAATAGTCGGGCTCGCCTCCATGCACAGCGTGGGCTCTGGAACCCATCTCCTTGAGAGGGGTTGGACTCTCTTCTACTCTGGAGTGGCCCACGGGGAGAGGCGGCGGGCTGGTGTGGGTTTGCTTGTTGCCCCCCAGCTCAGCCGTCTCGTGTTGGGGTTTACCCCAGTGGATGAGAGGGTCGTATCCCTGCGCCTTCGGGTTGGGGAGAGGTCTCTGACTATCATTTCAGCCTACGGGCCGAGTGGTAGTGCAGAGTACCCGGCCTTCTTGGCGTCCCTGTCGGGGGTGCTGGATAGTGCCCCTCCCGGGGACTCCATTATTCTGCTGGGGGACTTCAACGCCCACGTGGGGAACGACAGTGACACCTGGAGAGGCGTGATCGGGAGGAATGGCCTCCCCGATCTGAATCCGAGTGGTGTTTTGTTATTGGACTTCTGTGCTAGTCACGGATTGTCCATAATGAACACCATGTTCAAACATAAGGGTGTCCATCAGTGCACTTGGCACCAGGACACCCTAGGCAGGAGGTCGATGATCGACTTTGTTGTCGTATCATCAGACC
The DNA here is from genome assembly GCF_021462225.1 of Girardinichthys multiradiatus. NCBI lineage: Eukaryota > Metazoa > Chordata > Actinopteri > Cyprinodontiformes > Goodeidae > Girardinichthys > Girardinichthys multiradiatus. Next base: position 38,304,478 of record NC_061817.1, read on the forward strand.
TTCGGCCGCATGTTTTGGACACTCGGGTGAAGAGAGGGGCTGAGCTGTCCACTGATCATCACCTGGTGGTGAGTTGGATCCGCTGGAGGAGGAGAAAGCCAGACAGACTTGGCAGGCCCAAGCGCATAGTGAGGGTCTGCTGGGAACGCCTGGCGGAGCCCTCGGCCAGGGATGTATTCAACTCCCACCTCCGGGAGAGCTTCGACCAGATCCCGGGGGATGTTGGAGACATAGAGTCCGAGTGGACCATGTTCTCCGCATCTATTGTCGATGCTGCTGCCCATAGCTGCGGCCGTAAGGTCTGCGGTGCCTGTCGTGGCGGCAATCCCAGAAATCGGTGGTGGACACTGGCAGTAAGGGATGCTGTTAAGCTGAAGAAGGAGTCCTATCGGCTGTGGTTGGCTTGTGGGACTCCTGAGGCGGCTGACGGGTACCGTGAGGCCAAGCGTGCTGCGGCCCGGGCTGTGGCAGAGGCAAAAACCCGGACCTGGGAAGAGTTCGGTGAGGCCATGGAGAAGGACTACCGGTTGGTCTCGAAGCGATTCTGGCAAACCGTCCGGCGCCTCAGGAGGGGGAAGCAGTGCTTCGCCAACACTGTTTATAGTGGGGGCAGGAGACTGCTGACCTCGACTGAGGACATTATCGGGCGGTGGAAGGAGTACTTCGAGGATCTCCTCAATCCTGCCATCACGCATTCCGTGGTGGAAACAGAGGCTGGGGACTCGGGGTACGGACTCTTTCATCACCCAGGCTGAAGTCACAGAGGTGGTTAAAAAGCTCCGTGGTGGCAAGGCTTCGGGGGTGGATGAGATCCGCCCTGAGTACCTCAAGTCTCTGGATGTTGTAGGGCTGTCATGGTTGACACGCCTCTTCAACATTGCGTGGCGGTCGGGGACAGTGCCTCTGGACTGGCAGACTGGGGTGGTGGTCCCCCTTTATAAGAAGGGGGACCGGAGGGTGTGTTCCAACTACAGGGGGATCACACTCCTCAGCCTACCTGGCAAGGCCTACGCCAGGGTATTGGAGAGGAGAGTCCGACCGATAGTCGAACCTCGGCTTCCGGAGGAACAGTGTGGTTTTCGTCCCAGCCGTGGAACACTGGACCAGCTCTATACCCTCTACAGGGTGCTCGAGGGTTCATGGGAGTTTGCCCAACCGGTTCACATGTGTTTTGTGGACCTGGAGAAGTCATTCGACTGTGTCCCTCGTGATGCCCTGTGGGGGGTGCTCCAGGAGTATGGAATCGGGGGCCCTTTATTAGGGGCCATCCGGTCCCTGTACGAGCGGAGCAGGAGTTTGGTCCGCATTGCCGGCACTAAGTCGGACCTGTTCCCAGTGCATGTTGGACTCCGGCAGGGCTGCCCTTTGTCGCCGGTCCTGTTCATAACTTTTATGGACAGGATTTCTAGACGCAGCCAAGGGCCGGAGGGGGTCTGGTTTGGGGACCAGTGGATTTCGTCTCTTCTTTTTGCGGATGACGTGGTCCTGCTGGCCCCCTCTAGCCAAGACCTACAGCATGCGCTGTGGCGGTTCGCAGCCGAGTGTGAAGCGGCTGGGATGAGGATCAGCTCCTCCAAGTCCGAGGCCATGGTAGTCGACCGGAAAAGGGTGGCTTGTCCTCTTCAGGTTGGAGGGGAGTTCCTGCCTCAAGTGGAGGAGTTTAAGTATCTCGGGGTCTTGTTCACGAGTGAGGGAAGAATGGAGCGGGAGATCGACAGACGGATCGGTGCGGCTGCCACAGTAATGGGGGCGCTGTGCCGGTCCATTGTGGTGAAGAGAGAGCTGAGCCGAAAAGCAAAGCTCTCAATTTACTGGTCGGTCTACGTTCCTACCCTCACCTATGGCCATGAACTTTGGGTCATGACCGAAAGAACGAGATCACGGATACAAGCGGCTGAAATAAGCTTCCTCCGTAGGGTGGCCGGGCACTCCCTTAGAGATAGGGTGAGGAGCTCGGCCATCCGGGAGGGGCTCGGAGTAGAGCCGCTGCTCCTCCACATCGAGAGGAGCCAGTTGAGGTGGCTCGGGCATCTATACCGGATGCCTCCTGGACGCCTTCCTCGGGATGTGTTCCAGGCACGTCCCACCGGGAGGAGGCCCAGGGGATGGCCCAGGACACGCTGGAGGGACTATGTCTCGCGGCTGGCCAGGGAACGCCTTGGGCTCCCCCTGGAGGAACTGGAGGAGGTGTCTGGAGAGAGGGACGTCTGGGCGTCTCTGCTGAGTCTGCTGCCCCCGCGACCCGGTCCTGGATAAGCGGAAGACAACGAACGAACGAACAAAAAAAAGCACGAAAGAGAGAAAGGGGGGGGGGCAAAACAGAAAGGGGAGAAAAGGAGAAAAGAATGGAAGAAAGAAAAAAGGATGAAGAGAATACAAGATAACTCCCTGCTTGCTTCTACACCTGCAGAAACGTTCATATTACCAGCTCTTTTACCAAAAAGTGCTAAGTACTAATGAATGCACAATGTATTTAATGGTAAATGCGGCTCAATATAGAACATTTTTGTATCTCTTAACACCTGAATCTAAATACCTGTGGGTCTGAGTGTGAGGGCACTTGTGTATACAAGATTTCTCCATAAAAATATGGAATTGCGAGTGTGAGGACCCCCAGGCCTGCACACCTGGACCTAGGACAGATATGGAGGATATCTGAGCCATAGACATCCAAAGGCCCCCCAGAGCACAGGAACCCCAAGAAAATCATCGCCGGGGCTACCGCAAACCTCCCAGAGAAGAGCAGAGGACAGTTCCAAGCAACCACCTAGCAGCCACAGTGCAGAAGCCCCAGGAAGCTGCAGCAATGAACCCACAGGGCCCGTCAGCAGCCGTCTACGCCCGAGCAGATCCAGCCATGGACCCTGAGACCCGAGACCCCGGGACATATCACTCCCCAAGCAGAGGCCTGACAGAGCCAAGGGGTCCAGGCCCCTGGGAGTGAGTCGGCACACACCAAAGCATCCAGCCCCGAACACTGAGAACCACAAGTACACAAGCGGTCAGAGACCCCCACATTTGATGGGGGGCCTAAACCAATGCAGGAGAGGGAGCAGTCCAAGACCCAACCTGACACAAAAAAACAGGCACTCACAATCACAATCACACATTCCCACCCTTATGCATACACCCATGAACCCAACGTAAAGAAAAACAACATCTGGACATAGTACAGTCACTCACACTCCAGGTGCTAGTAGCCCCCGGACACCTTCTGGACCCAGAAGGTGGTCCCCTTCCTACCGGCAGTGGAGGCAGGCAGACTGCCCGAGCACCTGAACCTGGGCAGGGCTAGCCTTGGCTCGTGCCTGAGCCTGAGCAACCCCGGCCTGGACCCTGACCCCGCACCCCGACCTCAGTCCCCAACAACCCCCATCCTCATCCGGAGAGGGGTCCATGTACAAAATAGGGGTCTACATGGTCCAAATTAGCCCGCCAACCAGAGCCGCCGCAGCATGAAACAGTCCCAACCCCCCCAATGAATTCTGATCCTAACCCCATGAGCCCCCCACCCTCATTTAACCCCAACATGAATTTCCCCACAGGGCCACCCTCAACCAGGACACAGATATTGCACACATACCCGCATACCCAAACGCCATGAATACCCTCCACTCAGCACTGGGGCACACCCCACAGGTAAGCTCCATCCCCGAAAGCCTGACGAAGCCACTTCCACACATCGCAAGCTCCAAACACAGCCTCGCTCCGGGCACCCCTGCCACACCCACACTCCCGCACGGTACACCAAGCAGCCCGGCCATCCAGCCCCTCCACAAAAGCAAAGCCACAACCCAATTAACTCACACTGCCTGGCCAAGACCCCCTCATCGGAGCCCAGCCTCTCCCTCCCCAATCGACCGACTCAGCACCGAAGCCACGGACTAAGATCCATGGAAATCCAAGCGATCCTGAAAGAGCCAAAACGCCAGCCAAACCCCAACCCCAACCCAGAACCCGACCAGAAGGCTTGCTCCTTCTCCCGGCCTCCGACCCCAGACGGTAAACTGCGAATGAGGCTGTGTAAAGACCCCAAGCCTACCCGCTCAAATGTGGTAATGATGCATGACCCAGTCCCTCACCAGAAAAAGCCAACGACCAAGAGTGCAGACCCACTCCAAAAAAAAGAGCAGACCAGCCGGCCCAGTGCAACCAGAATATGCCATACAAAGGAGGGAAAATGACCAACATGCCCAGATGCACCCCGTGAAAGAAGACCCACAGCATCCAGGTGCAAGAACATGCCCGACAACATGAATATAATTGATGCGGTCGACATTCTTGTTAGGGGTCACAGGGAAAAGGGCAGCGATGATTGGTATATTCTCAAATCCTGCAGAAATTTGGTCAGCCAATTTATATTAATTTGGTACTCCCCTAGGGACACCTATAGCATCTATATAGGTGGGGGAGCCCTGACTTAAATCAAATCCAGCAGTGCTTCGTTTCATAATATGGCGTCGCCTTCTACGGGTGAGAGCTGTTTGTTGGGCATGTTTAGTGGGTAGACGTTTAAGGTCCTTACCCAAAAGAATAAGGGGAGCCTGTAATCTCACCATTGCACACACCCCTATGATATTCTTAGGTATGTTGGTAAGTAATCTATGTCCGCCACAGTAATAATAGAGTCCAGATCTGGCCCAAGGACCAATAACACTACCTGGTGTAGTAATATTACACCAATCTGACGGGATCTGTCCTACATTAATTTTGGGCGAGATTGATGTAAAGTTAAAACATGTTTACGTGCCATTACCTTTATTGGGTGAGAATGGTCCTGTTTTGGTATTGTTAGGGATAGGAGGGAAGATGCTGGCTAAGGTGGTGCAATTAGCTGGAGATGCCTCGGTGGTCAGCTTAAGCATGCAATTATAACCCCAAGTGTCCTCTGGGTACAGAGGAGCAGGGTTGGTAGTTAAATGTGGTCTTGCCGCCGCGCATGCCACACAATCTGATTTACTTTGTTCTTTGGCAGTCTGAGCTATCCACTGGATCCAGAGGTTATCTTCAGTATATCCTGTCACCATTTGAATGATTTCTAAGGGTTTTAAAGTGGAATAATCTATTTTAACTACTCTCGGTTCGGTTGGGGGTTCCACAGTGGGTTTACTTCCAGCAGAGGACTGTGTGGGAGAGGTGCCCGGGGTGGATTGCATGGTTTGCGTTTTCCGATTGATTTTGATCATTCCTTGTGCATCTGGCCCTGATTGCCAAACCCCTATTGTCAGATAGTCATTGCTTGGGGTCCCGTATCGGCGATTAATACCTTTTAGAGAGAGACGGAGAGGATTTACTCCCTTCCCTCCTTTCGTGGATCCTAACGCGTTCCGTTGGATACCAACCTTTCCTTGGATGTCATGAGGGACATATTCTTCAGTGGGGTTCCACCCTGGCCCAGACCAGCCGGCCACATAACTCCAACTGCTGCATAGAGTTCCCGTCCCGTCGTGGTTACTCATTTTGCACTGGTTTGACGCCTGTTGGTTCATGCATACATAAACATCATACCCTCTCCAGGCTATTTGGTTGCCCCCGCATTTAATGACGTCGCACAGGTCAAATTGAAACGTGGTAATATCCCCATATGTGTAGTTTAATTCCAACCCCCCATAATATTTGAGACACGCGTCTGGACGCGGAGAGGGGTTGCGTTTCGACACCTTGTTTTCAGGATGACTGGAGCATGTCTGGAAAGGAAGTTCACACAACAATCCGAAAATCAATGTAACAATAGAAAAGGAAATAATGCATGAACCTCCCAAAATCCAACCCATATGGGGTAGGGTTTTTGCCTTTTGGCTCATACTTTCATCAAAGTACTTAATACAAGTCCTGGAATATACAATGAGCGAACAAACCCTGTAAATAGAAAAATAGAAAGTTTTTTTTTTTTTTAGGTCAGTTCTGTTCTGGGTGGGAGAGCAGCTACAACCACCCTGTGAGAGAGAAGCTCAATCACTTCCGCCTCTTCTGCTGTATGCTGTCCTGGTCTTCAACTCACAGGTGTAGACTGACCTGGAGCCTGAGATTCATACCAGGAGATTATTCTGCCCCTATGTGGGTATGAATACTTTTGCAGATTGTTGAACCCAAGGTGTAGACTAACCTATGGGTATGATGACTTCTCCTCACCCCTAGGGGATTATTCTGCCCCTTCTGTAGGGTGAGGAGGTGGCTCTTCTGTTGTCGTGTTCTCTCTCAGGTTTTCCTGGACTTCCGTGAGAGACCTCTGTGGATTCTTGGCTGCGGCACACTGACTCCAATGGTACCAGGTGTCTCCTTTACCTTTGAGCCTCACCGCGTGTGAAGTCCTCTCAGTGACCTGGAATGGACCGGTCCACCTTGGTTCAGACCACTTCCGTTTGATGACCTTCAGAAGGACCCCCTCTGCTTCTGACGTGGAGTTCTGGTCCCCAGACGGTTGGGATGGGACCTGTTTGGAGAATGCTGCAACAAGACTGTGGAGAGATCTGTAATAATCACGGTGAGACATGGACAGTTCACATTCATTTAGGAAAGGTAGTCTGGTTTGGGGACCTGGAAATGGTCTCCCTGTCTGTAGTTCATGTGGAGTTAGACCATGCCTCTGATTTACAGAGCTTCTTACTGACATTAAGGCTAATGGTAAGGCTGTGACCCAATTCATTTTGGTCTGTGCACAGATTTTAGCCAATTTGGTTTTGAGTGTTTGATTCATCCTCTCCACCTTGCCCTGGGACTGTGGATGGTACACTGTCCCAAAAGAATGTTTGAGCCCCAAAAACTTTTAAACTTCTTTCAGCTCTTCATTTTTAAAGTGTGTGCCATTGTCTGATCTGATTTTGGCTGGGAAACCGTGTCTGGGGATGTAATGGTTGATCAGACACTTTACCACTGCTTTGCTGTCCTCCTTTTTTGTAGGCCATGCTTCTGGCCATCCTGTGAATGCATCCACACATACCAACAGATATCTGAACCCATTCACTCTCTCAGTCATATCTGTATAGTCAATGATGATTTATTTCCCTGCAATAGGATCCACTGGGAATTTCCCTGGCGCTGGCTTCAAGGTAGGTTTGCCATTGAACTGTCTGCAAATTTCACATGAGTTTATCCAATGCACTGCCATTGGTTTTAAATAAGGATGCCACCAATGTTCGAGATTTTTCAGCATCCGTGTGGTTCCTACATGCCCCATGCCATGGGCTTCCTCCAGGGCTGCTGTAGTGAGCCCTGGTGGCAGGATTGGACGTCCGTCTGGACTCCTCCAAAGTCCATTTTGGTCCTCACTGCCTCCTCTCGCCTTCCAAATTGACTGTTCTTCTGGTGAGGCCCCCTTTTGTAGTTTCACTACTTCCTCCAGAGTGGGCTCTGGTGTCCACCCTACCTCTGAACACAACAATATATTTTTTGGTTGATACCCAGCACACTGCTTCGCTGCTTGATCTGCCGCCTGATTCCCCAGTGCTACTCTGGTATTTCTGCTGTCATGTCCTTTATACCTGATAACTGCCACCTCCTGTGGTAATAGCAATGCTTCAGCCAACCTTCTCATTTCCTGTTCATGCTTGATGGGTTTCTGTCCTGCTGTCCTAAACCCTGTTCTCAACCATTGCTTCAGTTCAACATGCACTGCACCTGTGGCATATGCTGAGTCTGTGTAAATGTTTATTTTTTGTCCTTCTCCTAATTCTAGGGCCGCGATCACTGCCAAAACTTCTGCTTTCTGTGCTGATTGTGTGTCTGTCAGCCTTTCCGCTTTCACTGTTACGAAGTCTGTCCCTGTGTCCTCCACAACTGCATACGCTGCTTTCAGTCCTTCTGTGTCATGTCTGAAACAGCAACCATCTGTATACAGGTTTCTTGCCTCTGTTAAGGATGTGCTTTGTAAATCTGGTCTGATTTTTTCATTAAACTCCACTTTTTCTGCACAGACATGTGGTTCTCCTGATGTCATTCTGTCTGCCATGTTTATGCCTTCATGTGTGTATGTGATGTTGGGAGCTTCCAGCACCTTGCTCAGTCTCTGTTGTCTCAGTGGTGATAGTGTGAATGTCTTTGAGTTCACAAAAGCCACTACTCCATGTGATGTGAGAATGTGGAGGGAGTGTCCCATAACTACATGGGCTGTTTTCTGGATTATTTTAGCCATCCCTGCTGCATGTCTGGTGCATTCATGATGTCTTTGTTCCATGTTGTCCATCATAACACTTATGTACATTAGCACTGTTCTTATTCCCCCTTTTTTCTGAAACAGCATGCCATTGGCTGTGTGTGCTGTTACAGAAACATCTAAATAGAACGGCAATGTGTAGTCGGGGTGTGCCAAGTGTGCAGCTTGGGATAGGCTGGTTTTCAAAGCTATAAAAGCTTCCTCAGCTTCTCGAGTCCATTCCAGTGGGGCAGTGAGATTTCTCATGCCCTGTTCTTTGACCAGGTCCCTAAGTGAAGCAGTGAGATCAGTGTATCCTGGAACAAAAGATCTACTGTATCCAGTGACACCCAAGAAGGAAAGCATGTCTTTCACAAAAACGGGTTTGGGATGGGAAAGAACAGCTGACTGATGTGTAGGGGACATCCCAGTGCCCGGTTGGGAGATAACTCTACCTAAAAAGTCAACCTGTTTTCTGCAAGTTTGCAGTTTGGCTTTGCTGACCTTGTACCCGGCTTTAGCAAGGTGTGAGAGGACCACAGCCGTGGCCTCCAAGCATTCTGAAACAGTTGGCCTTGCCAAAAGGATGTCATCCACATATTGAATCAATGTGGTGTGTGGTGGAAGGGGGCAGTCCTGTAGAGAATCTTTAAGAACTTGGTTAAAGATTCCTGGAGACAGAGCAAAACCCTGTGGCAAACGAGTGTATCGATACCTATGTGATCTATAGGTAAAAGCAAAAACGTCCCTGCATTCCTCAGCTAAAGGAAGGCAAAAGAAAGCATTGGCCAGGTCAACGCATGTGAACCATGCATGTTCTGGATTAAGGTTAGTGAGAGCGACATAAGGATTTGGAACTGGGACAGTGGGAGTGGACAGAGCTGCATTAATAGCTCTTAAATCATGTGCCATCCTCCATTTTCCTGTCCCTTTTTTCTCTACTGGCAAGATAGGCTTATTCCACGAGGAGGAGTCAGCCGACTCCAACACTCATGCATTCCACAGCCCCTCTATTGTGCTCTCAATGCCCAGTTCAGCAGCGGGTTTATGAGGGTATTGAGATCTCCAGATTGGTTGATCAGAAGTAAGTTGAAAGGTAATAGGAGTACAGTGTATGAGACCTACGTCCGTAGGACCTTCAGCCCAAAGTGTGGAGGGCATGCTCTGTACAACAGCAGCTGCCAGTGGGTGATCTGATTTTTCTCTGCCATGATGTCTGTCTAACTGTACATGTTCCAGGGTGCCTACATCTGTGGAATGATTAAGAATGCGATAAGTGTTCCCTGAAGGTGAATAGGAGAGGTTAGGAGTGGAAGAGAGATGCCAATCCTGTAGGGAGAGGGAGCATTTTAACACGCCCCCTAACTCACGTGCTTCATGTCCTGGATGGAGGGCTAAAGAAACGTGGGGAACGCCATCAGACCACATTTTAAACCACTCTTCCTGTTCTTTTGATAACTGTACAGAGGCGACAATGCCCTCTGGAGCTACATAAATATCAGTGGTGACAATGTCCCATGTCGTACCCTCCAGCTCTTCAGCAAAGCTTTCCGGGTAACATTCACAGTTATTTCTGTCATAAAACAGTGTGACATGTGGTGGGTCAGGGGGAGGAACATAGGGTGCCAGAGCGGAGATCCAGGATTTCCACCGAAGGAAGGAAGAGAGAACAACTCTGCATGCCGTGGTTTCTGGCTGTAGCAAGACCCAGTAAATGTCAGCCTTAGGATCGGGCAAGGGCTGGATTAAATACTGTCCATGTGAAAAAATGTGTTGCTGCCACATGAGAGTTGGGTGCCATTAGGAAGATGCACCTGCAGTCCGTCTGAACCACACAGAATGGTTGCGCCCATTTTGATCAACATGTCTCTGCCCAGTAAATTTACGGGTGTGTCTGCGGACACTAAGTAGCTGTGGTTCAAAATTTGCCCTCCTATTTCAGTTCTTAGGGGCTTGGTGTAAGGTAGGACCTGTTTAGCCCCAGAAAACCCCATGACAGTGGTAGTCCTTGTGGAGAGAGTGTTAGGAGGGACTTGTTGGATGGTTGAGCATGTAGCCCCAGTGTCCACTAGAAAAGGAAGACTTTGTCCATACATCGTCACAGACAGTAAGGGGTCCTCAGTCCCTCTGTCCGGGGGGTTCTGTGGGGACCATCAATGGTGGTCTGGCCAGTGACTGGACTCATCCCAGGCTGGCAGTTGGAGTGAAGGTTGCTGCTGTTGGCCTCCACGTGATGGACCACCTCGTCCCCTTTGTGGGCGTCTCGCAGGCCCTCCCATAGGTCCATGCCATCCATAACCCACATGTGGACCGCGTTTGTAGGGACAATCCCTGCTCCAATGACCAGGCTCTTCGCAGTAATAGCACACATCAGCATTCCCCCCCCTCCGTGGCGGTCCTCGCTGGAATCCCCTTCCCCTGGGCCCACCCTCTCCCCTGAAGCGACCAGCGTGTGCCTGATAAGGACCAGAGGCCATAGGCCGCTGTGCAAACGTGTCCTGGTGGCCAGGAAAGGGAGGAGCTTGTGGAGGTCTGGACACAGCACTTTCACACATTATTTTAGGGGTTTTACCTTCTTTCTTCTTTTCTCCAGGTTTTTGTTTTGCTTCAGATAACTGCATTTTCAGTAGCTGAGTTTGTAATGTCTTTCTTATTTTCCTCTTTTATTTCAGATAAATGGTGAATGAAATGGCGGTCCCATGTTCCAGTATCAGCCCCTGGCAAATCAGGATTGTCCTCCATGTTGGTTTTAACCTGTGTGGGTAAGCCTCTTAACACAGCATCTCTGAACCAATCCCTCTGTGAGCCCTCATTGGCTTGATTAGTACCGGTTTGTGTTTGCCACATGGATTTACACTGGTCCAAATATTCTCTTGGATTTGTATTTGGATTCCATTCAAATTTAGGGATGGTGCGCCCCCTGGTTACAGGGTATAGGTTCCTCAGCGCGTCTCCTATCCACTGGGAATAATGGGTGAAAGGTTCTGAATCTGGGGCTAGTGTGGTGTTAGCTATGGTTTCAATCTCTCTACAGGTGTGTGGTTTCATGCAGCGAGCTGCAATTGCGCGGTAGTCCCCTAGAGCTAAAGTGGTTCCTGCAGTTAAAGAATCCAATGTTTGCAACCAAATAGATGCACCCTCTGTAATAGGGGGTAATTTGTCGCACAGAGTGGTGAGATCTCCCAAGGAGAAAGGTTTGTATTTTCTTTGACATCTGGACCCCGGCTGTTCAAGAAGCGGTAAATTGTACGTATGTCCTGGCTCCCTAGACGCCACCTCACGCAAAAGATGCCTGTTAGGTATGGGCCCACTATGCACGGATGAGGGCCCCACACCTTCCTCATTTTCTTCCGCTAGACTAGTGGGCTCATTGACTGGGGGGGCTGGATCCGCCGGGGTGGAAGCATTGACGGTCTGTGGAACGAAAATAGAAGTAGGCAAGGGTTGGGGGCCTGGATACCACTGGCCGTTAAGGGCCATGACTACTGAGCCCTGTGTTGGCTGTGGGGTTTGTGGAGTGTGTTGAGGAGCGGGTTGGGTGGGAGTTTGGTTAAGCTCGCAGTAATTGGTATGCGGCTGTGGGGGTAGAGATGAGTCAAGAGGACCTGCACAGTCAACAATCTGTTGGAGACGTTCTCTCATCTGACGCACGTTCCAATTGTCAAGAGGCAACCCTCTGTATGTGTCAAGAGAGGGTTCTTCATCTGTGGATGATTTAGAGGTACAATCGGAAGAAGAGAAAGGATTTCCGGGAGATATATGACCGGACGGAGGTCCGGAAGACTCAGTAGAGAAAGATGCTGTGGGGGGTGGTTGCGGTGGGGGAGCTGAAGCTCCACCTGCTGGAGAGTTTTGTTCAGGCAAACCAATAATCCTCAGTCTGCCCCCAGAAATGTCCAATGTGCGGTAAAGCCCTAATGGAGTGGGAGAAGATTCCTTAGTGGCGGATTTTGGAGGAGGAAGACCATATGGTGGTTGTTTATCTCCAGTGTGTGTGTTGGTGGGTGCTGTGTGGGGTTTGTCAAACATAGCATGTTTACCTCCCTGCCATATCAGCACCATTTGCGACCAAAACGTCTCATTCTTTGCCGCTTTATCTCTTGTTTCTTTAAACTTCCCTTTAAACCGTCCACTGTCTTTGCATTTTTCCTCAGCCAACTCTCTTTCTTTCTTAGCCTTCTTCATATTCAGCCAAAACCACCTTCCCACGTTTTTTCTGCTCTTTTCATCAGTTCCATCTTTTTCGACCTCCTCCTGTATTTTCTGATTCATCTTCTTAATCAACTTTTCTGCCTGTTTTTCTTCCTGCGTCTGCTGCACCAACTGCCTCACCACATACACCTGTTCCTTAAAAGTTTTCCACACTGGTGCCTCTTCACCCCAACCTGAGTCATCTGTTTCCCGGTCAAATTCACCGTCCATCCTGCTAGCCCGTATAAGTTCTTCACCAAAAGTTTTCACACCTTAAAAATTTTTTGCACCCTGAAAAGTTTTTGCACCCTCAAAGTTTTTGCACCCTCAAAAGTATGGGCACCCTCAAAAGTATTGGCACCCTCAAAGTTACTCACACCCTAGAAGATTCTGCTGTTCTCAAAAGTATTCGCACCCTTCTTCACTTCACTCTGTTCATTCACTGGTCAACTGAAACCGTCCAGAAAATATGGCACGCTATGTCCCTGGTATCTGGACAATTTTGAGAGTGACATTAACACGTCTCAAGACACCTTAGTTTCCCCACCTACAATCCAAACAGCAATCAGCACCCTGTCATTGTTGACACCAGTTAGGTTTCCATACAGGAATGCTGCATTCATTCACCTGCAATGAGAGACTGGCGAACCGCTGCGCCTCTCTCCAGTCACACCGTATTTTTCACACACTCCTCCTAACAAGTCTGTCTCACAGATTATTCTTCCGAGGACAGCTCATTTATTATATGTGTCTTTATGTTTGTGCACTTTTATCTATTATTGGAGTGCACTAAATGCGCTCCAGTTTCTGACTAGTCTTGCTGAATTATCCTATTCAGCTCATAGGTTCTCTTAGCCTGGTCTTGCTACCAATATTATGTATAGCTCACATTCACACTCTAACTGTTACTGATCTCACAGGCTCATCCAACCAGTTCACAGTAACTCATAGCTTCATGGGACTTTGACTATGTGTTTTAAGGTTTACCACATCTGTAATCTGGTTTTATTGAGACAGAACTCGAATAAAACACAGCATTCAAAACTTTGTGTTTTGCCCGGTCTTAGCTTTCCGACTCCAGAATACAATGAACAACCTTCCTAGGGCCTCAAACCCTATTCAGAGGGACTCCAACCCTCAAAGGGACTCTAACCCCAGAATTTGTAGTATCCCAACTACGGGCCTCAAACCCAGCACTAAATCATGAATTTTCGTCAAAATACATAAAAACACATTTCTCACTTTACTTTACTTGACCTCTTTTATATTATCTTAACACACTGGTCTACACATTTTAAATTTAGCCGAACATTTCACTTACTCAGACATCTGGCATCAAGAATTTAGGCCTATCAACAATGCCAAAAGAGCAGAGTTCGTTTAAACAGGTTCTGCCTTACCTTGTTAGAAGTGAGGAGGGTACCCCGGTATCAGACGCCTTTTGGTGAAGTTCTGATTTAACCGAAAGTCCTCGCTTTTCCCAAATCACGTCGGGGGTCACCAAGTTGTTGGAGTATGTCCTTCTAAACTCCTGCGCGTTCGTTTATTTGGTCAAAGCATCTTAATTCTGCACGAGAAGAACTAAACTTAAATGTCTAATAAAACAAAACACGGACTAGAGGTTGAAGTTGATTCACCCGGCCGGGGAAGAGAGGTGCTGTCTCTGTGTAGTCAGGAACACTTCTACTTTTTTTCTCCACTGCACCGTTCTTTTATTGAACACACACATACTACAGGAAATATACATTTTACATTTGTTGTGCAGCGCCTTATCAGTTTCTCACACATTCTTTTGCTGAAGGTAATTTCTGAGGCATCTTCTATTGATGAAACTGACACATGCACTCACACCCTTTAGTGCCTGTTTTTTCAAGTTCACAAATAATACATGTTGTTCTGCACAGTTAACTTTCTAAGCGCTACAGGTTCAGACTAATTCCACACTGTTATGAACATAAGAACACATTACAATTTTTTATATATAACAATGTGGACGGGATTGTCAATAGCAAAGCGGGCCCACAGTCCGAAAAGGTAACGTGGCGTGATTTGAAGTAACACAAACACAACAACAATGGAGGATCTCCTGCTTAGTCAAAAGCTGCTGTCAGACTCAAAGTGAAAGAAGAGCTGCCAGAGAAGCCTGCAGGCGACAAGACAAACAACGCCAGTGCATGAATGCACTCCTTCATCTATTGTTCTATAATACCACACCTTACCAGGCAGGTATTCATAGAACAATAACTGACAGAGAGCTGTTTGGCTGATAATCAGGTGGTACCACAACTTGGTAATTTTGATCAAATTAGTAATTTTGTTAGTTATTAATACTTATTAATAGTGATTCATACCCAAACTAAATCTACTTTTGCACAACGAACTGAAGCATTAGTGCTGTTCAGTTTGGATGCTTAAATGATTTAATATTTTTTATTAATAAATAACATTCGGTCTGTCAAGTATTGTTTTGGGAATACAAGCCCAACATGGCAGTGGCATTGGAACAATAGATGAGTGATTCGAGCACTGGCATTATTAAACAGCAAACTCTGCAGACATATGGAAGAAAATTCACCACAACCTCTCTCCAAAAAATAAGAAACAATTCAACACCAGGTTAAGATATTTCAATTAACAAATTCTTTGACTAGGCTAGAAACAATTCAACTAAAGACTACCATGCAAACCCAACAGAATCAAGAAATTAATGAACTATGTACAATTGAAGGAAAAAAGAGAACAATAAAATGCTTGAAAGCCATAACTAACAAAATGAAGCAACAAATTTACAATGCCAATCTGAAGAGGTGATAAAAAATATTTTAATAAAATAATATTTTAAAGAATGATTTGCTAAATTAGAAATAAAATTTTTTGGACAACTGATCTTAACATTGTTACATTAGCCATCCTTATTTTAGTAGGATAATATTTAAGGAAATTCAAAGTCAATAACCTTTTGCCTTATTAATCGTAATGTTTTAACTAGCAATCACATGGGCTAATGGACTACTAAAATGTAGTACCATATCCGGGTCAGCGGCTGCTAACACAAAGAAAGTTTCTCATTTAACAACACAATATCTCCTGTTGGTGATTTCTCTGCTGTAAACAAAGCTGTCCACCATTTGGTATAGGCAAGTATAGTAGCCTGTTGGCTGCTACAGGAAACAACCGTCGGCATGATTAAGTAAATATTCGACCTAATTTTTGGCAGGTTAGCTTAAGAAGAATAAGGAAAAACACAAAAATGAAACAAACTCATATTACTGGACCATCTGTGTTTAAAACATCTCATCAAAATAAAGTTTGTCTTAACTTTAAAACACAACTCACAACAAATAACTGTCAACCCTCTGATGCGTCATCAACCACCATCTCCCATCGGGAAGGAAATAAGGACAAAACATCACATGACTGCCATACATCCAACTCCTGTCAACCTCAGCTCTGGGGAAAGACTCACCCTCTCTAGGAACTCTAGGAACTATCTCCGCATCATTAAGCCTCACTCACTTAATATCAGCCCGATACTGATCTCCAGTAACTCCATAACTTATCTAACTTACTACCACTCCTCCTTGTGCCTGTTCCTGGAACCTGGTCCCTAAACCTGTGTACTGTGCTTTCTCCAGTGTGTCAGTAATTGTTTGCACCAGACTTTTATATCCTTAATCATGACAACTGGCTGATAATAATTTCCCCTCCTAATAACTAGAATCCTTTTCAGTTATTTTTTTTATGTGGTTAGCAAGTAACTGAGTAGATAAAACATTAGGGAGAAATAAAATAGCCCTGTCACATACCATAACTTTATTCATATCTAGAGAGGAGACACTTTTTTTTACATTTTACTAACCTGTTTCCAATCTTATATAAAAAGTACTTCACCAAAACCAAAAATATGAAATTCAATGAGCTGAAGGCCTTTGTAAAACAAAGGACAAATTAAATCTTCACTGGTATCCAGGATCAGTTTGTCTGTGTCCCAAAAATAAACTGATAAGTTGAATCTTTGTCTCCTTCATATGTTTTTACCCCAAACACTATAAATGAAGTACAGAATCTTCTACAGGACACAGATTCACCTCTACAGAGGAGCTGCTCAGTGTGTCAGCATCTCTATGGAGATAAAACGACTGTAAATATTTAAACTGAAATCAAGGCCACACTGTTACTGTGATACACATATCATTAATAAACCAAGTGGCATTTGACACAATATTTTCATAAACAACAGCAACAGAATGATCTCACTCTGGCAAACAGGAATATACCAGCCATGATGTCAACAATCATTTGGAAGCAAGAACATGGAACACACAGAGAAACACACTGTAACTGTCATGATATGACATCCTGGGACTTGGTTTGTGTTTTTGTGTTAACTGTGTTTAGGTTTATGTTTTCCTTTATTGTTTATTAGTTCCACCTGTCCCCTCTGCCTCCCTGTCAGCTTGTCACACCTGTTCTTAGTTCCTGTGATTACCTGCCTTTGTTTTCTCCCTGTATATTAGTTGGTCTGTGTTCTTTGTTCCCCGCTGGTTTCTCCATCACTGTTCCTCGTCACTACCCTTGTTGATGTTCAGTTTTGCTACGTTGGAGAACTGAGTACTCATGTAGGTTTTTGGCTCTGAACTCGGTTATGTACCTGCAGTGATTTTTGTGACGCTTTTGACGGTTTTGGAATAAAACCTCAAGATTAACTTATCATGCGGCTGCCAAGCTCGTTTCTGCACTTTGGTCCGATTCAAACACTTAACGTGATAGAAGAAACCAGCCAGTACCAGGACCAAGCAGATAAGTCTGAAGAGCTGAAGAAGTGGGCGACACAGCAGGAGGAGGAATTGAGGAGGATGTATGGAGAAGAGGTGGAAATTGTACCTTCACCCATGCTGCTTCAGGAAATGGAGGAAGCTAGAGGACGCCAACCGACGCCGGTATCTCCAGCCTTCATACCGGGTCGGATCCGCTCCAGTTTGCCTCCAACAGTCTCAGCCACCCCCGCCTCTTCACGCCGCCGTCGCCCTCGCCGCAAGCGCTCCACTCCAGCTGCAGCAGCCCCGGCCTAGCTCACCCTGCTCACAGCTGCTTCGCCGGAACCATCCACGTCAGCAGTGGTTCCTGCGGAGTCATCCACGTCAGCAGTGGTTCCTGCGGAGTCATCCACGTCAGCAGTGGCTCTTGTGGAGCCATCATCGCCAGCAGTGGCTCCTGTGGAGCCATCATCGCCAGCAGCGGCTCCTGCGGAGCCATCCTCGTCTGCAGTGGCACCTGCTGCGGCCGAATCCCCCGCTGGTTTTGGCTCCCACCCTGGACGATGTCGTCGCCGCGGAACAGTCGCCATTGGGGAGGTTTGGATGGGCGCCTTCAACCCTTCTACGGAGGGTCCATCCGCCATGGCTTCCACGCAGCTGCTTTCCCCAGAGTTGGTGGGTGGTCACCCAGCGCCCTCTGCAGGTCACCAGTCGCCGGTGCAGCCTCCAGCCCTGAATTGGGTTCAAGCCATGCTGAAAAAGATGAAAAAGGATTGCATGGAGAGACGTTGCTGTCATTTTGTGCGTCATCTTATGGATCATCAAGAGGATCTGAATCTAGTGCACTCTGTGCTACAGGCCGAATTCATTGCCGAGGGTTGGCTCGACGCTCCAGCTCCTGTCTCCGCTGGAGGTCCCTTCGACCCTCTTCTTGTGGCCGTTAGAGCAGCACAGAGCTCCGAGGATTATGACTCACAGCCGTCCGCTGCCAAGCCTCTGGACTCACAGCATGCAGCCAAGCCTCTGGACTCACAGCATGCAGCCAAGCCTCTGGACTCACAGCCGTCCGCTGCCAAGCCTCTGGACTCACAGCCGTCCGCTGCCAATCCTCTGGGCTCACAGCCGTCCGCTGCCAAGCCTCTGGGCTCACAGCCGTCCGCTGCCAAGCCTCTGGGCTCACAGCCGTCCGCTGCCAAGCCTCTGGGCTCACAGCCGTCCGCTGCCAAGCCTCTGGGCTCACAGCCGTCCGCTGCCAAGCCTCTGGGCTCACAGCCGTCCGCTGCCAAGCCTCTGGACTCACAGCCGTCCGCTGCCAAGCCTCTGGACTCACAGCCGTCTGCTGCCAAGCCTCTGGACTCACAGCCGGCCGCTGCCAAGCCTCTGGACTCACAGCCGGCCGCCGCCGGATCTACAGAGCCTCAGCCGGCCGCCGCCGGATCTACAGAGCCTCAGCCGGCCGCCGCCGGATCTACAGAGCCTCAGCCGGCCGCCGCCGGATCTACAGAGCCTCAGCCGGCCGCCGCCGGATCTACAGAGCCTCAGCCGGCCGCCGCCGGATCTACAGAGCCTCTACTTCCTCGTCGTCTGATCCGGGAGGAGCCTGTGGGCGGGCTACCTCCACAAACGGGTCCGGAACACCTTTTGTTTTTTCTTTGGGGGGTGCTCCTGGTTTTACAGCCTGACATACACACACAGCCTGACGCACCAGAGACTGACATACACACACAGCCTGACGCACCAGAGCCTGACTCGTTCCCAGACACACCAAAGCTGGACACCTGGTCCAGGCCTCTGCGGGTCCTGCCTAGGGCCAAGTCTTTGCCGCGATTCTGGCTTCGCCGCAGACCTCCGAGGCACCTGCTTCCACGTCGCAGACCGCCTGACTACTCGCTTCGTGGGTTTGCCTGGCATCTCCGCTGCCAGCCTCCAGGCAGCCTGCATCTCTGTCGCCGCAGGCCTCCTAGACGCCCGCATCTCTGTCGCCGCAGACCTCCGGATCGTCGGCCTCTTCGCTGGCTACATCGCCGCAGACCTCTGGATCGTCGGCCTCTTCGCTGGCTACATCGCTGCAGACCTCCACGGCTTTGCCGCCGACTCTGTGGTACAGGTCCGGTCGCCCGCCTGAACTCTGTGCCTGCTGGGGACGACCTCCTGGTCGCCCGCCTGAACTCTATTTTTTTGTTTCTGGCCCTCCTTCCGAGGCCCCCCTCCGCCCACCCTGGTTGGGTTGTTTTTTGTTTCTGGCCCACCTTCCAAGGCCTCCTCCACCCACCCTGTTTGGAGTATTTTTGTGTTTTGGACTTTGTGTTTTTCTAGTGGTCGTCTGGGATCCGACCTTAACGGGGGGGTTATGTCATGATATGACATCCTGGGACTTGGTTTGTGTTTTTGTGTTAACTGTGTTTAGGTTTATGTTTTCCTTTATTGTTTATTAGTTCCACCTGTCCCCTCTGCCTCCCTGTCAGCTTGTCACACCTGTTCTTAGTTCCTGTGATTACCTGCCTTTGTTTTCTCCCTGTATATTAGTTGGTCTGTGTTCTTTGTTCCCCGCTGGTTTCTCCATCACTGTTCCTCGTCACTACCCTTGTTGATGTTCAGTTTTGTTACGTAGGAGAACTGAGTACTCATGTAGGTTTTTGGCTCTGAACTCGGTTATGTACCTGCAGTGATTTTTGTGACGCTTTTGACGGTTTTGGAATAAAATCTCAAGATTAACTCATCATGCGGCTGCCAAGCTCGTTTCTGCACTTTGGTCCGATTCAAACACTTAACGTGATAGTAACAGAGAGAAACACACCGTAACATAAACACAAACACACTGTAGCACACAAAGAGAAACATACTGTAACACACAGAAAAACGCACTGTAACACACAGACACTGTAACACACAGGGAAACACACTGTAACACACAGAGAAAAACTGTAGCACACACACACAAACACACTGTAACATACAGAGAAACACTGTAGCAAACACACACAAACATACTGTAACACACAGAGAAACACACTGTAGCACACAGAAAAACACACTGTAGCACAAAGAGAATAACTGTAGCACACACACACAAACACACTGTAACACACAGAGAAACACTGTAGCAAACACACACAAACATACTGTAGCACACAGAGAAACACACTGTAACACACAAAGAAACACACTATAAGACAGAGAAACACACTGTAACACACAGAGAAACACTCTAACACACAGATGCTGTAACACACAGAGAAACACTCTGTAACACACAGAGAAAAACTGTAGCACACACACACAAACACACTGTAGCACACAGAGAAACACACTGTAACACACAAAGAAACACACTATAAGACAGAGAAACACACTGTAACACACAGAGAAACACTCTAACACACAGATGCTGTAACACACAGAGAAACACTCTGTAACACACAGACACTGTAACACACAGAGAAACACACTGTAACACACAATGAAACACACAGAGAAACACACTGTAACACACAATGAAACACACAGAGAAACACACTGTAACACATAGACATTGTAACACACTGAGAAACACACTGTAACACACAGAGATTAATTGATGGATTGATTGATTGATTGATTGATTGTTTTTTTTATTTGTACAGGGACAGTGCACAACAATACATTGACGTAAAAATAGGAAATATGCATGGTGCCAGGTTATAGCAAAAGATGCTAATTTCCACCTGTAGTCCCTTGACAGGTTGATGTTAATCATACAACACAATCGTAACAGACCTCGCCCCTCAGTTACACCAGTTATTAAAGACTTCCAGAGGTTTTTCATTTCTCTATCACACGCTTGCACCTATACAATAAACAGACCTTTTTGTTCATACACACATACACTTTCGCACTCTCACATACTTTCCAAAAGAACCAACTATACTTTCATTTACACACATTCATCACTAATGAGTGCAGACCTGCTTTGATAAAAGCTATTTCTTTGTCAAATGTGCAAACATTGAGAAACTTGAACATGTTATAATCTCAGTTGGTAATGTATTCCACTGACTCATGGCAACAACACAGAAGGCAGATTTAGCAAAAGATGTCTTACATTTTGGAATGCTGCACTCTCCTCTAGAGGTTGCCCTTGTTACTCTAGTTGTTTTTTCTGAGGTCAGTGTGACATACCTTCTTAGAGGAGGAGCACTAATACCATGAATAATTTTAAAAAGTAAGCAAAAGTTTGCATGCATAATAAGGTTATTAAAATTTAAAAAAAATTATTTTGAAAGAATATGACAGTGATGATACTGTCTACATTTCTTGTCATGAATTTTTATTGCACTTTTGAAGATTGATTGAAGAGGCTTTAAGACTGTTTTGCATACCTGCGACCAGCTAGTCACACAATACAGAATACGGGAAAAATCATGGAATTTAAACACATATGTGATGCTTAAAACACACTGTAACACACAGAGAAACACACTGTAACACACAGAGAAACACACTGTAACACACACACACGCCGTAGCACACATAGTAAAACCAAGTAGGCACTACAAAGTTAGCAACTTGACTCAATCAGCTGTTCACTGTCTCCAAATTCTTGTTTAGGAGGACAGATTGCTGCAAAGATGGTGCCTTGATGCTGTTTTCTGGGCTTCCTCTGATTTTGCACTATTTTGCACCAACTGGCATTGTAAGCTGAATTTATCGGCACTGCATATTTGCTATGGCTGAATTGGAATGCCTTGAATTGAGTTAGAATCTGGATTATAATGGATTGGGTTGAACGTATTTATAGATTTGAATTGTATCTGTTTGTTTTGGAAAGTCCCACAATAAGACATGTGCTGTGAATTGGTGCTATGTAAATAAACTGAGTTTAACTTCATTGTTGTAGAATTGTTTTTGAGTTGGTGTTATCTTAGAAGCAGAAGAGTAGAATGTTTTTACTGTTTGTATTTTGGGTGAAAATGACCTAAAATGGGTTATTTGTGTGGCTCCAAAAGATCGATGTTGTGCTGAGTGTGTTCAGTTCTAATAACACCATGTTATGATTTGGGGTTGTTTGGTTTTTGGTTTCTGTTTTTTTCTTTATATATTTTTCACAGTTCAAGTTTTGAATCATGCTTCTTTTTATTATTTTCCTGTTTATGTTTTAGTTTCATGTTTTTCTAGTTATGTTTCTATTAAGGTAAGGTAAGTTTATTTATATAGCGCTTTTCAGTA
The DNA here is from genome assembly GCF_021462225.1 of Girardinichthys multiradiatus. Classification (NCBI taxonomy): domain Eukaryota; kingdom Metazoa; phylum Chordata; class Actinopteri; order Cyprinodontiformes; family Goodeidae; genus Girardinichthys; species Girardinichthys multiradiatus. The sequence goes on from NC_061817.1 coordinate 38,326,762, forward strand.
ACGAGACACTCAGAGTGCTGTACATAATTACAATACAATCACAAAGAACACAGAAAAACAAATCAAATGCTAAGAAATCTAAACATTTATGAATCCTTCTGAGAAATCTAAAAATCTATGGTCAATATTACAATGATACAGATAACATTAATAATCCTTTGGGTTTTACTGGTAAGAGCTGGTTCTAAACCAATCTTTCTAAAGAGGTAATTATATCATTAAGTCCTCTATGTAGGGGAAAGCATCTTGTGCTAAGAAGTCTCATCATTCCACTGAATTCTAACTAGTGAAGCTGAATCACTGGTACAAAACAGCTTTAATCCGCATTTTCAGGTGCTAATAATATATTGTTTTTACTGGTGCTGAAGTTGAACTAAGTAATAACAGTCCATTGTAATTTAAATAAGAAAGCTGGGTCATTGGTGTAAGAGCAGCTAAAGTCCAAGTTACTAATAATGTTTGGTTTTCGCTGGTAAAATCTATGAAAAGTAATGAAATCACACATTTAGGTAAAGTAAGATAGGAGGGGGGAAGAAAAATCATATTTCAGACTCTATTATTAGCAGAATAGAGTCGGAAATAGTACAAAAAACCTCAGCAGGGGTTAGCAACACACACATAAGTAAAGATTCAGCAAGGGTACGGTGGAATCTTTAGGGTGTGAATATATATAGTATATATAATATATATAAGTCTGAGTGTGTTTGCAAGAATTAGACTCTCAACACTGATAGAAGCACCATTGTCCTTAAGAAGAGAGGTGGAGGTTTATCGATCGGCCGCATAGTCCTATCAGCACACAGCTGGTAGGGGAGTGCTGGGGAAGAGCGTCGTGTTTATATAACATCCAGGAGATATTTTGTCGATAGCCAGTTAGCAGAAGTTGTCAAGGCCACATTGGGGCGCCAGATTTAGAAAAACAATAAATGTTGTGGTTCAGGCAGTTGTAAATTTCCAACCACCTTAACAGTTTTACTGGTACGTCTCAATTGCGAATCCAAATAGTCAAATTTCTGGTATTTTCCGCAGATTTGGAGCGTACAACTTCTCCAAGATTATATCCTTTAACCTCTGAGTCCAACCGCTGCCAGGCTGCGATTCTGTTCAAGAATCGTGTCCAGCTTGTGATTATTCTCTCTTAACATGTCAGTCTGAGTGTTGATCGCTCTACAGACTCCATCTAACATCGCAGGCAGCTTTGAAAAGCTTTGAACAGCCGCCCACGTTTTGCAAATCACTCGATAAGCCAGGTAGCCACCAACTCCAAAAAGCTCCTGTTATCAAAGTCCAAATATATACACATTTTCTACGTCCGCGACCGACATTGTAGTCAGGCACACAATCTTCCACTGCTGCCAAGAATCCATTGTGTTTCCAGAGAAGAACGTCCCGCCTGGACAAGAGGGTCTCCTTTACCCTGTCTTCCCGTAGGAAAAAAAAAAATTTGACCAATTATGTTGAGAGTCCAGCTGACCATATCCATAATTTACAAGTTTGGAGGACATGCAAAGCGAGGCTCTGAGAAAAATACAGACAAAAGCAGAAGCAAGGATCAGCAGGGAGGGAGGGAGAGAAAATGCGTGTGTCTTCCACCGAGAGCAAGAGAATCCTTGGATTTTTGTTCTGCTCAAGCCATGTTTTGTCCTGTCAATTAACTTTATACGGTTCACCTGCACCTAGTTGATCTGTCTTCTTGTTTCACCTGGTCACACTCCATATAGGGTTAGGGTTAGGGTTAACCCTCCCCTAACCCTAACCCTTCTGAGAGTGAGTTTTTGTTTTTTAGTCATTAAATCCTTATCACTTGCCATCATGCTGCCTGCTAGTCTGCATTCTGGGTTCGTCCGTTGCTCAACTCCTAACACACCACTACAGACTGAACAGACACATGTTAGAGAAAACATCTGTAAAACACATAGTCACATCATACTGTTGAATATCTGCACATTGAATGCACTGGCAGGCTTAGCGAGTCTACTGTTTCTACAGATGCTACAACATGATGCACATCTTAAACGTCTCTTTCATTTTACCTTCACTCCGCTGGCTGCCCATATGTTTTTTATTTATTTCATTTTAAAGTTATTTCTTTATGGTCTTGCTCCATTTTTAATTCTTTCTTTGGCTCATCCACAAAACAGTACAGGTCCAGACTGCAAAGAACAGTGAGGTCTGCAGAGAGAATCATCAGGGCGGACCTTCCCTCCATCCAGGACTTATACAGTTCTAGGATCAGGAAAAGCTAACATCTCTGCAGACTCCACACATCCTGGACACAAACTATTTAGACTTTTGTGTTCGGTTCGGTGCTACAGAGACAGTTTCTCCCCCCAGGCTGTCTCTCAGAGCCTCCAGATCAATACCAGGCATGTTTGCCCAAATTTACTAAATATAAATACACTTTTAACAAAAACATTACTTCAATTTTCATATATTTATATTTGAAATGTCTTCATTTGTAGCAAAAGGGTGCTGAAGTTCCTAGTTTTTGTGCACAAACCTGGTGAATGAAGCTGATTCTGTTACCTCAGGTAAGCAGATCAGCTCCTTCTCATTGTGTCTGAGACTAAATGTAAACTTAAAGGGGAACGCTCTTTTACTGTTGTGGCTCTTAAAATGTACACTGACCTATTGTTGCACTTTAGACAGACCTCTTATTTTTTTTTATCAGTTCTTAAAACTCTTCTCTTTGTTCTGGTCTTACCATTATGTGAAATATTGATTTGACTTTATGTCTTTTATCTCATTCATGCAATAATTTATCAGTTTTTATGCATATTAGTTATTTAATTTCTTTTTTAATCATGGAGTCTGCTTTTTTATTTACTTTTCTATATAGATTTTAAGTCTTCTATAAATAAAGCTAGATATAACTGAATTGCTGTTCTGGTGATTTGTCGTCTGTACACAGTTAGATAGCTGAGTGTCAAAGAGACAAAGACCTATAAAGATTTCTATAAAAGACTCAGGCCTAAAGCGTTAGAACTCGGTTTTTATGAGCTCATTTAAAATAAATCATGGTTTTAGTGCCTGACATGGCAGGAACTACCAGCAGCTAATAGATCGGCCCAGTAAGACCAGCTTCTGTCTGATCCTCTCTATTTCTGGCAGCACTGAATAAATTCAGAACCATGTGTGATGTAGCTCTGATCAACTAAACATTGGTGAATAAATTCACACCTCTGAGGACAAAAACATCAAACATCTAAGATTAACTTTGACATTTTAGACCTCATGTTTTTCTGATTTCATTCTATAAGCCAAGGGAGATGAAGCATTTACAGTTTCCTGCCTTTTCCTTTGATGGTTCCTGGTTTTCATCACAGCTCAAGAGACATTTCAACCCATTTAAATCCTCAAAACAGCCTTCAATTTGTCCTGCCGTGGTTTTATAACTACGGTGTACACCATGTAAAATTCAGTTGTGAGGAAAGTTGTTCAGGACAACACAGAGAAAATTAAAGGTAAAAGTAACCCTGATGTTTAAACATCACATAATATAGAGATGAAGGTATCATAATTCAAAAGCTTGAAGAACAACTTGTGTCTCTTTGTGTTATTGCAGACAAATCCCTCATAGTGATAATGTTGGGATCCAGCAAACAGAATGCACATTTCCAAATAAAGTTTCTCTGTAAGGAACGTTACAGGAAACAAACATCTGTCTTGTAGGTTTTCATCTTGGAAATGAAACAAGATTCTAAGTGCATCCGGAGAAGTTTTTTAATTTTGGGCTGCGCTGTAATCCCAGCACATGAGCTTTATAAAAGTCACTTTAACATCATTTGAGCGCATCTGTGTAAATATTGGCTTGCACGTACACCTGGGCAGGCCAGCTGAACCCGGAAAATCTGAGATGGGCCCCCACCCGTGACATTCTGTAACCAATAGAAAGTAATTAATATTTATGTTTCCATGACTGATGCGGTATTTTATTCCCTTCTTTCTCCATTCATATCCTCCATTACCCCCCACCCTCATCTGTCATGATCTGCCTGTTTGGGGTTGTGAGTTTGAGTACTTTTTACTTTCTCTACACTGCTAAGTTCTTCATTTGCTTATTTTAGTTCATTCATGTTTATTAGGTTCATTCTGGTGTTTGGGTGTTTATTTCTTCCTGGATTTGTATGTCAGATGTTTTAGTTGTATTTTCTTATAAATCTGTTTCCTCCCTGTTCATGTTATTTTGGTAGTCTCATTGTTTACTTGTTTCTGTTTACTTAGATGTTTCTGTTACCTCCCTGCAACCCCTGCTCATCAATGTTAATTAGCCACGCTCCCTCCATTTCATTCAGTCCTTCTTTGTCCAGCTGCTTCTCATTCTCTTCTGATTGGCTTCCTTGGTTCATTCTCCACTCTTCCTCAGCATTTATACTTTCTAGTTGTCTCTGCTCGCTACTGGTTCCTCCTGTATACTACCCAGTTTGCTACCTGGCTCCGTGTCTGTTATCCAATCTGTGCTATCTTTGTAAGTCTTTTTTCACTTTATAATTAAAAAGCTCTCAACTCACCATGCTGCTTCCAAGTGTTGTTCTGCACGTTGGTCTGAAAAGATGATACCATCTGCCCCATTCTTTGGATTTCCTAGTATTCTTCTACAGAACATCTGATCTTCCAGCTGTAGAAAGCCAACAGTCATACAGATTCCAAAAATAAATATGTTATTAAATTGTTACATTATTACACTGTAATGTGTATTTCAATATATTTTAAGGTACTGAATGCAGAAATTAACTAGGTGAATTTAATCAAACTCCAAATAAAATATATAGTAAAATCATACATAAAGGTTTTGTTTTTTTTTAAATAACTTTTCTGCTTACTGTGCTGAGGTATATCATGAAATATTTGCTGCTGCCATGTCTCACAAAATAAACCCTGACATCTGATTAGTTAACCTGAACAGCAACAAATCTACAGACTGCCTTAAAATCAAAATCACTATGATTGATCACTATGAGATAAAATAAATTCATGATGTCTCCCACGCATGACCATAAAGTAAAAATATGTATTTAATAATGATTATCTATTTAAAGAAAAAATATATTATTCATGTATTTAATTAAGATAAAGATATATTAATTAATTTGATGCTTGCATCTGAAGTTTGATTAAAATTTTAACATTTATAAACATCCATTTTGGGGCTTTTTAATTTATTGTGTTGTGGCCCTTTTGGCTTTCCATACGTGCTGCGGTTCAAATTGTTCAAATTTTTTAGCTGCTTCTTATGTGACATGTTTGGATGTGAGCTTCAAAATGTCCTTGGCAGAAACTTTCTTTAGCAGGTTCTACCGGAGTGTCTTCATTTCATTCATGGCCGCTCACCTCTAGTCGTAGATCCTGTGTGCATCTGCAAAGGTGTGGATGCAGCTGGCTGTAACATCAGAACAAGTTACAAAACAGTACCTCCATTAATGTTTACCACCCTCCAGATGTTACCAATCAGGCCTGCTCTAATTATAATCTCAACTAGAAAAGAAACTGTTGAGTCTGTTAGCGCCATTAGAGCAGAGGACACAGAGCTGAGAAAGGTGGGCTAAGCCTACGTTTTGATGCGTGTTCCTCAGGTGACAGACATGGTACCCTTTCTTTATATGAGAGCGATGGAGCGGCTGCCTGACCCAGACCGGAGGAACAGATTGAAACTGCATATTTTTCTCTCTCTGCCTGTAGTTACCGCGGATGTTAAACCTTAGTGGAGCAGCTTAATTAACTCGAAGTCAGAAGTTGCGTCAGCGGCCAAACCAATTAGAGTAGTACCCAATTAGGAAGAAAGCTAGTTTAGAAGAGAAAATGACTCTACATTCGATGCAACTTAACTTAGAGGTAATTTTACACTGCAGGAGGTTAAACACGGTTAATTTTATGCTCCAAAACAGGGAAAGGTTCTGAAGATGGGTCATATTTTCCTACCTGTTTCGCTTTCTAACAACATGATGAATTCTGGAGAAATACTCAAGGATTAGTTAGTAGGAAAGATTGGACCAATATATAATGGAAAAGGCTCAAAACTACTATAGCTACAGGGGAATTTTGCTTCTTGTTTTGGAAAATGTTTTCTCTATATGAGGCTATGTAGTTTTCAGAGAAATTATGCTAATTTGTTAAAAAATCAAGTCCGCCTTTTGGAAAGGATGCTCAACATCTGATCATATTTTGTTATTAATAAATTTTAATTGTGTCATGATCCAGTGGTTTTTGAGATTATTTAGGTTGTTGATTGTTGTCATTAATGGTCTTCCGTACATTTCATTCCGATGTGTCGAGAATCTTAGTTCCTTCCTGTGTTTATACTGATTTCAGTTTTAGTCTTAAGCTTTTGGTTTAGGGAGATTCTCTAGTTTCCTGTTTAGTTCCTTCTGGGTTCATTTCTGTTCCTCGGCTCCTCATGGCTGCAGTTCATCCAGGTAATCAGACTCACCTTTTTCCCATGCCATCCTTTACATGGGTTTCTGTGTTGGGAAATTTGGGTATTTATGTGACTTCTTAAACACCTTTTTGATAGTGGTGCGCTGGTAAAGCTTCATGATATGTTCAAACTCCCCTGCAGATTGAGCCGAATCTTCTTTCGAGGTCTCAGACCCTTTTAAACTGGTGCCTAGGTGGTGGTGCCTAATATTGGCAAGAACTATTTTGAAAGAATCCACACCAAAAGCTTCCAAACATTTTGATGCATCTCACACCCTAGAAGGTGTCATACATAATCTGTCATGGGAATTTAACTGGACCAATCGAGCTCTAGTTCACCGTTCCGTAACACTTTGCTTTACTTTGGTCTTAGTATTGGCTCATCACTACTTCTCCTCCCTGCTTGTGGGTCCTACAACAAATTATGACAAAATGAAAACAGGTCATGTGAAAAATTGAAGTAAGTTTATTTCAAGTTTAGCATATGTTGAGGGAATCATGTGCCCTCCGTAGTGTTTGTAGCTCTGTACATTTTTCTGACATCTGTGGGCGAAAACCTTCATAACCACTTTTATTTGCCTTTAACAGTAATGATTTAAAATGAGTATTTATTGCTTGATGGATGTAGGCACATTCAGCTTTAGTAGATGGAAACTGAAAGTTGCATTAGGATCATAGTTCTGTTATATGTAGATGATACGACAATTACTGATTTTAGTGTAGAATGGTTTGCAAAAGAAAACTCTGTAAAAAATGGAAACTAAACGTTAATTGGGACTAAGGTTACAATTTTCAGACAGAGAATAAGGGCATAAAGAAATGGAGTGGAAGTGGAAATTGTTCATTATTTCAAATCGTTATGTCTTTTACTTCATTTTAATGTCTTTATGAAAATGACAATAAAAGATCAATATAAACAAGGCAAAAAGGCAACATTTGGACTCATGAATTTAAAACAGTGTTATTTGCCCCTTAATACATTTCTGATATGCTTAAGCCCCAGTCCTCTGCCAGAGTTCTGAGGTCTGCTGATCAGAGTTCATTGTTAGCCCCGGGTACACGGTTTAAAACCCGTGGGGATCGGTCGTTTCAGGCCGTTGCATCTCGACTGTGGAATTCTCTCCCATTGTTTTAACGTTGCCTCGATTCCATTGATTATTTTAAAATAAATAAACATATTTGTACAAATAGGCTCAGTAGGAAGAGTCTTGCAGTCAGAAGGTTGTGGGTTCGATTCCAGCTTCCTCCTGCCATATGTCGATGTGCCCCTGGGCAAGGCACTTAACCTCAAGTTGCCTGACGATCTACGTATCGGTGTATGAATGTGTGAGTGCAATTGGGTGAATGTGGCTCTAGTGTAAAGCGCTTTGAGTGGTCTGCATCACTGGAAAAGCGCTATATAAGTTCAGTCCATTTTACCATTTTAATTAATATGCTGGTTATATTTGATGTGTTTTTCTTGTTTTGGTGAAGCGCTGAAGCACTTTGTGATTTTATCTGTGAAAGGTGCTATAAAAATAAAATTCTACTTACTTGCTTACTTAAAATCTAAGACTGGAGTTTGACTTTACTGCGATGCCTGGAATGATTGTTTGTGAATTACAGGGAACAGAAAGTTATGTATCTCTGGACCTTCTATAGCTGTAAAAGAGAGGTTACTAGGCCAGGCTAATGGGTATCAATGACCGTGTGTCTCCTTGTATCATTTGTGTTTAGCAAATACTGGATGAATGGAGATTTTCTTACATTTGTCTTAGACAGAAATGGGTGGAAACTAACTCGACAACAGCTACTGAACAGTCACCATGTGTCACCATGTGACACAGAAAGAGTTTCCAAGGTAATTTTCACAGTCTCCACAGTCTCCAAGGGCACACAGTCCACTACAGTCACTGAGTTAGTGTCACCAATGGATCGGTCAGAATTTCCTCATAGGGAGAAAAGGCAGAAATCCTTGTTTTTGGTCCTAAGATGAAAGCTTAGAAATCAACCTTGAGCCAGGCTCCATGGTGTTGACCATGAGGTCGGACCTGAACTTTAACATCTACTTAAAGTCTAGCAATAAATCACGCTACAACTACCTTACATTTTTCAAAATAAAGGTTTCTCATTCAAGCAGGACACAGAATGTATGATGCATGCATTTATTTCCAGTAGGTTAGATTAATGTAAAGGTTTCTATACAGGGTTCTGTGAAACACAGTCAGCTGAAGCTCATCCAGAATGCTGCTGTCAGAGTCCTGATCGACAGCAAGAAAAGGACAGAGTTTTAAATCTTGGTAATGGTCTTTACAGCACTGAATGGTCTAAATACATTTCAGAGTCCCTGCTCAGGTAAAAAGCATGTAGACCCCTCTGGTCATCACAGACCTCATTACTCTGTGTTCCCAGGAAGGAGCCTAAGCGAGGGAAAGCAGGGTATTGTTTCTATGCTCCTCAGCTCTGGAACAAATTGCCTGAAAACCAGAGATGTGAAGAAACTGTTGGCTCTTTGAAATCAGAACTGAAAACATTACATTAGGTCAGCGGTTGCTTTATCATTTATACCATATTTTAGCTTTTTATTTGCTTACCTTTTGTCATATTAAGTTTTGTTAAAATGTGATGTCTCATGTTTTGATTTTTTTTATGTCTCTAGATGGTCTTTTTCATTCATCGGGTGTGTTTGTTTCCTGGTTCCTTTGTTCTTTCTGTGAAAAACATTGAAATACCCTGCGTACGAATGTTGCTATACCAATAACCTTATTGGAAGTTTGTGCTCTGTACCGTGTGATATGATCAAGAAAAATAAATGAAAAAGAACTAAATCTTTTTATTGCATCATTTTTTACCGTGTCCGTTTGTTTTATTCTTCAGTTTTATGCAATGCAGTTGATTATTTAATTTTTAAGAGAACTTTATGGTCTAGTACCTTTAGGTTTGAGGTTTTTTTTCTGCTATAATAAAGCTGGTGTACCAAGCTCTGAACATTTGGAACATGATGTCTGCGTCAGTTTCCAGCTCAAACCCGGCGGGTTTTAATGCTGCATGAGGATCGCTGGAAGGCGTCCATGTTAATGAGATGAACGCACGCCTGTTTGTTCGCTTCATGTTTCTGGTCATGAATTTAAACATCAAACTTTCAGCTATAAAACCTGAAAACTCTGAGCTGGAACATCAGGACACCCAGCAGCCCAACTGAGATCAGATTATCCAGAATCGGAACCACAACTGATCCCACATCAGCCATGGACAGAGGTAAGACCTCAAGATCTCAGATGTTTCTGACTGACTTTAAACATGAAACATATCAGGCTACCACAGAAACTCAGGTGTCTGTTAGACTGATGCTGCTGATGTGACCTTAAGAGGTAATGGCTCACCTGTCTCACCTGTGTCTCCCAGCCATCCTCCTGCTGTCAGTCATGTGTCTGGGCGTCTCGTCTCAGCCTAACGCAGACAACCAGCGTCTGTTCTCCATTGCCGTCAGCAGAGTCCAGCACCTTCACCTCCTCTCTCAGAGGATCTTCTCTGAATTTGTGAGTCTACAGAAGGTCTGAAGGACCAAAACCTCAATACCTCAACCTCAGCTACAATAACAGTGTTTATGGCTGCAACTGATGAGTACTTCTGTGTACTTCTGTGTATCAGGAGAGTTCTCTGCAGATGGAGGAGCAGCGGCAGCTCAACAAGATCTTCCTGCAGGATTTCTGCAACTCGGATTACATCATCAGCCCCATTGACAAGCACGAGACACAACGCAGCTCCGTCAGTACACATTACAGTACTACACACTACTACACAGAACTATAAAGTACTACATTTTACTACAGGGTAGTACCACCCTATTCAGCAGAATACTACACAGTACCACGCAGTACTTCGTTGTGCAATTTTTAAGAACTGCATCAAAAACGTGGAAGTCAGCTGGCTTAGAAACACAATGAAGTTGTTATATGAAGCATATCGCAGTTATAACAGTTTATGTATATAAATACAGAGCAGAGTGAGGGGAAGTGGTCATTATGTCCTCCAGCAGCCTAAACCTATAGCAGCAAAGCCACAGAGAAAGCTCAGGAAACCCTAAGCCACTCCCACTATAAGCTTTATCAAAAAGGAAAGCAGACAGTGAGTCTGCTGGTTCCACAGGAAAGGAGCCTGATGTATGATGGAGCTTGATTGTTATTTATTACTGAGGGTTTTTATTTTTCTGTTCTGGATTTAACAGGAATCCAATGAAGAGATTAGAAAATTGGAGAAATATGATTGCTCCTTTTAATTCTCGTCAGAACAATTCTGACTCGTTGGAGAATTTTGGATCAACTGAAGGCATTTTACAGATTTATTTGATTCCGGAAAAGAAAGAATTACATTAGATCTAGGTCTCTGGAACCAAAAACAACCATGAGGAGAAGCAATCAACCCAACTTTATTTAATAAGTAATTTCAGAACAGGAACATGGAGACATTGCCTCTGAACACTGAAAAAGAATAAGGTTCTGAAGCTGGTGTCTTCCTCAAGTAAGTCAATGGGTTCTAGGATCTGAAGCAGTTGTTTATCTCCTGACGGTGAAACAGTTCTAGGTTCTGAAGTTACTGGTAATTGAGAAGTTCTAGGTTCTGAAGCTATTCTTGATCACCTTTGCATTGATTGGTTCCAGGTTCTGAACCTGTTGTCGATCTCCTATCGCTTGGTGGAATCCTGGGAGTCTGCTAGTCATTCTCTTTCTGGAGGTTCTGCACCGAGGAACCAGATCCTTCCCAGACTGTCTGAACTGAAGACAGGAATCCTGCTGCTCATCAGGGTAAGAACACACACTAACTGAATCTTTACTGTCACTCTGAGAACCTGTTACCTAAGAAACTGACCACCTGACCTTGCAGGCCAATCAGGACCCATCAGAGATCATTACAGACAACTCGAACTTTCAGTTTGTGCCCTACGAAAATTATTATCAGAATCTGGACGATGACGAGTCCCAGCGGAAAACCTATGAACTGCTGGCTTGCTTCAAAAAAGACATGCACAAGGTGAGAAAGGAAATGGGCGAAGTCATGATGATGTCATGATGGTGTAACGATGATACTATGACGATAGCAATGAGGAAATGATGACTGTCTTTGCAGGTGGAGACTTACCTGACTGTGGCAAAGTGTCGACTCTCTCCAGAGGCTAACTGCACTCTGTAGCTCCTCCCCTCCCTGATGAAGCCCCCGCCCCTTATATTAGCATAGGTTCTGCTTGCTGGTGTGTTGTTCCAGTTGAGATGTTGGGGAACAGGAAGTGATGTCAGAGCATTCGCGTGTAAAATAAAATGTTTTCTGTGTTGCATTGATCTCCTGTTGTTTTCTTTGAGTCTGAGTGGATGTGTGAATCCGATCTATCTTAAAAACAACAAAATAATTTACAAAAATCAGGAACTTAAGAATCCTTCATGAGGAGTAGTACATCGAGGCACGTGACGTCGCCCGGTACGGCGGAGCTGGGGTCCCACCCTGGAGCAAGGCCTGGGGTCGGGACTCGCCGGAGAGCGCCTGGAGGCCAGGTTGCTCCTCGCGGGACCCAGCCGGGCCAAGCCCGACCGACCCCCGACAGGTACACCAAGAAGGCCGGGTACTCCGCACCGCTCGGCCCGTAGGCCGAAACGACAGTCAGAGACACGTCATCCTTTCAACACGTCATTCATATATACACATAGTGGTATTTATTTTCCATCTGTTTATTAAATAAAAACCAATAAAGGCATCATCATTTAAAAGCAACAGGCTATAACAATAATGACATCCTGTTTGCCGATAATCAGCATTGGTTTCCACAAACACAGCGGCAACCACCGTGGCAGGCTTTTATGGCCGGTCTGGCACCTTCTGGCATCCTCGCAGAACCCCCTGGCTCCCTCCGGCATGCTGTCTTCTGGCAGGTAGCGGCATGCTACTGCCGGCCACTGCCAAATTGAGCTCGGCCCTGCTGTCCCAGCGCCGCCCCACAGATAAAACTCAGTCCCCTCATTTGAATATAAGAATATGAAATAAAAAGAGCTTAAGATGAAAAACGGGGTTAAAAGTAAAAGTAACTGGAATACGTAAAGTAGCTTTACAAAATAAAAGTGTCACAAAATAAAACTGCATTATGAAATAAATAAATAAATAAATCTTTAAGTAAATTAAATAAATCTTGGAATGAATTAAATAAAATAAGATGACCATTTCTTTTAACATAATTATTTTGTTTTATTTCATGGGGATATTTATTTATTTCATGGAATATTCATTAATAATTTATCAGTAGCAGTATTTATTTATTTATTTTATTTAGAATGAAACGGCTATCCATATGCAACCAGTAACACAGGGTATATTCAAACTGGTTTTTCACCATCAAAACCAGTAAGTAGGGAGAGAACATCAAAAACCATGAATTGAGTAAACAGAACGAACCACCAGAGGGCGACAACACAGATTTAATACTCGTATAATCTCATTTTCCAGCAGGAGGCGCAATGAACTGTTTGTCTCAGTTTCGCGTCTTCTCGGGATTCTTCGGTTGTAATCGGCAGGTAACGGTCGGTACATTCAAATGTTCGGCAGGAGCTCCTCCAAAGAGTGAAGTGAAGAAAGAAACGGACGAACGGAGCCGATAAACGGCGTGTGGAAGCGGAATGACGGTGCTGCAGGAACCTGTCCAGGTAGGAACACTGTGTTCCAGTGCTGTCATGACCCGGGAGGGCAGAGTTCTGAAGCCGGCCTCAGTGGCTGCTTCAGTCCGCGCTCGGAGAGCTTCTCCCCGCACCAGGCCGCGGCTCGGCCCGGAGCTTTTCTGGTTGTTTCACCTGTTCATGTCCACATAGTTCGGCTCCATCAGCGGTCAGGCAGCCGTCAGTCCAGGGTTACACCCGAACCGATCCTGTAACCACATGTTCTGTGTTAACTGACCCAGAGGATCCAGCCAGACTTCTTTTTTAAAATGTCCTATAAAGATGTTCATTGGGGACAGGAAAGAAATCCCTAGACTGGAGTGGATCCTGTGACCTTTCCTAACAGGGATGGTTTTCAATTTTTATTCGGCCCAGATTTCAGTTTTGTTTAGTGTTTTTCTTTAAAAATACCAGGAAATATTCTGAATATATTGGTGCTGTGAAACATCAAGCTGGTAGAGGTTGAGTGTTTCAGTTCTGGAAGCATCAGAATCAGAAACTAGTTTTTAAATCCAGACTTTGACAAGAATCTGACTGTTTGATGAAATGTGTTTTAGCAGAACTTATCAGCAGATCCACTGTCTTTTATACATTAAGTTATAATATTGATCTTATTCGGTTTATGTGCTAAATTTACATAATCTTGCACATTTTAAAGGGAGTTCTGAACATCATCCTGGCTAGCCCTGCAGAGCTAACTGTTAGCTTGCCACTACCGGGTCTAAGCTTCCTCTAGCCGGCTTCATGTCGCAGGTCTAGCCGGGAACTCTGTTGCACACGCGGTTCTGTTTTTCTGAGGCAGACCCTTCTGTACCCTAGGTCCAGTCTGAGGCCAGTTCCTCCGCACACAACCGAACTAGCCAGCATCTGGTTAGCTGCTGCAGCTAACGCCAGCTAGCTGAAACTGTTGACAATCACCTGGACAGGTGTGCTGGTTACACAGCAGCCACTGATCCGTGTGAGTGTTGCTGCTGAACAAGTTGTTTATGGTGAACAACAAATAAACGAGTTTATTCCGAATCAACAACGAGAGATCAGTGAAACAGTCAGTGCTATTTACCTACAGTGAGGTCAGGTTCTGGAGAACAGCCTGTGGGAGTGTTTCTAAAGAACATGATGTTTATGGTAAACTCACAAACGGATGAGTTTAATCAGTAAACAACAAGGTGTCAATCTGAATGCTTCCTGGGCGCCACACAATGGCAGCCCACTGCTCCCTGAGGGATGGGTTAAATGCAGAGGATGATTTCTCCATTGTGAGAAGAATAAAGTCAAGATTATTATTGTTCCCTTTTGTTCAGGAGATGTTCTGGTGTGGATGTCTCACCACGAACCAGCTTCCTGTGAGCTTGGGGTGCCTGGGCTAACTGGGAGTGATATATACAGGTCCTTCTCAAAATATTAGCATATTGTGATAAATTTCATTATTTTCCATAATGTCATGATGAAAATTTAACATATTTTAGATTCATTGCACACTAACTGAAATATTTCAGGTCTTTTATTGTCTTAATACGGATGATTTTGGCAAACAGCTCATGAAAACCCAAAATTCCTATCTCACAAAATTAGCATATCATTAAAAGGGTCTCTAAACGAGCTATGAACCTAATCATCTGAATCAACGAGTTAACTCTAAACACCTGCAAAAGATTCCTGAGGCCTTTAAAACTCCCAGCCTGGTTCATCACTCAAAACCCCAATCATGGGTAAGACTGCCGACCTGACTGCTGTCCAGAAGGCCACTATTGACACCCTCAAGCAAGAGGGTAAGACACAGAAAGAAATTTCTGAACGAATAAGCTGTTCCCAGAGTGCTGTATCAAGGCACCTCAGTGGGAAGTCTGTGGGAAGGAAAAAGTGTGGCAGAAAACGCTGCACAACGAGAAGAGGTGACCGGACCCTGAGGAAGATTGTGGAGAAGGGCCGATTCCAGACCTTGGGGGACCTGCGGAAGCAGTGGACTGAGTCTGGAGTAGAAACATCCAGAGCCACCGTGCACAGGCGTGTGCAGGAAATGGGCTACAGGTGCCGCATTCCCCAGACCTGGGCTACAGAGAAGCAGCACTGGACTGTTGCTCAGTGGTCCAAAGTACTTTTTTCGGATGAAAGCAAATTCTGCATGTCATTTGGAAATCAAGGTGCCAGAGTCTGGAGGAAGACTGGGAAGAAGGAAATGCCAAAATGCCAGAAGTCCAGTGTCAAGTACCCACAGTCAGTGATGGTCTGGGGTGCCGTGTCAGCTGCTGGTGTTGGTCCACTGTGTTTTATCAAGGGCAGGGTCAATGCAGCTAGCTATCAGGAGATTTTGGAGCACTTCATGCTTCCATCTGCTGAAAAGCTTTATGGAGATGAAGATTTCATTTTTCAGCACGACCTGGCACCTGCTCACATTGCCAAAACCACTGGTAAATGGTTTACTGACCATGGTATCACTGTGCTCAATTGGCCCGCCAACTCTCCTGACCTGAACCCCATAGAGAATCTGTGGGATATTGTGAAGAGAACGTTGAGAGACTCAAGACCCAACACTCTGGATGAGCTAAAGGCCGCTATCGAAGCATCCTGGGCCTCCATAAGACCTCAGCAGTGCCACAGGCTGATTGCCTCCATGCCACGCCGCATTGAAGCAGTCATTTCTGCCAAAGGATTCCCGACCAAGTATTGAGTGCATAACTGTACATGATTATTTGAAGGTTGATGTTTTTTGTATTAAAAACACTTTTCTTTTATTGGTCGGATGAAATATGCTAATTTTGTGAGATAGGAATTTTGGGTTTTCATGAGCTGTATGCCAAAATCATCTGTATTAAGACAATAAAAGACCTGAAATATTTCAGTTAGTGTGCAATGAATCTAAAATATATGAATGTTAAATTTTCATCATGACATTATGGAAAATAATGAACTTTATCACAATATGCTAATATTTTGAGAAGGACCTGTATATATTTTCTAAGAGAAACGCCACAGTCTGGGCTGAAATCAGCAAGAGGGGATCCTTTTATCGTGAACATGATCTTGTGGAAGAACCTTCTGATAGAATGTGTTCAATGAAGTTCCAGATCTTGAAGGTCTGAGATCTAGAAACTTCAATCCATTCTTGTGACAATAGTCACAGACCTCAGACAGAACACAGAGGTGAAACCAGGACCATAAAGATCCCAACCCAGTGTCCTCCAGCTGTGAGCAAACTAGTGGGTTAATCAGAACTGAAGGTTCTGCTGCTCTCAGGGTGACCCCAGTGTGGTTCTCCTGCAGAGGAAAACCAAAGATTTATCATGATGATTCTCACACAGGGCTCTGACCCGTTTATCGCTCTGGTTCATTTGATTTATCCAGTTTCAGTCCATGGCAGTAAACCTCTCGGGAACTCTCAGGTCCAGTTATCATTTGCGTCTGGTTTTGTTCTTCTGTCGTTTCATGTCGCTTGGTTCTGCGTTCCTGTGTTCTGCCTTCAGTTCCCTTCTGGGTGTGAGCCACTGTGGCGAGGACCAGTTGATTTTTATTTTTTACCAGATGAGTTCCTGTTGATGGAGGATGTTTATTATGGAGCTCATATAAAATGACTTTAGATCAGCGGCTGTGAAAGCAGGTATGAAATCACCTGAGCTGCGTTTAGACGGGTTTACGGTTCCTACATACTCAGAGGTTTGCTGGGTTTGGACTGACAGTGTCCTCCTCAGGCGGACAATAATATTGATTGTTTAATAATAATGGTTTGGTTTTTAAATCATTTTTGTGTGAACAGCAGCTTGTCTTGATCAGTCTGGTAATGGCCCCTTGGATGGGGGGATGTTATTGGGTTAGCGATAAATTGGTCATGTCCTTATTACTCCAAAAACTGATGGTTGGAACTGACAGTGCAGTACATTATATTTTTACATCACTTAATGCAAGCGAAGTGCTGAAGATTGATAGCGAGTCATTTTCATTGTGTTTGAAACCCTCTAACTGTAACTGTATACACCAGTAACTGCAGTCAGTCACTGATGTGTAGCAAAAAGATACTTTTAACATCACGTTAGTTATGGGAATAGCCACAAGACATCATGTTTAATCCTACATCTCCTGTCCCTAGTTGTCAAAGAAATGATTGAAGGTTCTTTCATCCCAAGAAGAACCCGAGGAGACCTGGGACCTGCTGCTCGTGTCTCAGTGTGGAGTAAAACCATGGAGAGAGATTTGGTTGACCTTCTGACTCCCACAGTGACCAGTGTGTTAGATCCACTGCGGTTTGCATATCGTGTGTTGGTCCTGCTTGACTGTCTCATAGCAGATCAAGATTCCTGAAGGATATACAGCTACATCTCTAAAAATGTGAATATCCTGAAAATGTTCAGTATTTTCTGTCCCTTGTTTCAGAAAGTGAAACTCAGATATCAAATAGATTTATTACACATAGTGTGAAATATTTCTAGGCTTTATTTCTTATAATTTTGGTGTTTCTGGTTTGCAGAGGAAAAAACCAACATTCAGAGTCTGAGAACATCAGAATATTACATCAGATCAATAAAAAGGATATTTAAAACGAAAATCTCAGGCTTCTGAAATGTTTGTTCTGTTCTATGCAGTCAGTTCTGGGTCTGGGCTCCTTTTGCATGAATTACTGCATCAATGCGGCGTATCATGGAGGAGATCAGCCTGTGGTTCTGCTGAGGTGTTTAGGAAGTCCAGGTTGCTTTGACAGTGGTCTTCAGGTCATCTGCCTTGTTGGTTCTGGTGTCTCTCATCTTCCTCTTGACAATAGAATCTCTATGAGGTTCAGGCAGGTTGTTGGCCAATCAAACGCAGTAACACCATGGTCATTGGACCAGCTTTTGGTACCTTTAGCAGAGTGGGTCAGTAACAAGTTCTGCTGAAAATTAAATCAGCATCCTCATAAAGCTTGTCAACAGAAGAGAGCACGAAGTGCTCTAAAACGTCCTGGTAGATGGTTGTGTGGACAGTGGACTGCAGAAATCCCAGTGGACCAGAACCAGCAGAAGACAAGGCACCCCAAATCATCACTGAAAGTAGAAACTTCCCACTGGACTTCAAGGAACATAGATTGTGTTCCTCTATACTCTTCCTCCAAACTCTGGGACCTTGATTTCCAAATGAAATGCAGAATTTACCTTCATATGAAAAGAACAACAGTCCAGTTCTGGTTCTCCTAAGCCCAGGGAAGACACCTGTAGCCCATGTGTAGGATCCGTCCATGCGTAGTGGTTCTGGATGTGCTGATTCCAGCCTCAGTCCGCTCCTTGTGAAGCTGCCCAAAGTCTTGAATTGATTTTACTTGACAATCCTCTCTTATCCCTGTTGCACCTTTTGCAACACCTGTGGTAAAAATACCACACTTTTTCCTTCCACTCAACGTTCTATGAATATTCTTGGATACACTTCTCTGTGAACAACCAGCTTCTTTAGCAAAGACCTTTTGTGGGCTCCCCTCCTTGTGGAGGGTGTCTGGACATCTGTCCAGTCATCATTGTGTAAGCCATAATACGGTGTTTTAATTGGTATTGTGTAATATTCCAATTTACTGAGACACTTAATTTTCATTATCTGTAAACCAGAGTCATCAACATTACCAGAAATATTTCACTCTTTGTTTAATGAATCTGTATAATGGATGAGTTTGATTTCATGAAATTAGAGACAAAAGTGTTCAAATTTTTTTGAGTTGTCCCTGTTTTAGGGTCTTATTTGTCGACTTTAGAGCAGCCTTTAATTCTGTAAAGCTGTACCATCAGAGGCTGGTTCACCTTAATGTTCACTGGCGCTTGATTGTGTGGAAGGTCTGTGTTTTTGAATCCTTGTTAGATGTGGTCATTTCAAGCACAGGCTGTCCTCAGGGTACTGTCCTTTTACCTCTGCTTTTTTCCTTATTTACAGAGGAAGTTACTCTCAATGACTGTACCACCAATTAGACCAAGAATGCAAACGTCACGTCTTTAGTTGGTCTGTTACAGAAAACCGACCCGTCTGGTGAAGCCTTCTATCAAACACAAATGAGAGCTAGAAATGAATGTATCCAGATGCTCTGCAGAGTTCCTCTTTCTAAAGATGGGGACAGTAACAGACTGGTGCTTGTTAGTCAGAATCACACACTGAACCACTGGACCTGCTCATGGATCACAGCCAACAGGATTTATCAGACCATCTAAAGCAAACCGAGGAAATCAAACTGTGGTGGAAACTGTCAAACTGCCTGGATCGCACAAATAAACATTAGTATTTTATGATAAATGGGTCAATTCTATGTGGAAAATATTTTCTGCAGAAATGTCAGTTGGTTAAATTAAGTCCCGTCATTCTTATGTTCATTATTCGAATGTTTGGTTTATTTCTGGTACTTTGAAGATGTTCTGATGCTGGGGGACGGTGTAATGAATTGTGTGTGTTAATACACCCAAAAACCGAACATTTAGACTCATCTGTAGTAGCTTCGGCGTATTTGAGCTTAGACTACATAAAAAAAGGTGGACATGCAAAAATGGAAGTCCATGACCTTGTTTAGGAGGTCTGGAGCAAATACTGTGATGTAACAGTTCAACAAATGTGAAAGAGGATAGAAAAAACTGAATGGACTGAAAAATATGACCCAAACAGAATTTAAGATATCTACGTAGCACCTGGAGACAGGCTGTCAGCAACATGCGCTTGTAGTTGGGTCTGTGATCCGCTCAGATTTTTGGACCAACTGAGACTGGGAATAGGGGGTAAAATTGGGTTAAAAAAACCTTATTGTGTATGGTGTCTCCAAAGGTTTGTTCAGAAAGTACTATTGGTTTTCTTAATTCACATGAACTAAATGAACTGTTATGACTGCATAATATTTAGATTTTTATTCCTCATATTTGTTTGCCCTTAGGTGTATGAATGAGTGTTTGCTTGGTTGTATGTGTGTTGCCCTGTGATGGACTGGCAACCTGTCCAGGGTGTACCCTGCCTCTTGCCCATAGACTGCTGGAGATAGGCACCAGCTCCCCCGCGACCCACTATGGAATAAGTGGTAGAAAATGACTGACTGACTGATGTTTGTGTCTGCTCCTAATTTTTTGTCTGTTTGTCTTGTGTGGGTGAGCCAAAGGCAATTTTCCACTCTGGACAATAAGAATTTATTCTTTTTATTCTGATGGGTCTTCTGGTTCTGGTTCTGCCTCTGTTCAGGCCGCAGTGTGGCAGGCTCTCAACCACTATGCCTACCTGGATGCTGTTTTCCTTGCTGAGAGACTCTACGCTGAAGGTAAAACCCGTCTGACTGTCTGTCTGTTTACCCGTCTGTCTGTTTACCCGTCTGTCTGTTTACCCGTCTGTCTGTTTACCTGTCTGACTGTTTACCCGTCTGTCTGTTTACCCGTCTGACTGTCTGTCTGTTTACCCATCTGACTGTCTGTCTGTTTACCCGTCTGACTGTCTGTCTGTTTACCCATCTGTCTGTTTACCCGTCTGACTGTTTACCCGTCTGACTGTCTGTCTGTTTACCCGTCTGACTGTCTGTCTGTTTACCCATCTGTCTGTTTACCCGTCTGACTGTTTACCTGTCTGACTGTCTGTCTGTTTACCCGTCTGTCTGTTTACCCGTCTGACTGTCTGTCTGTTTACCCGTCTGTCTGTTTACCCGTCTGTCTGTTTACCCGTCTGTCTGTTTACCCGTCTGTCTGTTTACCTGTCTGACTGTTTACCCGTTTGTCTGTTTACCCGTCTGACTGTCTGTCTGTTTACCCGTCTGTCTGTTTACCCGTCTGTCTGTTTACCCGTCTGTCTGTTTACCCGTCTGACTGTCTGTCTGTTTACCTGTCTGTCTGTTTACCCGTCTGTCTGTTTACCCGTCTGTCTGTTTACCCGTCTGTCTGTTTACCCGTCTGACTGTCTGTCTGTTTACCTGTCTGTCTGTTTACCCGTCTGTCTGTTTACCCGTCTGTCTGTTTACCCGTCTGTCTGTTTACCCGTCTGACTGTCTGTCTGTTTACCTGTCTGTCTGTTTACCCGTCTGTCTGTTTACCCGTCTGACTGTCTGTCTGTTTACCCGTCTGTCTGTTTACCTGTCTCTCTTTCTCAGTGCGTTCAGAGGAGGCCCTCTACCTGTTGGCTACGTGTTATTACCGCTCTGGGAAACCTTATAAAGCTTACCGACTACTGAAGGCTCACAGCTGCTCCACGCCACAGGTTCGATTCCTGCTGGCAAAGTGCTGTGTGGAACTTGGCAAGTAAGAACACACACACACACACACACACACACACACACACACACAGAGGGTTAGATTGTGTATTATAATCAAACTAGAAACAGGGAAAGCCTGATCTGACTCTCCAGCTAGCCCTCTGTCTCTTGACCCACCCTCGCCTCTGCCTGTCTGTGTCTCAGGCTTGCTGAGGGAGAACAGGTTCTGATTGGTGGGGTCCTGAACAAACAAAAGAGTCAGGATGACATCATCATCGAGTTTGGAGACTCCGCCTCCTTCACGTTGTCGTTACTGGGACACATTTACTGGTAGGCAGCCAGTGCTCCCAGTGTATTACTGGTCGGTGGGGGGTTCCAGCTGCTGATTCCTGTTCTGTGTTTCTGAGCAGTAAGACGGACCGAGCTGCTAAAGGTGCCGAGTGCTTTCAGAGGAGTTTAACCCTCAACCCGTTTCTCTGGTCGCCGTTTCAGAATCTTTGTCACCTAGGTAACGCAAGCACACCCTTACACACACACACACACACACACACTTGTGTCTCATGATCACGTGACTTCAGAAACAGTTTATTACTGAATAAATGATTAAATAAATGAATTAATAAATTAATGACTTTGTTCCAGGAGAGAAGCCGGATCCAGATCAAGTGTTCAGGTTGTCAGCTTTGCAGAACTCCTCTTTATTCCCGCCCCCTCCACACATAAGCCCCGCCCAGAACCCATCTCACCGCCTCGATACGGCACTGATGGAAACGCCGCAGGACACACTGGTACCTAAAACACATTAATTACATGGTTACCCATTCTGAAGTATCTAATCAGATTACAGTAATCGCATTATTTGTGGATAGCTAATCAGATTACATTTGGGTCAGTTAATCAGAGTACTCATACTGAACTATGTCATCAGGTCAGTAATCAGATTACAGTTTTCCTGAAGCTGTTCCTGTCCTTCAGGAGTTGAATCGTCTGAATCTGGAATCCTCAAACGGAAAGCTGACGTCTGATTTGTCAGTTTCATACATCGATTCCTCCCTCATCTCCCCGGAGACTGGCTCGCTATTGGGCAACACCGTTTCCATGGCATCAGCTGGGACTTTGCTTGCTAAACAGAACAAACCCAAGAGTGGGCGGAGTTTACTGGGGGGTCCTACAGCCCTCAGCCCCCTGACGCCCAGGTAATCTCACCTGTTGATGCACTTCACTGCTTAAAAACAAGCAAGTGACCAGCTCATAGCTCCTCCCCTTTAACTCCTCCCTGACATGTTCAAGCTCCTCCCCTTTTAGCTCCTCCCTGAGATGTTTTGGCATCTGCCTAGCATTTTTTAGCTCTTCTCCTTTAGCATCATCCTTTACCCAGGGTTGATCTCTTTCATAATGTCTCTGTACAGTTTTGGCATCCTGCCCCTGGAGCCCAGCCCTGGAGATCCCACCTATCTCCAGAACTATTCAGCTACAATGGAAACACAAACAACAGCTCCCGGCAAAAAGGTATGCATTCACCTGACTTACCAAGTGGCCCTCACACAGATCCTTTTGGTAGAACTAGCAGGAGTGGAAATGGCTACATTTATTATTTACTTTTGGAGCCTCCATCAGAAAACGGTCTCTGTAGAAGGAGCCTTAAGTTCCCTGAGACCAGCTCTGAGATTATCGAACATCCTGAGTTGCAGCAGGTAGACTCACCTGTTTGACCTTACCAGTATGTCCACACCTCACCTGTGTCTCTCTGCCAGACTGTCTCCAGGATCAGTCAGTCTAAATCTGTCTTCAGCCAGAGCGGGAACAGCAGAGACGTTCTTCCCATCCCCTTCAACCAATCGCAGACCTCAGCACCTCACACCAGGTAATCACAGCGCTGTGGGACCTGGAGAGGGACGTGGCTCCCGGTCTGTTTCTTTTGTTTAATCGTTTTATTGAGGTTTGTGTGAGAAACTGAAAAATTTCAGTGTTTGGTTTTGATTCAGAGAAAAAAACAACAGATACTCAGAGACAGAAAGAACTGACCCACTTGTCCATCTGTCTGTCCCTCAGTGGTTCTCCTCAGGTTCTCAGTCCCAGTATGTCTGGTCCCCCTAACGTTCAGCCCAGAAGAAGCTCCAGACTGTTTACCAGTGCCAGCTCCACTGCCAAGGTACCCCACTCCCACTGAGTCCATGAACCCGTTCGTTTGATACCCAGGCATCATGTTCCCCCAGCATGAAAATAACATCACTGTTGTTCTGTTTCCTGTCGGGCCCAGTGGACTAATGCTGGTTCTGTTTCTATAGGAGAACAGTAAGAAGCTAAAGATGAAGTTTCCTACAAAGATCCCTAACCGGAAAACCAAATGTAAATCTGCAAAGACGGCAAACAGCAGCAACCTGAACGAGAGTCTGGACATCCTGAGACTGGATCCCAGTTTGAACCTGCCAGACACCAGGATCCCCCAGTACCAGAGGGCCGCTGCAGGTACTACCAGCTCCTCTGCTGCCTGGGTTCCTTTGGGATGATCGGGTTGTGAGTCATGATCATCTGACCTAACTTCACCTGAACCACCAAACCTTAGTCAGATCTCAGGTGTCACAGTTTGGTGCATCAGGTGAACATAAACCAGAACCCTAGCTCTGATGGTACCATGTACGGTTCTGTTTGTGTTCAGACAGTGTGATGGCGTTGCTACGGGAACTGGGGCGGGGCTACCAGGCGCTGTGCTCCTACAGCTGCAGAGAGGCCATCAACATCCTGACGTCTCTTCCTCCTCAGCATTACAACACAGGCTGGGTCCTCACGCATGTCGGCCGGGCCTACTTCGAGTTGGCAGAGTACATGCAGGTGAGTCCACCTGAGCCAAAGTGATCTGATTCTCTTCTACCTGTGATGGCTTATCACCTGATCACCGTGGTGCCGTGCATTGTAGGCGGAGCGACTGTTCAGTGAGGTGCGCAGGATCGAGTCGTACCGAGTGGAAGGTATGGAGATTTATTCCACCACACTGTGGCACCTGCAGAAGGACGTGGCCCTGTCGGCGCTGGCCAAAGACCTGACAGACATGGACAAGAACTGTCCTGAGGTGAGGAGCGCACTTGAACTCTCAGGGAGCTCAGGTGAGCTGGCTGCTCAAGTAACTGTATGTCTCTCTTCAGGCCTGGTGTGTCGCAGGAAACTGTTTCAGCCTGCAGAGGGAGCATGACATCGCCATCAAGTTCTTCCAGAGAGCAATCCAGGTGAGCTGCCGTTACCGTGGTTACCACCTGTTCCAGGTGAGCCGATGTTCAGGTGCTTTTAGGGTTCAGGGCCTGATGATCAGAGGTTGTAGCTGTTCATACCTGAGAACAGGTTAGTCTGACAGGTACCTGTGAGGCTGATTTACCTGGTTACCTGTTCATATCAGTTAGTGTGCTCACGTTTGGAGTGTTGCGTTATGATCCAGCAGGGGGTGCTCTAACCAACACACACCAACAAACTGAGCCAAGGTGGGAGGAGGCAGCCCTGACCCGGGTGTAGCTGACTCAGAGGGGTTCTGTGATCCAGTCAGAGCGTGATCAGACAGAGAAACCAGAACCAGGCTGAAGGCTGAAAGTGGAAAAGAAAGAAAAAAATCAGTGATTGATCACTTCTGTTGTAGAAACAAAAGCCAAAATGGATTCTAGATTAGAATCTCAGTATCGCATAAAGCTCGTAAGAACTCAACCAGCACTTTTCAAACAAAAACTAAACCTCAGGTGGTCCTGGCTGTAGAGCAAGGTTCCCACTAAGTTCTGGGTTTCCTAACACATCAGTAAGCAGGTTGGTAATTTCACTGTTCATCCTGACAATCAGATCCTGCTCCAAGTTTTGAACCCATCAGAAGGTGTCTGAGATAGAGGCTGGGCCGACCAGAACCATCTGCAGCTTAACAACCAAGACTAAAGACCTGGTACTTGACTTCAAGAGGACCAAAACTTTGGGGATGGAAGAGTCCAGATGTTTGGGGTTCACGCTGACCTGTTCAACCGGACCAAGAAGGAAGTCCAGAGTCACTTGTGTGGACCTTTCAGTTACTGTGTGATGATCCTCAGGATGTTTTCTGGAGCCACTGAGGTTGTCTGTGGATACCCACAGGATCCAAAGACCAACGGACAGGACCAGACCCAGGGTTTTCGCCAGCACATTTCACCGTAGCGGACCGCTACACTGAAATTAGGCCAACACGCTCATTTTTTATGGGGGTATTGGTCCTTTGGCTGATATCTGGGCTCCCTCCGTGTGGTTTTTATGTCGGCTGTAGAGCCAGCGCTGAGTCTGTTCCCCCTTCCGTCCACGCTATGACCACGCTCGTAAAAATTCCTGGTGAGACCCCTGAGACCTTCGCTCTGACTGTGGTGTCAGAGGAGGAACTGAGCGAGTAAAGACCTCACAGCCGCTCCCCTTCCTAATGCTCTGCTGTAGAGCCAGATTTAACTTCAGGTGGTTCTGATCCACATGTGTCTTTCACCTACCTGTCTGTCCTTAGGTTGACCCAGGTTTTGCATACGCTTACACTCTGTTGGGTCATGAGTTTGTTCTGACCGAGGAGTTGGACCGAGCTCTGGCCTGCTTCAGGAACGCCATCAGAGTGAACAACCGACACTACAATGCCTGGTATTGTAACCATGGAAACACACGGGGAGGGGGGTAATCATGGTGTGAGACAAACAGAGAGCATACCTGTTAACGTGTGTTTGTGTGCGCGCCCGCGGGCATTTAGGTATGGACTCGGCATGATTTACTATAAACAGGAGAAGTTCAACTTGGCAGAAATCCACTTCAAGAAAGCTCTGAGCATCAACCCTCAGAGCTCCGTGCTGCTCTGCCACATCGGAGTGGTACGTATGTTAGCCTCGCCTGTCTATCTGTGTGCAGCTGTGTTGTAACTCCGTGTGTGTGTGTGTGTGTGTGTGTGTTTAGGTGCAGCATGCTCTGAAGAAGTCTGACGCTGCGTTAGAGACCCTAAACAGAGCCATTGGCATCGACCCCAAAAACCCTCTCTGCAAGTTCCACAGAGCCTCCATCCTGTTTGCCAACGATAAGTACAAGGTAACCTAGACCCGATCAGTCGATGCAAAGACGGGTGATCGGACCCAATCACGCAACACCGAGACACCTGATCAGAACTGCTTAATATAGACATACTTCTCTGGATCAATGCATGTGAATCAGAGCTGTCTCTCTCCCTGCAGGCAGCCCTTCAGGAGTTGGAAGAGTTGAAGCAGATTGTTCCCAAAGAGTCTCTGGTTTACTTCCTCATAGGAAAGGTAGGAGATGGTTCTGTTCAATCAGCCGCCTCTGATCTCGCAGAACCTCAGTCACGGCTAAGATTACAGACAGCAGTTCGTAGGAGCAGTGAGGCTTGAAGCATAATGTATGGATGGATCAGTATTGTATGATCCATCCTGTGCAGCCATGGTTCTGACGTGCGACTAAAATAAATCATTTTCTGGAATCCAGAGCTGGTCTCCTTTGTAGGGCATTACTTTTTCTTGTGTGGTCCCAACAGCTTGGTCAGAAGTTTGAAGTCTGGTGAATGCAGCAGTGGGACGGCCCAGGAGTACTGCACTTGACTTTCTAGTGAAGTATGAAATGTCCTGTCCAGAAAGAACCGTGTTCTTGTTCTTGCCACCTTGATTATAGAAAAAAACGTCTCTGTTGCCAGTTTATTTGCAAGAGGAGCAGACGACCTTTATGATCTCTGATAGCAGACTCCAGTCTTGCTGGTGCTGCTGCCCCCTGCTGACACAGGGCTTTACTGCTTGTGCTGTGAACTAAATGATAAAGTTTCAAACTGAGACAAGAGAAATAAACTTTCAGGATTTTATCAAATAATTGTCCTAGCAGTTCCTGGTTGTGGATCAAGAAGACCTGCTGCAGAGAAACCCGTTCACTTTTACACCAGCTGGGTTAACCAAACATATCAGAAGTCTAAGGTTGTGTTGCCAGCCAGAGCTTTGTCCTTTTACCTGGGTGACCCTTTCTCTCCCCGACAGGTGTATAAGAAGCTGGGTCAGACCCACCTGGCTCTAATGAACTTCAGCTGGGCCATGGATCTGGACCCTAAAGGAGCCAATAATCAGATCAAAGAAGCCATTGATAAGAGATACCTGCCTGAAGACGAAGGTGACCTCTGCTCCTTGCCTCTGTCACCTTTCTGTCATTCTTACCTCACATGTCTCATGTCCAACCTGTCTTCTCTCTTTCTGTCTCGCCTCTGTCTCTGTAGTGACCGAGGTGGATGACAGTCAGGACAGCAGCTTCATGACGGACGCCGACGACACGCAGCTCCACACACCAGAGAGCGATGATGTTCTTTAGCCCCGGCTCCTGCTTGTGCCCGCCTCCTCTAAATGTCAGGAGGAGAGGCGTTGCTAGACAACATGCTGACAGACAGAATATAAGTTTAGCTCCACCCAGTCCTCCCACCCCAACCCCCGTCCTCTGACTGGCTGAAACAGACTGCTGCTGACCTGAAGCCCCACCCCTTAACCCTGTGACATCACAGCTGGTTTTTTTTTTTTGTTCTTTTTATCGTCCTGATGGAAATAAACCAATAAAACAAGTAAACACTGCTCACTACTTTCTCCCTTCTTTGTTCAGTTTTTCAAGCAGATTAGCTCCACCCACCAGGTGTGACAAACACATACACACCTGAAAGCTGCAGGTGTGTGACGGGTGTTACAGCAACAGCTGACTATGGGAGGGAGCTGCTAGACGCTGGAGTCTGAACATTTAATACACCAACTGAAACAATCCAGTAACACATCAACCACCACCAGGTGGCGCTTCCCTTCAACAAATTAACAACAGGGAGTCTGAGCCAAGAGAAACTTTATTGTTCAAAGCACTTTGACATCTGACAGGCACAGACAGAGCAGCGGTTTGGCATCTGGTATCAGACAGCATTCTGGGTAATTTGAATGGGGAGGGAGGGCCAACAGCACGGTCACATTCAGAACTGATGGTAATTGGCTAAGAGATGACATCAGTGAGAGACTGATTGGAGAGATTTTATCAGTTTCCTTCAGAGTCACATGATTGGGGAGGATCCTTTGGACCTCCAGAATTCCAGGGGAATATGGTCTCCACTGATTTTTTTTTTGGAGCAGCTAATATGTAGTCTTGACTACACGTTGAACCATTTCTGGATCTTTAAAGGTCAGAACCTAGGATCTGTGTGGGTCCAATCTATGAGGAATCTGGAGCAGCTGATCTCATGCTTTGGTACAGACCCATTTCCTGGTTTTCCTAATATCTGCGTTCAAACTGATTTAAAATCCAAATGTGTCTAATTTTTCATGGATTTGTCCTAAAATCAGGAATAATTCCTTTCTTTATCTACTCTGTCTCACCTCTTAAGGTCTACTTGTTCATCTTATCCAAACACTAAGTGCCTCTACTGGTCACCTGGGGTCTGCATCATGATGCTCAAGCTTCAAATGAACACTTCACCCTGGGTGACACTTGAGGCACTAGTGAACACCTGAACAGGTGAATAAACCAGATGAAGATGTTTCCAGTTCTGGGGTAGATGAATATAGATGCAGAATACCTGGAGGGAACAGAGGCCACCTGAACAGGTAAGGAAACCATGTTCCTTCATGGTTGGTATAAGCTCCTCTCAAAGAGCCAGACTCTGAAGAAACCCGAGTCCACCTGCTGACTGGTTCGTGTCCTCGGTCACCTGCACAAGACTCAACTAGCTGCTGTTAACTCTGAATCATAAAATCTCTCCAATCACATCGTATTTTTATGAGATGAAGAACAAGGTAGAAATATTTTCCTTCTGCAGCCTGTTGGTTTCCTTGGTAACAAAGAGGATGGGGTTTGCAGGCACAGAGCTCGTCCAATCACAGGCCCTGTTTGGCGAGGGATGCAGACACCTGAGAGGAGGAGGCTGGTTATTAATGCATGACTTTTTTTTTTTTTTTTTTTCTGAGAAGGTGAGACTCACCTGGTCAGCCAGGTTATCGAGGGGAGTAGCTTCAGAAGCGTTAAGGCTTCCATGGGAGGAAGTGTTGCTAAGGCGACGAGGGGAGGAGTTATCCTGAAGAACGATTTCAGCACCGTGGTCAGTACGAGCTTTGGCGTTCTCTCTGAACATCAGCTTATGGCTCTCAATCTGTGAAGAAACCACCAGAAAAAATTCTGATCAGTCGAGTAAAACCAGAACTGTTCAGATGTGTTTTACTGGAACATCTTTAGATCTTCATGAGAACCTGTGACTCTTCCTTTACCTGATGGCTGAATTTTGAAGTGAGGTTGTGTTTATTAAGCTGAAAGGTTTTTTAACCTGAAGGTGGATCTGTTCTGTCTGGATCAACATGGAAGGAGTTAGATCTTCTCCTTGGATTCAATTGAGTTGAATTATATAGCAACAATTCACAACACGTCGTCTCAACGGACTTTACAACGTCAATTTAATCGAATATACAGATTCCAAGTCAAGTGCATTCATTCTAATTGATCCTAACTATCGAACAGTTCAGTCAGATTCAGTTATTTATTCAAATTGGATAAAAAGTTTTTCTATCTAAGGAAACCCAGCAGATTGCATCCAGTCAGTGACTTGCAGCATTCACTCCTCCTGGATGAGCATGTAGAGACAGTGGACAGTCACTGGTGTTGACTTTGCAGCAATCCCTCATACTGAGCATGCATGTAGCGACAGTGGAGAGGAAAAACTCCCTTTTAACAGGAAGAAACCTCCAGCAGAACCAGAACCAGGCTCAGTGTGAGCGACCATCTGCCACGACTGACTGGAGGTTTGAGAGAACAGAGCAGAGACACAAAGAGAACAAAGAAGCACTGATCCAGGAGTACTTTCTATGTGAAAGTAAATAGTTAAGAGCAGCAGAATCTTCTACAAAACACAGCTAAGCATATAAACTGAGCTAGTTTTAATTTTTCTAGAATGAAAGGGAACACATACAGTTAGTCGCAGTAGAGTATGCTAGTAGCCATTTCTAGGAGAGACAAGATTAAACACTAGAAGACAGGGCCAAGCAGCGGCACTGGATTCATTTTTTATGGGCGGGGAGGCCGTGGGAGTGTTCAGGCGCACATACTCGATATTTGACAGGCGTTTTTAGGGCCTTGAAACATTGAGGGCCTTAGCCCCAAACCCTCCTTTCTCCTGTTCCCTCTTTTAAAAGGTGCCTTTTACAGTCTGGATTTATGCATTTTCAGAATCTGGGGTTACAGTACATAACCAGCGTTCTATTTCGTTAAGGCTTCGCCCTTTAAAGCTACCGCTAGTGGGTTAAAGGTGAAGCAGAGTGTAGTGTAGTCTTTGCCTCACTGGGTCCGTCCGGACCACAAACATAAAGCATCTGCTCACAGAACAACTTTAAACTGGACCTTCAGCATGCGTAAATACACACTCAGAGGTGCTTGGCGCACTTGAACAGAGAGGAGAAATAAAGTCGCCAGAAATTAAGACGACCATTAAGATGAATTAATTTTATGAGCATGTTGTTAGCATGATGCTAGCGTGTTGTTATGTTGTAACCATGTACCTTCTTCTTCCCTCCTCCTGGAACATGGGTGACCTTTTCCAGAGAACCGACTTTGGACTGAACAGCTTTGAAGTCCACCTTGTCAGACTTGATCTCCACCTTCCCTCCACCTGAGGAGCAGAGAAGGGGCGGAGCTTCACATGTAGCCGCTCACCTGTGCAGGTGCTGTAAACACTGCACATGCTCAGATCATACTTGTGATCAATGGGTGTGTTTAATCTTAATCAGTTTTAGAAAGGAAGCTGCTTATGTTAGAGCTGTCAGAACAAAGTGAACCCAAACAGAACATGTTGTTTACATCCAGACTGTGACATCACAGTGACATCCAGGCCTCAGCCTGACTTACCTGGCTTGTGGTGCAGGTTACCCTTAGAACCACACTTTGATGTTACGTTACTCAGATCCAGCTTCTTGTTGACGATGTGAACCTGCAGGTGGACAGCTGTGGAGGTCAGGGCTAACGAAGATATCAGGCACACACACACACACGCACACACACACACACACACACACACACACAAACAGGTGTTACCTTGCCCCCCCCAGGTGCGTGCTTCAGATTCTCAGTGGATCCCACTTTGGACTTCACGCTGCTGAGGTCAGGCATCGGGTGGGAGGTAGGGGGAGGTGTCCAGCCACGTGCAGAACCAGGAGACCTAGGGGGGGTCCGGACCACAGCCACCTGCAGGACAGGACCAGTAGAGCCAGTTTACCCACCTCTTAAAAACACTGACAGATGGTTTGACATGTAGCAGAACTTCTGGGTCTGAGTTTTATTGATTCAAATCTATCTGCGAACCAGTGGATCCAGATGGTGATCAGTTTACAGCTCTGACACTTTCTTTATCCAACCGTTTCCAGGAGTTGGGTTCCTGACCAGTGTGTAGAGGTGAGTCTAACACCTATATTGCAAAAAGCATTTGTCTGTCTACTTTTACATGTACATGAACCTTGATGACATACCATTCTTAATCTACAAGGTCCAGTTTGTTTACGGACCCACTGTTGCCAGCAGTAGCAGCTTGAACTATTCTATAAACATTTTCCACACGGTGTAGGAGTGTGTTCATAGCTGGATGAGAGAGCCAGAACTGCAGCCTCTGCTCTAATTCATCCCAAAGGTGTTTTAAGAAGGTTGAGGTCAGGACTCTGTGCAGGTCAGTCAAGGATCTCCACACCAAACTTTCTACACCTGCAATCGTGGAAGTGACTGGAACACCAGAATTCATTGATTTGGTGGTTTGACCGAAACTTTTTGGAAATATAGTGTTTATCTGGTTGGTATTCCAGTAGCATCTTCGAACTGAGCCTGGTCCCATTAACCAAGGCTTGACATCGACAACCAGGTCAGCCACCACCCAACACCCCCTTAACCCCTCATCTTAGCTCCAGGGGGATGTCCTAGCCCCCTGAGTGAGGTTTGCTCATTTTCGTGATCTGCCATTTTGATAAATATCAGTGATCTCTTGGTCTGTCCCCTTCCCTGAGGTCAATTTGCCATAGGAGAATCCACCTGGGGCCAAAACCCCAGACAACATACCCACCAGGATCATAAGGGGCATTAAAGCCCTCTAACACATTAAGAGGACACTCAGTGGAGGGCTTGTCCTGGATTCATTATCTATTAATTATCTTCCTCCAATGATTCTTTGACTCATTAAAGCCATTTTGGTCTAAACCACTTAGGATAAGTCAGAACCACTTTAAATCAGTCATAACCATCTTGGATCAGTCTGTTCTCCATCTCTGTGAGGTTAACACGAATGCCTTTCAGAATAAAAGCTCTGCCTTATAAACAGCTGAACT
Source organism: Girardinichthys multiradiatus (assembly GCF_021462225.1). Lineage (NCBI taxonomy): Eukaryota > Metazoa > Chordata > Actinopteri > Cyprinodontiformes > Goodeidae > Girardinichthys > Girardinichthys multiradiatus. Next base: position 38,359,335 of record NC_061817.1, read on the forward strand.
CAGAGGGGATTATATTTTGTCTCCAGGAAGTCCTCATCCACCTTTTAGTTTGCTCAGTGCTTTGAAACTAGAAAGGTGAGAGAGGGACAGACTGATGCAGTGGTGGACAGGTGTTCACTACCAGACATGTGAGTAGATGGATTTGTGTGTTCAGATGCATTCAGGTGTGTTTGTACATCTCAGTTGTGTTTAGGTTCCCTGACCTTTTTCACATCTCTGTTGGGGGTGGACGATCTGCTGGAAGGTGAACGACTTCCTGGACTGTTGACACCATCCATGGACTCTGACAGACAGGTGCTACACAGGTAAGTTTGTGGGCACTGGTTTTACTGGTTTCACTGATTATAGTGGTTTGGCTGCTGTGGTATACCTGTACTCTTGGCTGAGATCATCTTTGCGGCTCTCCTGCCCCCTGCTGTCCTGGAGGCCTGAAATCATCAGACAGATAACAGAGACAGAAATCATCCACAGCCTGAAAGTTTTATTGTAAGACTACAGATCTGCTCATTCTGCCAGAACCAGACCTGGAATCAGAACTTTCAGAGCTTTAACTCCACCACTACTCTAACAACTGCTCTAAAGCCTCAAATAAAACCTTGAAAGTGTAACAAACATGCTTCAAAAAATAATTCGGAAAAATTCAAATATATATATACATATATACACTCACTGGCCACTTTATTAGGTACACCTTGCTAGTACCGGGTTGGACCCTCTTTTGCCTTCAGAACTGCCTTAATCCTTCATGGCATAGATTCAACAAGGTACTGGAAACATTCCTCATAGTTTGGTCCATATTGACATGATAGCGTCACACAGATGCTGCAGATTTGTCGGCTGCATCCATGATGAGAATCTCTCGTTCCACCACATCCCAAAGGTGCTCTATTGGATTGAGATCTGGTGACTGTGGAGACCATTTGAGTCCAGTGAACTCATTGTCATGTTCAAGAAACCAGTCTGAAATGATTCGTGCTTTATGACATGGTGCGTTATCCTGCTGGAAGTAACCATCAGAAGATGGGTCCACTGTGGTCATAAAGGGATGGAGATGGTCAGCAACAATACTCAGGTAGGCTGTGGCGTTGACACGATGCTCAATTGGTACTAAGGGGCCCAAAGTGTGCCAAGAAAATATCCCCCATATCATTACACCTCCATCACCAGCCTGAACCGTTGCTACAAGGCAGGATGGATCCATGCTTTCATGTTGTTGACGCCAAATTCTGACCCTACTATCCGAATGTCGCTGCAGAAATCGAGACTCATCAGACCAGGCAACGTTTTTCCAATCTTCTATTGTCCAGTTTTGGTGAGACTGTGTGAATTATAGCCTCAGTTTCCTGTTCTTAGCTGACAGGAGTGGCACCCGATGTGGTCATCTGCTGCTGTAGCCCATCTGCCTCAAGGTTCGATGTGTTGTGCGTTCAGAGATGCTCTTCCTCATGCCTTGGTTGTAACGAGTTGTTATTTGAGTTACTGTTGCCTTTCTATCAGCTGGAACCAGTCTGGCCATTCTCCTCTGACCTCTGACATCAACAAGGCATTTGCTCCCACAGAACTGGATCACTTGATATTTGCTCTTTTTTGGACCATTCTCAGTAAACCCTAGAGATGGTGGTGCATGAAAATCCCAGTAGATCAGCAGTTTCTGAAATACTCAGACCAGCCCGTCTGGCACCAACAACCATGACATGTTTAAAGTCACTTAAATCACCGTTCTTCACCATTCTGATGCTCAGTTTGAACCGCAGCAGATCGTCTTGACCATGTCTACATGCCTAAATGCACTGAGTTGCTGCCATGTGATTGGCTGATTAGAAATTTGCGTTAATGAGCAGTTGGACAGGTGTACCTAATAAATTATATATATATGCTCCTCTAGATCACAGTAAAATGCTGAATAATAATATTAATAATATTAATATGAAATTATGACCAGCATGGAGAGTAAACATAATAATAATAAACAAATCGAAATAATGACAAGCATGTAAATAAGGTACATTCAAACATTTTGATGCTGTGACAATAATTTGATTTATCTAAGTTTCATCATCATGATTTAAACATTTCTGATCCAGTCTAAATTCTATCATCAGTTAATTTTTCTTTTCAAGAACCAATCACAGCTCTTAGAAGACAGCGTCACCCCTAGAAATGGGGTGAAGCACCCCTAGCAACAGGGTCAACCCCACCTCCTCACTAAGATAGGAGTTTCTGTCAACTCCTCGCTCAGAGTCGCTCTCAGCTGAGAACTGAATCACTCTGAAGCTAGGAGTCTTTACCGGTCATTTTTAGGCTAAGTTAGGAGCTCTCTGAGAGACTCTGAGGATCTTTGTGAATTCGGGCCCTGATCATTAATCACACTGGTCACTAATTTACCTTCACGACTTCATCAGCTGTCTCCTTCACAGCTGCATTACCTGAAGGGGACAAAACATCATCATCAATAATCCATCAGTCAAACAACTGCCACTGATTCTGTTTCCATGACAACGGGGGGGTCAAAGAGGAAGTTATCAGTCTGTGTCACCTTCAGGAAGAGAACTGTCCAGAAATCTGACACAGAGGAGGAGGAGGGCGCTGAGGTGGACAAGTGATAAGGAGGTGCAAGCAGGGAGGTACCAAAAAGGGAAAAAATGAGAACAGGAATGGAGAAAACAGAGGAAGAGGTGCAGAGAGAGGAAGAGTGGAGCAGTAGGGAGTACAGCAGGGGTTGCTGTAGCAGAAAGAGGAGTTGCAACAGCAAAGGGGGCAGCAGGGGGTGCTGAAGGACAGACCTTTGTTGAGGGGAGGAGGGGCGCCTGATCTTCTGAGAGGAGAAGAGGAAGAGTTTGTATTGCGTCTCTGAGCAGCACCTGCAGGGGGCGCTCTGGTTTTAGAGGGAAGTGCTGCAGGTGGAGGAGGAGCATTTGTTTTGTTGGCAGGGAGCTGCAGGTCAGCTGAGGAAGCAGGTGCAGGAGGAGCTGGATGGTCCTCTGTAGAAGCAATTAGGTTGTTCTCTGGAAGATGTTCTGGATCAAATGCGGTGCTTGGTTTATGATTAAAGAACTCTGTGGACTCTTCCTGGTTCTCCTTGGAAGGATAAGCTGGCTGGTTCTCCTCTGTAGGAGGTTCTCCATAGAAGGATGTTCTTGTTTTATGATCAGGGAGCTCTGCAGAGTCCTCTTGGATCTCCTCTGCTGACACCATCACCTCACCTTCCAGCTGCTCCTCCTTTGTCTTGTCATCATCATGAAATCCTGCTTCACCTGGAGGAGATGCAGGGGAGGACCAGAGACTCTCCTTTCTTATCATCCCACCCTGTTCTTCTATGTTGTCCTCCTCCTTGACCTCCTCATCCTCTGTGTGGACAATTTCTCTCTCTTCTTTCTTCACCTCTTCTACCTGTTCATATCTGCTAGTATTTTCCTCCAGACCAGCTCCTCTTGGATCTCCTGAAGGAGGCACAAAAGAGCAGTGTGTCCTCTCCTCCTCTGCCTGTTGGTTCTCCCTCCTCTCTTCTCCTTCCTTCTCCTGCTGTTCTGCACTTCCATTTGGGAGTTTCTCCAGAAACCTGACAGATTCCAGGTCTGACACAGGAGAAGGAGACGAGAGGAGGAGACAACAGGAGGTGAAAGACAACCAACAACATGACAAATGAGTCGAGTCACTCATATATTTAAATATGTCTGTAGGGGGCGCTGTCCTCCCTCTGGAAATATTTTAGATAAAGAAAAAATTACACCATCCAATCAGGAAAAGAAAGGAAGACTGGATTAATTTTCCTTTGACTTCTATTTCCTGTTAGTCAGGATGCTTCCTGTTCAGTTTTCCAGGCTGCAACATATTCTGGAAGAAGTTGGCTTGATCTAATAATGAGTTAAAACACAGACGATTTAATCCTGAAGGAGTCTCCATGAGGATCAGAGGATGTTGCAGTTAGAAAGTTAATAGTGATTAAAAATAACCTTCCTCACAGGGAGACTGGACTGGGTTTCTCCCAGAATTGAGCAAAACACTTTAAAGAATCTGGACAGCTGTGGTATCGATCCGGTACTGTAGAACATCTGAAGCCGTGGCTGCAGGAAGAACGGGACAAAGGAACACTCTGGAAACACCGAGAGTTTGGAAGGTGTTGCAGCCTGACTTTGGATTCAAAGTGTCTCACAGGATATAGAAGTTAAAGGAAGAATCGTTGGTGTTAGTTCTACTACAGTTGGTTCCGATCCAGATTCTGTTTAACTTTAGATGGTGGAACAGAAAGGAACCTGTTTGGGTTTATTTTGATGTAGCAGTGTTTGACCCATTGCACTCAGGGTTTCTGATCAGTTTGAACTCAAACCTCCTGGTTTCCCTGATTGATTATTTTTCACTGATTATAGGTTAACAAACCTCCCATCATGCTTTGCTCCTCCTGGGCCGGGCCATCTTTGACGGGGGCAGAGTCTCCATCCATCATCGCTCCTGCAAAAAGATGAGAACGGGTGGAGGTGAATAGAAGAACATGTGAAGGTGGAGAAAAAGGAAGCAGGTGGTAGAAGATAACAGAAGAACAGGACAAGAGATGGAGAACAGAATGAGACTTTTAGGGAGTCTCTGATTCTTTTTGAGCACATGTTCACCTGGTGAGCAGCAAAAAGTTTCATCAGAACTTAATCTGCTTCAGTTTATTTTAAACTAAATGATCTGAACTCTTACACAGAACCCTGGTGTAAAGTTCTGCTGTTCTGAAGGTGTTTAGACCCTGTAAGCAGCTCAGCACCTTCCAGCAGCAGCAGGTCCGGTCAGTTCCCTCCATCCTACCGATGGTTAAAACAGATGTCCACAGCAGTGATGTTCTGACTCGACCTGCTTTAATTCTCATCGGCCCGAACTCAGGAACCAACAAACAGACCTGATGAACTGCTTTCACTGTTGGATTACTGACCCAGTTCCAACAGGTTCTAGGCAGAACCTGTTCATGTATTTATGACTTAATTTTGAATCAAAAGTTTGTTTCCTGAACATCTCAGAAATCTTTTCTAACTGGACCGACCCGGTTTGACACCATCTCCCTCCATCATCTCCTCACCAGACCTCCTCAATGCTGCCCCACATTCAGAACCTGCTCCGAACATACATTTCTTATTTCACGGTTCTGTTTTGTTCCGAACTTGATGGCATTCTAAACTCGGTGCCTGACCCAAGTAACTCCAGGAAACAGTCACGTGATCCGACGGGTCTCCTATCTGATTAACCTAATGCCTGATTCAGTCGGAACCGAATCAGAAGATCGAGCGGAACCTGTTACATTCAGTATCGACTTCAGAACCAGATAGACGTATTCGGGTTAAATTGACTCATATTGATCAATCCGAACCGAACCGGCCTGGGCCGAGGATTAGAACAGGTGGAGGAGTCGATGGGCGGAGGAGGCCTCACTGAGCATGCTCACAACCTCTTCCATCATGATGCAGCAGTCAAACAAAGTCCGGTTCGGTCGGATTAATTTCACCTCCTCTGTATCTCAACACCTCCTCCACCAGTCTGACCTCCTCCATGCGGAGCGCAGTGCGGCAGTAGCTGGGCAGCCGGGCAGCTCTCCTCCGCTGCGGCCTGCGGAGCTCCGAATCTCCGTGAGGAGGAGAAGGAGAAGGAGGAGCTGCTGAGCAAGAGACAGACGGAGAGACGAAGGAGAGAAGGAGGTGCAGGCCTTACCTCCTGCTGCTGCTGCTCCTGCTGCTCCTGCTGCTGCTGCTGCTGCTGCTGCGGTCCGTCTGCTGCTCCACCCTGAGCCGCTCTAAGGAAGGAGGGAGGGGTTGCTGATACCATGGCAACCCCTAAGCATCACTGAGGCACAAGTTTGGGCACCCTTCCCCAGCAAGTGATGTCATCTGTGCATCTATTTCATTTGTGACGTGATCAGTTCTGGACATGTTTAGATCAGGACTCTAGGAACCTGCTGCTGGTCCTGAAACTGAAGAACCAGTTGATTGAAGAACCACCAACAGAACCTTCAGCTTACTGGAGTATCACCAACTGAAGCAAAAATTCTTTTTAAATTGGTCTAATATCACGTAGAACATAAGGAATAAATAAAAATGAGCAAAAACAAGAACTTATTTATCTTTCCATTTTCCATCAGGCCTGTTCTCGGTCAAGTTCTTCTGTCAAAAATGTGGAGGCCATCAAGAGTAATAATACTAGCAAAGATTTTAAATATTAATGATCCTCATTTTAATATGATAATATTTGTTTTAGAAATGAAATCAATTCCAGTCAGGCTTGTTATTTTTTTTTGGGTAAAAATCCCAGTGATACCAGTAAGCTGAACAGGGATTTTCCTTCTGCTACTGGTTATTTTAAACCAACGGTTCAGTTCACATAAACCTTTAGATTTAATAATAATAATAATCATCATCTTTATTGGTCATTGCACATATACATTACAACAACATTTGTCCTCTGCATTTAACCCGTCCCTTATAGGGAGCAATGGGCTGCCGTTGTGCGGCGCCGGGAGCATTCTGGGGCTAAGGGTCTTGCTCAGGGAGCTGAGCCCACTTGAAAAGGCCTTTACAAGAAGTTTAATGTGACATCAGCAACAACACAGAGTTCATAGAGTAAATGCAGCAGCTTTTAATCAGTCATTAGGTTGATGATCATACCACTAGGCACAGGAACAGAGTCCAGGGAAGAGGAGGAGGAGAAGTTTCTTCCTGAGTTTCTTTCTAAACACCTACTGACTACTGTAAGGTTACTATGGTTATCAGTTTTCGCAGGACTGACCAGAACTGGCCTGGTTAGTTAAATGAATAATGGACTCATCTGAGCCCAAACGAGCACAAATATCATACAGTTTATGAGAATAAATGTGATGTAAACAGTGTTGATGCAAAAACCACAATGATCATAGAATCAGGTGGGATTGGGTGGTTACATCATAACGCAGAATATTACTGTAATGATGCCAATATTTATGCAATAACACTGTCATGTTACTGTAATACCACGGTAGTATCACTGTAATAATACTGCATTCGTATAGTATATGACATGGTGTGATGAAGGAGCAGAATGAAAAGCTTCACACTGGATCTCAGTTTATTTCTGGATGATGACCGGGGATCTCTGTCACAGGAAACAAGGAGTGACATCACATCCTGCGGGACCTGATGGACACGTAACAGACAAGTAGATGGGAAACCTGAGAGAGAATTTGAATCTGAAATCATAAAACCCTGTTCTGACTCTCTGAAGCGGAACCTCCCTGCAGTTTGGATCAGGTCAGTTCTGGACTCAGTCATTGTTGACCCAGAACCTTCCCACGGAAACAATTTTAGCAAAATTCTGAAACCAAACAGTAAAACTTTATTTAGCATTAGATCCGCAGTCACAGTTGGTGATGGACATCTGGTGGTGTGCTGCTGAAGGTCACTGAGACCTGATGGAGACTGGATGTACCAGAATCATTCAGGTTCATGAAGAGGAACCAGGAACCAACAGGAAACAGTGAACAGCTGGATTTTATCAGCAGGAAGCAGAGCAGTTGGGGAGGAAGAGGAGAAGACCCGATGCAGAAGCGGGTTCTACAAGTTTTGAGTTAGTTTGATGCAGACTGCAGATAATATTTGATCCTAATAGTTCAAACTGTTTCTTGTCTCTTTACAGATTATTGAGTCAGAATAATTTAATCTCTGACACGTTCCTTGTTTCTGTAACTCAGGGTTGGAAACAAACTTTCTCCTCAAAGTGATTCCAAACTCAGCAGCGACCCGTTTGTTGTGTTCAGTGTTCTGAACCTTTAGGAGAAGTTTGTGCTTTGATGCAGCAGAACAGAGCCAAGGTTAGTCTTTATGGTCCACAGCAACACAAACCAAAGAACAAGACCTTACATGTTCAGCAGCACCCCCTGCTGGCAGGCAGGAGAAGAAAACTGGTGATCAATATTATAAGCATAGATAGAACTGATCAATAAATACATATTGATTAATAACAGAAACATAGCTGCCTGCAGTGTCATGTGACCCTTTAAAAGCAGCTGATTCGTTGAGTCCAATGATTGGTCAGCACTTGAAAATATGACAGATAGGTTCTGGACTGACAGATCTTCTTCCGTCATGTGTGTCCTGCACTGTGATTGGCAGCTCTGATCCAGTCGAGGTGTAGAGTTCTGACTGGTTGGGGTGGTCCACATCAAGGGCTGTGATTGGACGATGCAGTGTGTCAGAGGTTGGAGGACTGTTTAATGCTGTGGAAGGAGACTCTGCTGGGAGACGTGGGCAGTGATGTGGCGCGGACTGTCCTGCTGCGGATGGAGTGACGATCGTGCCAACGCATCCAGCGCTTCTTCACTGTGGAGCGCACCTGTGCGAAGACAGACAAGTGGACAGGTAAATCACATAAACAGACTCAGAACCAGTCAATGCTGACTGCCCAATAAACCACAGCCTCTGAGTTGGTTTCATGTAGATTAAACTGATGTCACACAGCTTTAGCTCCACACCCAATGGGCTGATACAGCTTCCCAACAAGGCACGGTTCTTTTTTAATAGAACTTCATGTTTTCTCAAGGTTTGTTGCTTTCATGACTTATATTCAGATTTATTCCCACCTTCTGTCTGGAACGTGTTTGTTTTCATTTGTGTTGGAAAAGTTCTGCAGATGCAAAGTTGTCTTGAATTACCTCACTGTTGAGGAAACAGTAGAAGACAGAGACGAAGAAACCCTGCAGAGACAGACAGAGGGGTGATGTCAGCTCTAGGATAAAGATGAACAGACTGATGTTCATTCGGTTCGATTCACAGAACCCAACCCTGTTCTGAGAGGAAACTATCGGACTTCGTGTTTCTGAACTGGACTAAGGAACTGGACACAGATCATCCTCATAAATCCACATGCATCAGGAAGAAATGTTTGTTTCTAAAACACATCGTTGTTCTTGTCATGCTCCTCTCTAACCCTGACCAGAACCCTTATTCCAGTTCTCCACTACAACTACACCACATTCCCTCTTAAAACTCTGATCCGATCTGTTTGAATTCTATTGGAGAACTTCCAGATGTTGGTGCATCAGTTCATCATGACCAGAACAAGGAGAAAAGACAGAGAGAGGAGGAGCTGTGTCTTCGGTGAGGAAGCTCAGCAAACCTGGAAAGACTCCAGGATGGAGTTGAAGTAGATGAAGACGATCTGAGCCACTTCATCTTCTCCTCCAGGATTCACAAAGAACAGCATGTAGGTGATTCCCAACAGAGGCAGCAGCACCAGAGTGGCCTTTACCGCCTTCCTGCAGGACACAGGAGAAAGCATCTGCTTTCACTGGAAATATTCTGGTTTCTCTTGTTGCTTTGTGAATGTAACCATTTTAGATCATCCACAGGCTCACCCGGGCAGTTGACAAACCTCACCTGTGAAAAGGTATCATACCTGTACTGGATGGTCTCTGAGGTGGTTGACGCCCTCAGCTTGGTCATCAGAATCCGAACGATGTTGAACAGGAAGACAAAGTTAATCTGAGGAGAAACCAGGATGTTTGGAGTCAAAACAAGGTCCGCTATAAATATGAGTCTGATTTGATCTTTGTCCTGTCTTGAGCTTGGCCTGGAGGCTGCAGGCAAGGTGCAGGTCCAGACACTGCCTGGGTTTAAGGTTGGCTGGCAGGATTGCAAATGCACTGGTGTTATTAAAAGAAGACTGATTGCTTTTAACACAGACTGGCTCTGTTCTTACCAGTAGGACCAGGATCATTGGACCTTGGTAGATGTAGTCCGTATAAACACCTGCCTTCTTCCCAAACCAACACCTGGAATTCAAATAACAGGAACCAATCAGATGAAGAAGGTGTGGTCTTTAAGAAGGTGACATCGTAGCACAAGAGAATCCTGCACTTTGATTATTTTTCCTTTGTGTTGCCTGCATTAAATTCAAAACTCGTCTTATTCTGATCCAAAAATGTTTATCGACATTGCTAATGTACAAGCTGCTGTCATGTGGCTGCAGACAGGTACAGGTGTGGTGAATCCACCTGAGGACAGGACAGAAGATCAAAAACACTTCCTGTGTGACTCACTTCTCGTTGTCATAGTACAGCTTCCCAAAAGCCCACGCCACGATGATGGGAAACGGGATACCTGGAAGCAGACAGACAGGCGGACAGGTGAGCCGAGGAGGTGGACAGATGGACAGACAAGTAAACAGTCAGACAGGTGTAGACACAAACAGGTGAACCGACCCCAGCCGATGCAGATGAACATCCACTTTCTGAGTTTATCAGTGGAGTAAGTGAGGACCACAGCAGTGTGCAGGTAACATCCTTCACCAAACATCCAGAAGAAGTTGGTCACATGGAAGTAGTTATAGGCTGCAGTCACCATCCTGCACCACACCTGAGGAAGAGGATGAAGATGAGGAGCTGGTGGCTCACTGCCAGTTTGAAGTTCACTTTAAGTCTAATACAAGATATTATACATTAAAGGGTCAGGTAGCTTTGCTTGAAGCCCAGATGGGTCTTCACGATCAGTATTTCACCAGTAAATGATAACCAACTGGGCATGCTCAGTTTGGAGAATCAGGTTTAATGAACCCAATACTGCTGGATCTCTTCAGTTTAGCAACTTTTTTCTGTCTGGATGACTCATAAGTCAGAGATGAAAATATTTCTGAGCAAATGGTCAGATTCTGGTCTGAAACTGAGCTGCAAAGCGGCCAGAATCCAAAGTAAAGGTGAAGTACTGTTGGTCTGATCTTTCTCAGGTAAAAGCTGGTCAGCAAAATGAGGTGGAACCAACTAGATGATCAGGACAGTGGTGATAAAGTCAATCACTATGAAAGGAACACGTTGCAGAGCAGCACAGACTGCAGTGAAATGTTGCATGTTTGACTTCTTTCAGATGGTAAGGTTGAGTTGTGTAGTCTGAACATCATCTTCTCTGGAACCTTCCTAGTCTTTAAGTGTCTTCAGAGGGGTTGTCACCTGGTTGCTCTCGGTAACCGAGGGTTTCATGGTTAACTGCACGATAAACCAGGTGCCGTTCCTCAGGATGAAGGCTGAGATCAGATTCCAGTGGATGATGTTCCTCAGACAGCGGATGCTCCTGGAACAAACACACACATTAGTTCATTAAGGTTTCTGGACAGCTCTCTGAAGGTCCTACCACAACATTTCAGCCAGGTTGAGGTCTGAACTTTGACTGGGCCACTTCGACATTTTGCATATCTACTTTTTAGCCATTCTGTTGCAGATTAGTTGGTGTGTTTGGTGTCATTGTTCTGTTGATGACCCAGTTTCAACCAAGCTTCAGCCACACGGACTCACATTTAACTCTGAAATACTTTAGTTCACAAAGAAGCTTATTGTCCACTCAATGATTTAAAGGTTTTCATGTCATGTGGCTGCAAAACAAGCCCATATCATTAGTCCTCCACCACCATGCTTTGCTGCTGTGTTGGTTTTCTCCAAACTTGGAGCTGTGCTAATCATGGGCTGGGACTAGAATGATGTGTTCCTGTAACACTTGGAAATGTATCTCATCATGAGAGCACTAGAAACATTTAGTCTGAAACCTGTCTGATGCTGTTAGATGGGGTCAGCATTGAAGCGGTGCAGGTCACATGAATGAGCAACCGCCAACCAATTAGAAATGTGTCTTTAAACAGGTCAGGTGAGCAGAGAGGTAGGTGTGTTACCTGAGTCTCATGAAAAGCGTGAAGGCGAGCAGCAGAGCTCCCAGAGAGATGCAGTGACCCAGGTAGTTGATGATCACGGCCACATGATAATGAACTTTACTTTTCCTCTGAAAACACATAGAAACCATGATCATCTTTAACGGGTCAAACATCAGAACAGCTTCCAGAACTTCCAGCAGCTCTGAGATCAGATCCTCTGAAATTAAAACTTAAAAGTTCCTCTGAAGGTGAACAAGACAAACACAAACATTTGAACTTCACTTGGGTCTTCTGGTTCATTTGAGATTCTATATCAGACTGGATCAGTCTGGGTCAAACCTTTAGCTCCTCTTCTTTGGAAACCATCAGTCAAACTGGTCTGAGACCAGCAGATGACTTTAGAACTGAGCTGATTACTGCTGGTTTTCTAATACTGTCAGGTCATATGACACAGAAGATGACTGACTTAGGTCCAGTAACAGGGACGCAGTGATCTGTTTTAATGCTGAATGACGGGATGTGACTGAAACCCATTTCTTCATTAAGGTATCCAGTAATTAGACCCAAGCACAAAATGTTGAATGAAAGCCTATTGAAGTTGTTGTTTTTACTGTTCTTCCTTTCCTATCTTAAACAAATTGGCTCTGTGGAGGTCTAAACAATATATTATAATATACACATATCTATAAACACTACCGGTCAAACATTTTAGTTACACTTTCTCACCTAATGGGTCTCTTTCTTCTCATGACTATTTACATTGTAGATTCTCACCAACAGCAACAAAAATATGAATGAACACACATGGACTTACAGTACAGAGCAAACGTTTGGACACACCTTCTGATTCAAAGAGTTTTCTTTATTTTCACGACTATTAATATTGTAGCTTCACACTGAAGGCATCAAAACTGTGAATTAAATCATGTGGAATTATATACTGAACAAAAAAGTGTGAAACAACTGAAAATACATCTTATATTCTAGGTTCTTCAAAGTAGCCACCTTTTGCTTTGATTACTGCTCCTCACACTCTTGGTATTCTGTTGATGAGCTTCAAGAGGTCGTCACCTGAAATGGTTTTCCAACAGTCTTGAAGGAGTTCCCAGAGATGCTTAGCACTTGTTGGCCCTTTTACCTTCACTCTGTGGTCCAGCTCACCCCAAACCATCTCGATTGGGTTCAGGTCCAGTGACTGTGGAGGCCAGGTCATCTGGCGCAGCACCCCATCACTCTCCTTCTTGGTCAAATAGCCCTTACACAGCCTGGAGGTGTGTTTGGGGTCATTGTCCTGTTGAAAAATAAATGATGGTCCAACTAAATGCAAACTGGATGGAATAGCATGCCGCTGCAAGATGCTGTGGTAGCCATGCTGGTTCAGTATGCCTTCAATTTTGAATAAATCCCCAACAGTGTCACCAGCAAAGCACCCCCAAACCATCACACCTCCTCCTCCATGCTTCACGATGGGAACCAGGCATGTAGAGTCCATCCGTTCACCTCTTCTGCGCCGCACAAAGACACGGTGGTTGGAACCAAAGATCTCAAACTTGGACTCATCAGACCAAAGCACAGATTTCCACTGGTCTAATGTCCATTCCTTGTGTTCTTTAGTCCAAACAAGTCTCTTCTGCTTGTTGCCTATCCTCAGCAGTGGTTTCCTAGCAGCTATTTTACCATGAAGGCCTGATTCACACAGTCTCCTCTTAACAGTTGTTCTAGAGATGTGTCTGCTGCTAGAACTCTGTGTGGCATTGACCTGTTCTCTAATCTGAGCTGCTGTTAACCTGCGATTTCTGAGGCTGGTGACTCGGATGAACTTATCGTCCGCAGCAGAGGTGACTCTTGGTCTTCCTTTTCTGGGGCGGTCCTCATGTGAGCCAGTTTCTTTGTGGCACTTGATGGTTTTTGCGACTGCACTTGGGGACACTTTCAAAGTTTTCCCAATTGTTTGGACTGACTGACCTTCATTTCTTAAAGTAATGATGGCCACTCGTTTTTCTTTACTTAGCTGCTTTTTTCTTGCCATAATACAAATTCTAACAGTCTATTCAGTAGGACTATCAGCTGTGTACTGTATCCACCTCCTGCACAACACAACTGATGGTCCCAACCCCATTTATAAGGCTTGAAATCCCACTTATTAAACCTGACAGGGCCCACCTGTGAAGTGAAAACCATTTAAGGTGACTACCTCTTGAAGCTCATCAACAGAATGCCAAGAGTGTGTGGAGCAGTAATGAAAGCAAAAGGTGGCTACTTTGAAGAACCTAGAATATAAGACATATTTTCAGTTGTTTCACAGTTTTTTGAATGCTACATAATTCCATATGTGTTAATTCAGTTTTTTAATGCCTTCAGTCAGAATCTACATACAATGGAAATAGTCATAAACATAAAGACAACCATTAAATGAGAAAGTGTGCCTAAAACCTTTGACCAGTAGTGTATGTGTATACAGCAGTATATAATACTTGTTTGAACTACAGCTTTTTTTTCTCTTCCGTATGAAGTGGCTGCAGTGAAGAATAAGAGACACAGTTTCTTTGGTACCTTCTGCAGTTGTTCTGTTTAATAGTGTAAAACATCACTTTATTAGACGCTGACTGATCAAACTGGGGCGGTTCTGTTCGGTTCTATTGTTTTTCTCATGTTTTGTAATACATGTTGGTCTTGTTTGGGCTCTTTTATGGATGGACAGGCTGCAAATCTGCACTAATAAAATTACCACAGACCATGAAGATGCTGAGGATTGGTTTTGTCTGTGGTCGCCATGGCGACTCACGGTTTTCAACTCTGAGCCATAAGTGAAAGAAAACAAAGACAAGCAGCTGAATCGCATTCTGTATTTTATAGGTTCTAGAAATTTGTACGAAACAATGGGTCCACAGCACCCCCCAAACATTTTCAAAAGACCCTCTACGTTGTACTTATTTTATAGTAGAAGTCCTTTAGCCTGTCTTTCACTGAGAACTACAAAATCCTATTACACCCACATCCTGCAACAAACTGAAAGTCGGCCATTTTGACACTGTTACTGCTATTACAAGCCCTCACATTCGAGTGAACTACTCCTAGGATCCTAGATCTACAGAAAAGGCTCTTGGACCCATAGTCCACACCCTACAGAAAGTTGGCCATTTGGGATTAAATGTGTTTTTTGTTACATTTTGGTTACTGGTTTGGCATAGAGAGCTGGGATTTTTGACCTAATGACAACGCTTTCAGACAGTTCCCTCCCTCCACGTTTATAGAAGTTTGGTACAACAGGAAGTAACTTGTTATTGAAGGTTAATGTCCATCTGTTGCCTCAGCCTCAGTGTGTGATGATAGGTATCAGGTTTAAGTCATATCATTTCAACCAACTTCTTGCTGCTTTACAGACCTTCAGTGAATGTGACTGAATGTCACCTTCAAGTATTGCAGTGACTTGTACCAGCTCCATGCGCAATTTAGGAGACAAACTGGTCTTGAGCGAGCTCAAAATCCATGAACGCCACACAGGGTAAAGCGCCACCATGTCGCAAAGACTGTCCAATGCTGCTTGCAGTTTTAATTGTCTTTGCTTTCATCACAACTGAGAGGAGACTGGATCACAGATGACATGAGTACCGTGACTGGGGAAACTGTGACTGGACGTTCCAGTTTCAGCAGGTCAGTAAGAAACAGCCGTCTGTTTTAACAAATTTACGTCTGCAGAGAAGCTCTGATTGATCAGAAAGATCTTTTACCAAACAGAACCTGAGAGACAACAGTCCTGCAGCGCAGAAAGAAATCATATCAGCTGATCAATAGTCAGTGAAGACAAGGATGTCTCTGTGAGGTCTTTCCATCTTATTAACCACAGAGCTGGGATTGGCTGACAGCCAGCTATGCTATCGAATCAGAGGACAGCAGGAAGAAGAAAACAGATTGTCTCAGTGGGACAGAGAGATGACACATGGACCAATGGACACACGCAGGCTGGTCTTCATGTGTCTTTGAGGACACACTGCAGGTCAAGGACCAGAGCAAGATCCACACCTGGAGTCACCTGGACCGAAGAGTCCACATCAGTCCAAATCTTAACCCTAAAGGACACATTTAGACTGTCCTACAGTGAGGAAGAGATATTTCTACACACACACACACACACACACAGAGACACCACAGTGAGAGGGTCCAGATGGTTTCCTCGTTCACGCTGATGTTTGGATCTCATCTGTGTTTTCACACTCGTCTCTGATTGGTTCAGACCGTTTTTCCCCTGCAGGTTTGTGTGTGTGTGTGTGTGTGTGTGTGTATAGGAGTGGTTCTGTGTGCTTATTCAGATTCGTTTGACAGACTTTTTCAACAGAACAGAGTCGTTCTGAAGTGTTTAGTGGCTTAAAGGAACAGAACCGGTTTCAGTCTATGGGGCCCAATCTGATCCCAGGTTCTGATCAAGGTGGGTTTGAACTTGCTGCAGTGCCTGAGAAACCAGATCTACAAACTGGACCTAATAATCCTATCAGTTCTGGTCTGGACCCATCCATTCTGTTCACCAAGTTCAAACAGTGACCACACTCTCCATGTTTACCAGATCAGCTCTGTTCAGAAATGCGATTCAGCAGCAAAGTGATGCGGTGGGATGGTGTTTAAATCCTGAAGACTGATAGAAGCAGAGCATGGGGTTTAGCACCATCAAGGTGATGACACAGAAAGTTTCACAAGGTGAGCAGAGCATTTTTATCGCCGCTGTTAGACCAGTGAGCAAACTGTAACAAATCAAAGTTTTTTTGATAAGCTCCATTAACCGTTCATAGAGCACCAAGATGGCACTTTAAGAAGATTGAAATAAAAAAAACTGACACTGACAGGCAGAGAGCGCCTCCTCCTGGTGATTGCTCAGTGATTGGTCACATTCCTCAGCATCATCGTCCTCAGCACCACCTTCTGTTTCGTTATCTTTAGGTTGGAACCTGGACAAGTTTGTTCCAGTTTAGGCCCATTTAACATTTCCGACAAGTTCCCTGAGTTCAGCAAGTTTAGGGTTTAATTTCAGTTCGAAAACAAATGAACCTCTAGAAATAGAATAACTATAATGCTGTGTGGTGATTGGTCAGTGTATGAGTGGTCAGGCTCTTAAGGGTCCGGGTGTGATTGGTCTGTATGGTATATGGTCAATGTGGTGTTGGTGTGTGTATTGATGTCTCACCAGAACGATGATCTCAGTGCACTGACTGTAGTTCCCTCGAGGAGCCCAGGTTCCGTTGGACTGGCACTCTCTGTAGACCCGGTCTGAACACAAACAGAAAACAAACTTAAGTCGTCTTTTTCAGAACCTATTGTGGTACAAGCTTTCACCACCAGGTGGCAGTAACGCTCTGCTCACTCAGAATAAAGTGGGATGTTTGCTGCTGGGTCTGGAACCGGCATGTTAGCAGAACCTTTTCCTCTGTAGGTTATTACTGCTGAGGAATCAGGATCTTTAGGTCATATCAAAGATTCAGTGACAGAAAATATTTAGTTAAAGAACAGACGTTCTTCATTAGTTCCACAGATGCAGGTTAATTACAGCAAGTTATTTTAGAACAGATGAGTCCACTCAACTCCTGCTGTGGTTCTCTGGACTAGATGTTGTCTTCTGGATTCTGCTCTAGTATTTTTTGTTATCTGTCGTCTTCTATATCTTAGTTTGTTTTATGATTGGTTTTCTGGGTCACATGTTAGGTTCTTGGTTCTAGATTGAGACCTGTACTATGTTCTGTCCTGTATCGTCGTTCTCCACCATTTTTTGTGTCGCGATTGTGTTTTTGTTTGTTTCTCTGTGTTTGGATTTAGTTGTAGCATCAAGGGTTCTGTTCTGGATTCTAGCTTCTGCTAGAAGTTCTCTGTTCGATCGGTAGTGTCCCGGGTTATGTGTCCTACGTTTGTGAAGTTTTTTGTTCTCTGTGTTCTCACACACTAGTTCCTCACACTAACAGAAACACAGTTTCTGTTAAACTCCCACACTCTGCACTGACGAATCAACACAGCCGTCTGTGTGCAGCTTCTGCAACCATGGCAACGCCAGAACCGTTCCTGACGGGTACCACCCCAATCCAACCCAGTAAGCAGAGTGGGGGGGCATTGTTCCAATAAGTGATCAGCTGCCTGAATCAATAACCTGCAGACTGAATGACAGCTGAGTCAGCAGCCAGTCAGAGACCAGGAGGTTGATGACATCAGAGCAGAGAGTGTGAAAGGAGTAGATGATGATAGGGATGATGGTGATGAAGATGAAGGGAGAGAAGAACTCCAGCTGGGTTCGTGCACACACACGTGCATGCAGAAAAACACAGATGAGTCATTCTTTAAAGTCAGATCAAGAAATAAACCTCTAATTAGACAGGATATTCATGGCCACCCACTCATTAACTCACACATTAACACACACTCGTGTTAACACACTGAACCACAGTGAACATCCCCACTGCGCTGATCCATGAGCTGGCAGGAAATAAGCATTTGAATCCTCCTCAATCTCAATCCAGATGGACTCAGGTTCTGATCAGAAGCAGTGCTCTGTTCCTCTCTACGTCAAAATTCCTCTTTACTGATGGTTCTTGGCAGCAAGAATCTGCAACTCAAACTGAATTATTCGAAGTTTAATCTGCAGAAAGTTTGAACTTATTTTTGTCTACACCAGTGAGACCTCAGAATCAGGAGGAGGAACATGGCTTGGGTCCTGGTCTCTAAATACTGGGGCCACAAGGATCCTCTCTGTGTCCAACTAGCTCTAAGTCACTTATTGGCGTGTCCTAATAGAGGTTCTTCAGGAGTATTAGTCTCCATTACTAATGGTCATGTGGTCCCTCTAAAACTGTTAGTTCACCATTGCCTGTTATCAGTCAGAGTCATAGAAAGCTATGAACAGGATGCCAAGGTGCAATCAGGGGGCAGGGGGTCTTGAGTTCAGGATCTCACAGTTTCTTGCAGATGGTGTGTTCCCTACTGGCGTCTATGACAAAGGACCTCCAGCTAAATCAAGAACAGCTCGTGTGAGTCCAAGGTTGAAGGGGACTTTCCTTCCTTCCTGGTAAGAAGCAGCTCCACCAAGAGGAAAAGTATCTTTGAATTGAATTGAATTAAGGATTCCAGGGTCTCATTTAGGAGGACAAACAGATCAGGAGATGTACCTGCAGATTGTGGTCAGTGCCTTCAGTGTTCTCTGCAGTAACATGCTCAACATCTGCAGTCATATAGTCACAGTCTTCAGAGATGGTCTCAATGTCTGCAGTGACCTGGACAGACCTGCAGTGACATGGATAGACCTGCAGTGAGCTGGACAGACCTGCAGTGACATGGATAGACCTGCAGTGAGCTGGACAGACCTGTAGTGACATGGTCAGACCTGCCAGACCTGCAGTGACATGGACAGACCTGCAGTGACCTGGACAGACCTGCAGTAACCTGGACAGACCTGCAGTGACATGGACAGACCTGCAGTGACCTGGACAGACCTGCAGTAACCTGGACAGACCTGCAGTGACCTGGACAGACCTGCAGTGACTTGGACAGACCTACAGTGACCTGGTCAGACCTACAGTGAGCTGGACAGACCTGCAGTGACATGGTCAGATCTGCAGTGACATGGTCAGATCTGCAGTGTCATGGTCAGACCTGCAGTGACCTGGACAGACCTACAGTGACATGGACAGACCTGCAGTGACATGGTCAGACCTGCAGTAATATGGACAGACCTGCAATAACCTGTACAGACCTGCAGTGACCTGGACAGACCTACAGTGACCTGGTCAGACCTACAGTTACCCGGTCAGACCTGCAGTGACATGGGCAGACCTGCATTGACCTGGTCAGACCTGCAGTGACCTGGACAGACCTGCATTGACCTGGTCAGACCTGCCAGACCTACAGTGACCTGGTCAGACCTACAGTGACATGGTCAGACCTGCAGTGATATGGATAGACCTACAGTGACCTGGACAGACCTACAGTGACCTGGACAGACCTGCCAGACCTGCAGTGACATGGACAGACCTGCAGTGACCTGGACAGACCTGCAGTTACCTGGACAGACCTGCAGTGACCTGCCAGACCTGCAGTGACATGGACAGACCTGCATTGACCTGGTCAGACCTGCCAGACCTACAGTGACATGAACAGACCTGCAGTGACATGGTCAGACCTGCAATTACCTGGTGAGATCTGCAGTGTCATGGTCAGACCTGCAGTGATATGGACAGACCTGCAGTAACCTGGACAGACCTGCATTGACCTGGTCAGACCTGCCAAACCTACAGTGACCTGGTCAGACCTACAGTGACATGGTCAGACCTGCAGTGATATGGACAGACCTACAGTGACCTGGACAGACCTACAGTGACCTGGACAGACCTGCCAGACCTGCAGTGACATGGACAGACCTGCAGTGACCTGGACAGACCTGCGGTAACCTGGACAGACCTGCCAGACCTGCAGTAACCTGGACAGACCTGCAGTGACCTGGACAGACCTACAGTGACCTGCCAGATCTGCAGTGTCATGGTCAGACCTGCAGTGACATGGTCAGATCTGCAGTGTCATGGTCAGACCTGCAGTGATATGGACAGACCTGCAGTGACCTGGACGGACCTGCAGTGACCTGTAAAGACCTGCATTGACCTGGTCAGACCTGCCATACCTACAGTGACATGGACAGACCTGCAGTGACATGGTCAGACCTGCAATTACCTGGACAGACCTGCAGTGACCTGGACAGACCTGCAGTGATATGGACAGACCTGCAGTGACATGGACAGACCTGCATTGACCTGGTCAGACCTGCCAGACCTACAGTGACATGGACAGACCTGCAGTGACATGGTCAGACCTGCAATTACCTGGACAGACCTGCAGTTACCTGGACAGACCTGCAGTGACATGGACAGACCTGCAATTACCTGGACAGACCTGCAGTTACCTGGACAGACCTGCAGTGACATGGACAGACCTGCAGTGACATGGACAGACCTGCAGTGACATGGTCAGACCTGCAATTACCTGGACAGACCTGCAGTTACCTGGACAGACCTGCAGTGACATGGACAGACCTACAGTGACCTGGACAGACCTACAGTGACCTAGACAGACCTGCAGTGACCTGGACAGACCTGCATTGACCAGGTCAGACCTGCCAGACCTACAGTGACATGAACAGACCTGCAGTGACATGGTTAGACCTGCAGTGATATGGACAGACCTGCAGTGACCTGGACGGACCTGCAGTGACCTGTAAAGACCTGCATTGACCTGGTCAGACCTGCCATACCTACATTGACATGGACAGACCTGCATTGACCTGGTCAGACCTGCCAGACCTACAGTGACATGGACAGACCTGCAGTGACATGGTCAGACCTGCAGTGATATGGACAGACCTACAGTGACCTGGACAGACCTACAGTGACCTATTCAGACCTGCAGTGACATGGACAGACCTGCATTGACCTGGTCAGACCTGCCAGACCTACAGTGACATGGACAGACCTGCAGTGACATGGTCAGACCTGCAATTACCTGGACAGACCTGCAGTTACCTGGACAGACCTGCAGTGATATGGACAGACCTGCAGTGACATGGACAGACCTGCAGTGACATGGTCAGACCTGCAATTACCTGGACAGACCTGCAGTTACCTGGACAGACCTGCAGTGATATGGACAGACCTGCAGTGACATGGTCAGACCTGCAATTACCTGGACAGACCTGCAGTTACCTGGACAGACCTGCAGTGATATGGACAGACCTGCAGTGACATGGTCAGACCTGCAATTACCTGGACAGACCTGCAGTTACCTGGACAGACCTGCAGTGATATGGACAGACCTGCAGTGACATGGTCAGACCTGCAATTACCTGGACAGACCTGCAGTGACATGGAGGGCCAAGGCCTGAAACAACGTGGTCTGTGCCTGTAGTGAAGTGGATTCTATCAGACTGTCCTGGTTAAGGTGAAGGTAAACGGAGAAGAAAAGCTTCAGATTCACATTCCATCTCTTGGTTCTGGTCCTGAACGGTGGGTATAGACTGAAGAGCAGCAGAGCATGAGAACTCAGAACCAGAACTCTGAGGATGGATTAGTTTTCCCTGTTCTGTTGTTTCTGCCCTCTCACCTCAGATGGACTGATGCCATCAAAACTTTCATGAGGTTTCAATGAGGATCAAACATCAAACATACCTTACCCTGATCTCCACAGATCTTCTCTGTAATCTTGAAGGAACAGAACAGGTGAGCAGATGAGGTGTGATAATCAGATGAGATACTGAGTTTTGTGGTTCTGCTGTGTTTGGGTTTCATTCAGTGTAATTTACTGTATCATTGCATTATGGGATGATGTCGGACTGAAGGACACCTGGGATCTGGTGATGAAGAGGCTCTGTGCAAACATGCTGCAGCGGTTCTGTTTCCATCCTGCACTGTGGAGGCCTACCTTACAGTTAGTCTTAATACTTTCTATCTGCTTGGTGATAATCTTTCTGCTATTTTTACATCACCTGGAGGGGGGGGGGGGGGCTGGGTGGTGGGTGTCAGCCAGCAGCCCTCGCAGTCAGTTCTCCTTACAGCGATGTGGCTGTGGACCAAACCGCTGAGCTCTGTGGGCGCATTCTGATGGTCCGAGTTAGTCATTCATATCAGACATCTTCATTTACTTCATTTACATTGTTCTGGACCATCTCAGGCTGGAAGGTTTTTGTTTGTTTGCTGGATTTTGACCTGCAGTTTTACCGTTTGCAGCGCTTGTTGCTGAGAAATGTGTAGCAGTCAGGCTTTAAGGTAAACTTCCAGAGGAATATGGAAATATGTTACGTATTGATCTAACTTCTGACTCCATGGTGTTTTTCACATTCCTTCAGAATATTGTGTTATTGTCGTTTCACTGCCAAAATATATTTTTCATGAACTGGAAATCTACCAGTTTCCATGGGATGGGAACATATAACCTTCTTCTATTTCACAGTGCTTTTAATGGGTGATGCTGCAGATTGTAAGTGGAGTGATTCATTGCTTTAACTGATTCATTCAGAGATAAAAAGCATTGACTGAAAATGTATCAGACAGTAAAATTATTATGTGAGAATAAAAAAGAAACACTTAAACCCAAAGAATAATGCAGCCAGTCAGGCGCCTTCTTGTACACTCTGTACCTGTTTTTGTGACCACTTCTTTTCTTGTATATTCTTAATGTAAGTTTCTAAGATATAGCGTCTATTTTTAGTGTAAAAATGCTGACTTCATTGAGATTTTGCAGCCTAGTAAGTTGTACGTGTATGAAGCATGAGACAAATAAGATACCAAAATGGTTTGAAAATAAACTTAATAAGTTAAAAATGTTGATTTCAAGCTAGCTTGCTCTGGAACCGTCTCCTGCATCAGCATTATGTTTTCGGCACAATGCAAACAGTTTTGATTTCAGAGAAAGAGAAGTTATTTGCTCTGATTGTGATTTATATAAACATAGACAAATATTTCCCCTAAATGCATGCATAATTTCTCATTTATATTTGGGAAAAGTGAGGGAAAACTTTTATGACCAGATCTGCCTTTGGCTCTAGTTTCAGAATTGCAATTGATATTTGCAAACTCTGGTTTTCAAACATTTAGGACTGACTGATAACTCAGTCTCAGCCTGGTCAGCCAAACGGAAAAACAAATGTAGTTGTTGCCATGGAAACTAACTAATTAACTAACTAACTTAAGCATCTAATATAATCACCTGTTTGTGAATATTCAATTCATTCATCCATATTTCCAAGATGGCGCCGCAGATGGTCGCCTCAGCGTGTTGGTGCTCATTGTTTTGTTTTGTTTTTTGCTTTAAAACGGTCTTCTGTGATGGTACCCGGAGCTCTCTCACCAGAGAAGAACTCATGAACATCAGGGCTACTACACCAGAGGAGTTATTTCCAACATTTCTGCCTACTGCTCTGGAATGTTTGGACATTCTGGTCAAAGGTGTGCTCACCTTTGTTCACGCAGTGAAACGCCGGAAGAGAGGGAAACGGGCTGGGGTGCTGGTACGACTTCGCCAGCGTGGACTACGAACACCGTTACCTGGAATATTTCTCTCTAACGTGCGCTCACTTCCCAACAAAATGGAGGAACTACAACTGTTGTTGGGGAAAAACAGGGACTTTTATTCATCGTCAGTTTTGTGCTTCACGGAGACGTGGCTGTGTGGATTAATACCGGACTCTGCGCTGCAGCTGGCAGGATTCCAGCTCTACAGAGCGGACAGAGACACGGAACTCTCCGGCAAAGCGAAAGGTGGAGGAATCTGTTTTTACCTCAACAGTGGTTGGTGCAACGACGTGACAGTGATTCAGCAGCACTGTTCTCCAGACCTGGAAGCCTTCATCATAAACTGTAAGCCTTTCTATTCCCCCCGTGAGTTCGCTTCGTTCATCCTGGTCGGTGTTTACATCCCGCCGCAAGCTAACGTGCAGGTCGCACAGCGCATGCTCGCCGACCAGATACTGAGTGTGGAGCGGACCAACCCGGACTCCTTAGTAATCGTCGTTGGCGACTTTAACAAAGGTAATCTCACCCATGAACTCCCCAAATATAGACAGTTTATAAAATGTCCGACCAGAGAGGACAACATTCTGGATCACTGTTACACCACCATCAGAGACGCTTATCACGCCGTCCCACGTGCTGCACTGGGCCAATCCGACCACATCATGGTCCACCTGATTCCTGCATACAGGCAGAAACTAAAGCTCTGCAAACCTGTTGTGAGGACGACAAGGAAGTGGAGCAGTGAGGCTGTGGAGAATCTCCAGGCGTGTTTAGGCTGTACAGACTGGGATGTGTTCAGGACTACTACCAACAGTCTGGACGAGTACACAGAGGCTGTGACGTCCTACATCAGCTTCTGTGAGGACAGCTGTGTACCATCATGCACCAGGGTGAGTTACAACAACGACAAACCCTGGTTCACAGCTAAACTCAGAAGGTTAAGACTGGATAAGGAAGAGGCCTTCAGGAGTGGGGACAAAGACATATACAGAGAGGCAAAGTACAAGTTTGGCAAGGCAGTGAAAGAGGCCAAACGACTGTACTCTGAGAAGCTCCAAAACCAGTTCTCAGCCAACGACTCTGCGTCTGTCTGGAAAGGGCTCAAGCAAATCACCAACTACAAGCCGAAAGCCCCCCACTCCATCAACGACCGACGCCTCGCCAACGACCTGAACGAGTTCTACTGCCGCTTTGAAAGACAAAGGGACAGTCCTGCAACCATCCCCCACGACGCCCCCCAACAGCTGCAGCCACAATCCACCACCCCCATCTCTCCAACCTCAAGAGGGGCCTTGGCACCTCCAACCCCCACCCTGAAGTTCCCCCCCACCAGCCCCCTACCCACGCCGAGGACGGCTCTTTCCATCCAGGAGAGGGACGTCAACAAACTCTTCAGGAGACAGAACCCCCGGAAAGCTGCTGGTCCGGATTCTGTCTCACCAGCCAGCCTGAAGCACTGCGCTGATCAGCTGTCTCCAGTCTTCACAGACATTTTTAACACCTCACTGGAGACATGTCATGTGCCAGCCTGCTTCAAGTCCTCCACCATCGTCCCTGTTCCCAAGAAGCCAAGGACCACAGGGCTTAATGACTTCAGACCCGTCGCCCTGACCTCTGTGGTGATGAAGTCCTTTGAGCGCCTTGTGCTCTCACACCTAAAAGACATCACCGACCCCCTCCTGGACCCCCTGCAGTTTGCCTATAGAGCCAACAGGTCTGTAGATGATGCAGTCAACCTAGCCCTTCACTTCATCCTCCGGCACCTGGACTCCACAGGAACGCTGCTACAGCCAAGGATAAGGGCAGGCTGCAGCGTGTCATTCGGTCTGCTGAGAAGGTGATTGGCTGCAGTCTACTGTCGCTCCAGGAACTGTACACCTCCAGGACCCTGAAGCGGGCTGGGAAGATTCTGGCTGATCCCTCCCACCCCGGTCACAGACTCTTTGAAACTCTCCCCTCTGGCAGGAGGCTGCGGTCCATCCGGACCAAAACCTCACGCCACAAGAACAGTTTTTTCCCATCTGCCACCAGCCTGGTTAACAAAGCCCGGAAACCACCCTGACACTCTCCCTTTCCCCCACACCCCTTTTTTTGCTGACAGGACACCTGTAAACTGTAACTCTATGCGTTACATTAACGTTCAGCTTGGACTCCTGCTTTACTTGCACAATGATCATCTGCACTGTTGTATTGCTCTTGCATCTTATACTGCTCTATATTTACTCTCACTCACTTAAAACTGTGCACTTATATTTATATTATATTGTAGATATGTTTATACTGTTTAATTTGTATTGTATTGCACCGACTACGCCAAAACAAATTCCTTGTATGTCCAAAATCGTACTTGGCAATAAAGCTTTTCTGATTCTGATTCTGAACCCGAAGATGGGACAGAGCAGCTTTTAAAGCGAACTGAGAACCAGGAAGAACTGATCTGGGTGGTGAATAAAATGCAGACACCACAGATTGGATGTTCTTCCTTTAATCGAGCAGAATATACTGAACTTCAGATGGAGTTTGGTAATCAGGATAAAACTGGTGTGTGTCAGAACAGACGGACGGTCCACAGAGAAAACTGAAGATGAAGAAGAATCTTTAACACTGCAATAATTCCTGCTGTTTCATCAGGAAACAACTGCTGACCAGACAGCAGCAAGATATGAAGACGATGGATAAAAAGAGGGGAGGAGGGTAGTGGGTCGTGGTGATGAAATAATTTTTTTAATGAGCAGGAGGAAGGATAACTCAAGACTGAGGACTATGTATGGACTGAAAGACCGAAGGATGTCATTTACAATATTTTAATCAGGCAAACAGAAAACTACGATTGTTCTCATTTAATCTCTTGTGGGAAAAATTAAAGACTGGAAACCAGATTGTGACTGTCTTGTTTCTTGCTAATGTAGGGACAAAACCTGGTTATTTATGGTCAGAAGCTCACTTCTGACTGCAGGTGTAAACTGTGATCAGATGGTGAAAACAAGCTGGTGCGGAGAAGGTCTCACTGACAGTTCCACGATGCGTCTTAAATATCATTCAAGGACTGGACATCAATAATACATCTCATTTCCAGGGAACATCAGCGTCTGTCAGGTACTGTGTGGCGCTGTGGAGAACTGTTCAGCACAGTGCAGTTCTCTGCCGGTACTCTTAAGGTACTTACTGGTGGTGTTATAGTGGATGCCATTGAACTGTTCCGGACAGGGTCTGGAGATCAGCTCTCCTGCTGCACTACGAGGCCAACAGGTCCCGATGCCGTCCACAGAGAGGTCACAGTACACACCTGCAGACAGTTGATAGTGTCAGCTCCAAAGTCCTGAAATCCTCTTCTGAGCAGGTCTGTGAGGTTCTAAAGACCCTCTGCCCTCATGACTTCAAGAGTACCTGGGTACTACAGTGCTAATAAGTACTCAGGGTAACATTGCCTTTAAAAACTTCACCTGTGTAGATAAAGTTTACCAAGTTAGATTCCTTGAATCCTGTCACCGGTGGGTACTTCTGTGGCCTAATGGTAAGAATGGAGTACTGACCATTCTGAGTGTTGTGGGTTCAGTGGATTTAAGTTATTGTTACTTCACTTTTGTAAAGAACGCTTCATATTTAATGTAAACATTAGTGTTTTACTGGCTAATGTGTAATCAGAGTATAACAGCCCACTAACGAGCCACATCCGAGCCACTAGAGGCAGTAAACAACCGATATGTGCTGTTTCTCAGCTGAGGTTCTTTGCTTTAGTCGTTGAAAAGTCATTACCAACCTGATGAGTTGCTGATGATGAACGTCTGGTTCAGCAACACCAACATCCTCGCTGAGAGACACAAGAAGCAACAATCAGCTGTTACCTCATATCTTGTCATTAAACCTGGAACCAGAGAGGAAGTTACCTGTCAGGTTGGTGGACAGCAGGATCAGAGTCTCACAGGTCAGTTCCACTGAGGAAACTCGTCCACTCAGCAGGAAACACACACAGACCACCTGAGAACATAAACACAACAATAGAACTTTAGTTCAGAGTTCACCAGGGTATAAAACAGCTGCTAGCTGGTAAAAACCCGTCAGGAGTCAGGTTTAACCACCAGCCTCTCCTGCAGACAGCTGGTTGGTTGGTCAGAATGCAGAGCAAACCATCACATGGATCATGAGGAGAAGTCTGTGGAGGAGCAGTAGCGGTAGAAGTGGTTTCAGACTGCTCAACAAAGAAACACATGAAGAAGAGAAATCATAACAGAGTCTGAGGATCCGGACCTTCATCAGTTTCTGTGTAAATGTGCCCCGTTGCGCCTGTGGGCGGAGGCTGGGGTGGCATTGTGCGGGGCCCTTGTTTTGCCGTCGTGGCACGTTGTGTGGTGGGGGCGGGACGCGCCGAGGGTGCTTGGAGCTTGCGCTGTGTGGGTGTTGCTTCGTCGGCTTTTCGGGGATGAAGCTCACCTGTGGAGGTTTGCCCCTGTGCTGTGGGGAGGGCCTTCATGGTGTATGGGTTTGGGGGCATGTGTTCAATATCTGTGTCCTGGTTGGGGATGGCCGTGTGGGGAAAATCATATCAGGGTTCATTGGGGTGGGGGGCTCATGGGTTTGGGATTGGAATTCATTGGGGGGTTCAGACTATTTTATTCTCTGGTTGGCGGGCTAGTTTGGACCATGTAGACCCCTCTTTTGTACATGGCACCCTCTCCGGATGAGGATGGGGGTCGTTGGGGAATTGGGTCGGAGCGGGGGGTCAGGGTCCGGGCCGGGGTTGCTCAGGTTCAGGCACGAGCCAAGGCTAGCCCTGCCCAGGTTCAGGTACTGGGGCGGTCTGCCTGTCTCCATCCCCGGAGGAAGGGGACCACCTCCTAGGTCCGGGGGCTGGTTGTCCCTATGGGGTATTGGCACCAGGTGTAGAAGCAAGCAGGGTGTTATTTTGTATTCTCTTCAGCCGTCTTTCTCTCCTCCATTCTTTTCTCCTTCTCTCCGTTTTCCTTTTTGCCCCACCTTTCACCCCTTCATGCTTCTTTTTTTTCCTTTTCATTTCTGTCTCCGTGTCCGTAACAATTAAAATAATCCCAAAGCAGTCTCTAATAAAGTTTATTTTACAAATATCAAGCAGAGCTTTAAAGCGTTAGCTGTAATGCTCCACTAGTGAGAGTGGGCTTTTCTTGGCACTCAGACAATTCTCAGAGCTACTCAGCCGGACAGGACAAATAAAAAATAAATAAAAAAAAGTCTCTGCGTAAATATCAACCGGATCTACAGAGAGCTGAATGGACTTTCCACTCTACCACTGCTGAAGCTAAAGAGGAGCCCAATGGAGAAGCAAAAAAACCAGCAGGAAACTCTCAACATGAGCCAAGAGCTAAAACTAAAAGCCAGTATGGCCCAGTACCACCAAACAATCAGCAACACATGATTCTGACTGAATCTCCAGTCCTTCATCTGCTGCACAAAACCCAAATGGCCTCAAGGAAGCTCAAGTTCCAGACAGCTGGAAGGAACCAAACCATCAGTGGTCAGTAGGAAACCAGTCCATACCATGGAACCTGGACCCTGAAAGCTGGGATTAATCCATGTTATCCATACTTTGGATCAACCCAAACCATCATATGGAGCTCAGGTCCAGGTAGTTAGAAACAACCTTAAGAAGGAAACAGATTATCGGCATTGAAATTATCCAGGAAGTCAGGAAGAACCGACTGATCAATATTCAGAAAATAATGACCGGATGGTTTGGTTGATCAGGGACTGAACTGTAACTGGGTCCTGGTTGGAGCTCAGAAAGGAGGTGAGGTGTGTTTGTTTTCACATCAGCTGAACACAGTTTAATACAACTCAAAACAGGCTGCCATCTCAAAGGTTCTGAGTTTTTATTGGGTCAGTCGTGTTATTTTCCTAGAAAAACTGGACTGCTTGCTGGGTCTCAGCTGGTTTCAGCACCGCTCATATGAGCAGCTGTAGAACAGATTGATTCCTGCAGAACATGCTGCTGCTGTCCATCCCTGACCCACAGTCTGGAGTACATTACAAGATGACGGCCTGATGCCAGTTCCACACCTGAAACCTTAGGAGACAATCTGGGAAAGGTCCCAGAGGTCGTGTTTCTGATCCAGAACTTGTAGAGTGAAGCTAACAGAAGGTTTGCAGCTGAAAGTCAACTTTAACCCTTTAATAAAGTCAGTGTAAGACTGAAAACATGACTAAAACACAGGAACTTAAACGTTAAAAGGTGTAACTGCAGGATGGAGGACATGATGAGGAGAAGCAGCAGCTCCCAGAGCAGGACAGGTGGGACACAACAAGACAAGACAGGGAAACAGGTAAACTAGGTCGGGATGAATGAAAACTAGGACAGACTGAAGACAGCGAGACACATCAGCCCACAGGTGCAGTGATCACGTGTCATCTTCCTGAGGAGAGCTGCTGCATCAGCAGCTTCAAAATGAAGATGAGTGAGGAGTTCAGCAACGGCCTCCCTGATTGGATCAATCTGTCACCAATTAGCAGAGAGATTGATGGTCAACCAGCTGCTGTTGGTTATTAACTGATGACTAAATCGTTGTTCACACAGCAGGACCACACAGTGTAGGCATTCACACTCTGCACTACAGGCAGGACACACACACACACACACACACACACACACACACACACTCTTTGTATTACCACCAGCCCCACACACACTGAGTGGAGTGGAGATATCCTCAGAGATTTACTGCTGTGACTGCAGCTAAAATTAGCACGCTGAGCTCAGAGAACCATCCGTCCTTTAGACGTAGATTTTGTGTTGGCAGCAGCTCAGAGGGACTAGCTGCAGCTGCTTCATTAGGAGGAGGACCAGGGACCTCTGTCCAATGTGAAGAACACCTCAGACATCTGTCTGACATGAAGAAGAGGAACATTGGTCCAACACAGAAAAGGTTCCAGACGTCTGTCCAACATAGAACAGAAAAATAAGCACATTTGTCCCACAAACCAGATTCTAACCGTTTATTTTAGACCAGTTGGACTGAAACTGGACCTGACAGGTGAACTGCATAACATCAGATCCATACATTGAGTGAGGTAGCGATAGAATTACTGTAGAACTTGATCGGACAGTTGTCATCCTGTGGAGCTTCCTGAGTTATCAGAAATATTAGCTTCATCTAAACTTGTATGTAAGACCCAATCCCAACCAAATTATTTAAGTGTTCCCTCTGATTACCAGCCCCATTTTAGATATGATTAATGTTTTCTTCGTAAATGAACCACAGGCTTTTCAGGTAGCTGTAATTAAACCTTTTCTTGATCAAGATGATTTACTAAATTACAGACCTATATCCAATGTTCTGGTTTAATCTAAAGTTCTTGAGAAAATAGTTGATAGTCAAGTGTGTGAGCATTTAGACAATAATGATCTGTTTGAAGAGCTTCAGTCAGGTTTCAGAGCTCATCCCTAGTTCAACCAAAAATAGAATTTAAAATTCTCCTCCTCACATATAAAGCCCTTAATGATCTAGCTCCATCATACATCTGAGATCTGATTGGTCCATATGTTCCTAACAGAGCACTTCGTTCTCAGACTGCAGGTTTACTGGTGGTTCCTAGAGTCTCTAGAAGTAGAATGGGAGGCAGATCCTTTAGTTATCAGGCTCCTCTCCTGTGGAACCAGCTCCCAGTTTTAGTCCGTGAGGCAGACACCCTGTCTACTTTTAAGACTAGGCTTAAAACGTAACTTTTTGATAAAGCTTATGGAGTGTTTTTTGTGTCTGCTCTGTACTTTCCACCTGCAGTCGACTGCTCCCACCGGGCCATGTTCTGGTGGAGGTTTCTTCCTGTTAAAAAGGAGTAGTTCCTTTCAACTGTCGCTAAATGCATGCTCAGAATGAGGGATTGCTGCAGAGTCAGTGACCCGATGCGATTAGCTGAGCCCTAGATAGAAAGTATTTTACCAACTGGTGTTAGACTGTTGTTTATGTTGTTTGTGTTGAGGAATCGTGATGAATGAAGTGCAGAGCATTCTGGGTAATGTGTGTTTCGTGAATGAAGCTTCAGAGCAGCTGTTGGTCTGAACCTCAGGACTGTGAGGCTCTGGAGCAGCAGCTCCTAACTGGACCAGAGCCACAGAGATGCTTCCAGCATATATCTGACCCACTAACACAAACAGCTGATTACAGAACCATCTCAGAGACAAACGGTCCCGAGACACAGAATCTTAATCTGCAGCGGTTTCACTGTGAGTCAGATCAGTTTGGACCTGAATAAAAACCTTGGTTTACTGAGTTATTTATTACCTTTCAGGTCTGATGATTTTATGTCTGAAAGGAAAGGAACATGAAGACCTGCATGAACTAATCTATGTTCCAGGGCTGTTACTGCTCTCTGTCAGATACTAGTGTTACTGTGGGTCAGAACTGTTCTGAAGAACCTCCTCAGCAGGTTCTGCTCCC
The DNA here is from genome assembly GCF_021462225.1 of Girardinichthys multiradiatus. NCBI lineage: Eukaryota > Metazoa > Chordata > Actinopteri > Cyprinodontiformes > Goodeidae > Girardinichthys > Girardinichthys multiradiatus. Next base: position 38,391,394 of record NC_061817.1, read on the forward strand.
TGGTAATTAATGATTATAGTCAGTGGAGTGTGGAAAGAGAGAACATCTGAAACATGGAGACCCTTAAAGACCAGATTATCTGGTGGGGTTCTGTTGGACATCATTGTGACAGCAGCTGTTAGGGATGGGGGGGTCTGAGAGGATGGCTCGAACTTCCAGCCAATGAAAACTAACTAAGTCATGCGTTGGTAAAACCTACAAAGACCGTCCAGATGGAGCTGAGCCCCTGCGCTCAGTAGCAGATGTTCTCCTCGTGTTTCCTCCACCAGGATACACTACTGACTGATGTACAGCAAACATGACTCTAACAGGAGGTCCATGAAGAGTTTAACTCTCCCTGAGGAAACAACGCAGGACAACAGCTGAGAGGGAACCGAAACATCTCGTAGGAACAGAGAGCAGCAAAGAGGAGCATGGAGGAACTGCAGTGAGCGGACCTGCAGAAGATGCAACATAAGGCTGCTGAGAACGCAGGTTGCAGTCAGCTGCAGCTCATGATGAAGCTGAGCTGGAACTGGTTTGAGGTGAGAGACTCTAACAAGCTGGTTTGACCAGTTTGTTCTGGTCCAACCTGCAGAACTGAAATGTTTTTTTTTCTGTTCTGTGTGAAATCTGAAGAACGCTGCAAGATGACCTCCGGTTCCACCATCCCCAGAGTCTGACTGACTCCAAAGTAGAAAAATCAGTGAATGATTAACGATATGGGAGCAGATCCTCATCCCGTCAGAGAACATGTGGCCAAATTCAGACCTGGTACAATCAGGAGTCCTGGCTCATTCAGATGTGAGAGAACACGCCTAACAACAAACATTCATACCTGGTCAGTCCTGAATGTGCAGACCATAGTGACCCAAGTAGCCCAGCTGATCATCAGGAGCATCTCAGATACAGTCTCGGTCACTGAACTGCTTCATTCAGACATCAACATGACCGACGTTCATCTGAGACGCATTATCATTACTTTGGCTACAAAGTCTTTATGGATCAAAATTCCAAAACGGTGTTTATGGAAGTAAAATCACACAAAAGACTTCAGCCATAAATCGGTCACAGTCTGCTAAACAAAAATCATCCTAAAGTCATTTATTTATTTATTGATTCATTTATTGATTTATATAGCATAATAATGTGGGGCCGGGTCATTAGGAGCTTTAAAAACTAACAATAAAAGTTTAAAATCAACTCTCACAAGGACAGGAAGCCAGCAGTGTAAAGAGGTTGAGACAGGGCTGATGTGCTCATGTCTAGAGGTGTTGGTTAAAAGACGGCAGCCGCGTTCTGGACAAGTTGAAGACATTTAAGGGAAGACTGAGAAACACCGATAAGGAGTCCATTGCAATAATCAAATCTACAGTCTTTAAAAGGCAAAGCACTGACATTAATTGTGGCATTGTCCCCACAACAAATACACTCAGTCCATTGCTCATTTAAGAATAGAAAGTTTTTACTTAGCCACTGATAGACAGCGGTTATGCAGTACAAGAAAGAGAAGAGCATTACTGCAACCCGGCTTCAAATTCAAAAATACTTTATTAATCCCAAAAGGAAATTAAACGTGTTTGTTGCCAATTTTATTCAGGTGTCTTCAATAAGCTCAAGAGACAAGTAAATGTCTAGGTCGTCTGCAGTGGAAGGACAGTTGGTGTGCAGTTATAAATTCCCCGAGTGGCAGCATATAGAAATAAAAAGGGGACCATGAAGGGAGCCATGTGGCACCCCACACAGAAAAGGATCACTGGCAAGGCAAGTTTATTTAGAGCACCTTTCAGTAGCAAGATAATTCAAAGTGCTGTACATGAAAGAAAGAGACATAATAGGAAAAATACATTACAGTAGCATAAACGTTATTAAATAATTAATAAACACATAATTAAAGAGAATAAAAATGAATAATTAAAATGATAAGATAATAAAGATAAAAATTAAAACATTTATGATAAAATGATGGATAAGAAAATGAAAGGAAAGTTGGACTGAAAACTTAACTAATAAAGTTTAGATGGCTCAGTCAAAGGCCGCTCTAAACAAATTTAGTTAGTAAAACAGTTAGTTAGTTAGTAAACAAGTTTTTAATCTTGATTTAAAGTAATTTAGGGTTTTTACAGTTTTCTGGGAGTTTATTCCAGATTAGTGGAGCATAAGAACTAAAAGCTGCTTCTCCATGTTTGGTTCTGGTTCTGGTTCTGCAGAGTAGATTCGAGCCAGAAGACCTGAGAGGTCTGGATGGTTGATCCACTGACAACAAGTCTGTAATGTATTTTGGTGCTAAGCCATTCAGTGATTTATAGACTAACAGAAGTATTTTAAAGTCTATTCTCTGAGCTACAGGGAACCAGTGTAGGGACTTTAGAGCCGGACCGATGTGCTCCACTTTCTTAGTTCTAGTGAGGACGTGGGCAGCAGCGTTCTGGATCAACTGCAGCTGTCTGATCCACTTTTTAGGCAGACCTGTGAAGACACTGTTGCAGTAATCAATTCTACTAAAGATGAACGCATGAATTAATTTTTCAAGGTCCTGCTGAGACATTAGTCCTTTAATCCTGGAGATGTTCTTTAGGTGATAGAAGGCCGACCTTGTTACTGTCTTTATGTTCCTCTGAAGGTTCAGGTCTGAGTCCATCACTACACCCAGGTTTCCAGCCTGATTGGTGGTTTCTAGCTGTATTAACTGAAGCTGTGTGCTAACTTTTAAACGCTCTTCCTTTGGTCCAAAAATTATTACTTCAGTTTTGTTTTGATTCAGCTGAAGAAGATCCATGCCCATCCATGCATTGATTTCTTCTAAGCATTTACCCAGCGCTTGAATGGGTTCATAGTCACCTGTTGACATCGTAACGTATAGCTGTGTGTCGTCTGCATAGTTATGATAACTTACGTTGTTGTTTATTATAATCTGAGTTAGGGGGAGCATGTAGATATTGAATAGGAGGGGCCCTAAGATGGATCCTTGGGGAACACCACATGTGATTTTTGTGTCTCTGATGTAAGGTTACCAACTGACACAAAAAAGTCCCTGTCCTTCAAGTAGGATTTAAACTAGTTGAGTGCTGTACCAGAAAGGCCGACCCAGTTTTCCAGGCGCTCTAATAAAATGATCAACAGTGACGAATGCTGCACTAAGGTCCAATAATACCAGCACGGTGGTTCTTCCACAGTCTGCATTTATGTCATTGAACACCTTGACAAGAGCCGTCTCTGTACTGTGGTGATCAGGAAGCCTGACTGGAAGACATCGAAGCGGTTGGTTGTTGTTAGGAAGTTGTTTAACTGCTGAAACACAGCTTTTTCAATAATCTTACTGATGAAGAGGAGGTTTGATATAGGCCTGTAGTTCTGTAGGAGCAGCTTGTCCAAGTTGCTGTTTTTCAATAGAGGTTTGATAATTGCTGTTTTCAGGGCCTGCAGGAAAACACCTGACAAAAGGGACGTGTTTATTATTTGTGTTAAATCAGATGTTATTACAGGCAAAGCTTTCTTAAGGAAAGATGTGGGTAAAAGATCGAGACCTAAGAGCTTAGTTGCTGTACGATTTCTTCTAAGTTTTTGCAGTTTATTTGGTGAAATTGGGAAATTTTGACAAAATCAGTTCTAGTTGGAGACAACTTTGGTCCTGGAGTTGATGTGGATGTGCTGACTGCCTCTCTGATCTTTTGGATTTTTTCAGTGAAGAAGTTAACAAATTCATTGCAGGTCCTGGTAGAGTGGAGTTCAGATGCTACAGTTACAGGAGGGTTTGTCAGCCTGTCGACCGTGGCAAATAATGCACCAGCATTGTTAATGTTTTTGCTGATGATCTCAGAAAATAAAGATTCTCTTGCATTTTTCAGTTGTAGGTTATATCTGTAGAGTCTCTCTTTATAGATAATATAGTGAACCTGGAGTCCAGTCTTTCTCCACCTGCGTTCAGCTTTTCGACACTCCTTTTTTTCACTTCTGACTGGTGGAGCACTTCTCCATGGAGACATTTTCTTCCCAGAAACGACTTTCACTTTAATTAGAGCAATTGAATCAATGATGTCTGAGATTTTAGAATGAAAGTTATCTACCAGCTCATCTACAGTGTTACAGGGCAAAGTGGAGGTAGAAGAGTAAATCTGGTTAAAGGTTTCAGCAGCACTCTCCTTAAAGATGCGTTTTCTTATCAAGTCTCTTTGGCAAACTGAGCCATTGGAGATGATGCTTTCAAAAATAACAGAAAAGTGGTCAGATAGAGCAACATCAGTTACAGACACCTTGGAAATGTTTAGACCCTTAGTGATGATCAAGTCCAAAATATGTCCCTGTTTGTGCGTTTGCTGTTTAACATGTTGAGTCAAACCAACATTTCTAAGAGTGTCACATAGATCTGGAGGAGGATAAATTATTGATCATAACTGAGAAGGTTCTATCTGTCAGATAAGAAGAAAACCACTTCAGTGCCGTGCCACAGATACCAACAAAGTGGACAAAACCAGACAGAAGGACAGAATGGTCCCTCTGCTGTGAGGTCCAACAGAACCAGAACTACATATCCTGCCTTCCAGCAGCTGCTAACTGCTTTGTCCAGTTTTTTTTCACATGGATGTTTGAGTTAAGTTTCTTAAGCTTGCATCACTGCTAAGGTGGAGCAATGTCAGAGTATTATGATCCATAAGCTCATTTGTAAAGTTTAACAATACAATATGAGACACAAGCAGAGATAAATAAAGTGGGACTTTTCAAAGCTCAGCAGCAGCACACAGATTTTGCACATCTTTATTAGTTTATACATACTGTGCTGCATAAACATGACCAGATGTTGCACTTATAGGAAGATATTATTATTTGCTTGCATCATTTTATAATGCAGAGGCTGCAGGGGGTTCAATCAGCTCCAAAAACAATAAAGATTGACAGCATCCTGATATCCATTGATCAATAAAATCATGACGCGTGAACATTTTTCTTAATCTAAAGACTCTGCTGCTCGGGGGGATCGAGGTGGTGTCAGGGTGGACCTTCAATGTGTCCCCGGATGGACTGAGTTCAGACCACCAGACTAAGTCATATGTGTCCCAGAAAGACCTCTGAAGCTGATCTGAAGAAAACCATTCTTAATACATCCTGAGTTTGTTCACATCTGTAATTAGTTCTGTTTGGACATGACTGGATCATGTTGGTGCTGACTTCCTGGTCTGGTTTTATGAAAGCAGATCCTGGAGAACCCGTGGCTGACAGGAGAACTGCAGATTTTATCTGCAGCCTTAATACAGAAACATTGAAAATGAAATCTCCACTGCCACCATCAAACTTCCAAACTAACAACTGTCATGATCCACAAAAATGAAGAGTTTTCTTTTGAAAATCCAGCCTTCCAGCTACTTTTATTACAAAAAGATGGATCTGCAGGCTGAAGGATGTGATGAAGCTCACAGCTGGACTTTCATCCCAGGAATCAGTTCCATCATTTTCCACTCGGAGTGACTTCCTGCCTGGCGGCAGCCGTTGACGGAGCAGCAAGCCCAGCTTTCTCCCGGCAAACAGACACACAGCCAAGCAGAAAGATGACCCCTCACTGAGGCAGAACACCAGCAGGCACAGCTCGGATCAGCAGCTGCAGAACAAACATGGACTCCGGGGTTCTGCTGCAGACTGACAGACAACTGGTTCCTAAACAAACATACGACTGGGCCTCGTTAACAAACAATGCTAAAACTTGCCGGAGTATGAAGAAATCAAAGAAACTGCATTCGCAAAAAAATAAAAATCCAGATGTATGAAATCAAGCACCTTTCTTCAGAACATCTCAATCAGTGGGATTACCAGACTCCTCTCTTGACACGCCTCTGTTTACAGATGCAGATGGGCGTAAATCAGCCGTGCAGGTATGATTCTCCTACCTGCACGGCCAAAAAAATAACCACAAATCCACAGCTGGACCTTTTGAGATGTTAGACATCAAATAAAACTAGAAATTGCTCCTTTCAACAAACTCTCCTCGTCTCTGGGAGGCTCATCACTTCTCCTCTTCCTCATTTCTGTGAGGGGAGGAGGATGATGGAGGGATGAAGGAAGCAGGAAGTGATGGATGACAGTGTCTGTCGTCTCCTCATCTGCTGCCAATCACCTGAGCTCGTTAGTGGAGACACACACCTCCTGTTACAGAGACTGCCTGGTACAGGTTGTCTGTTAAAACAGTGTGTTATAGCAGTGTGTGTGTGTGTGTGTGTGTTTTCTAAAAATAGGCCCGGCTCCCTGAGGAAACAGATCTTCCTCCGTCTCGGAGTTTTTGTGTGATTCTGAAAGTTTTTCAGGCAATTGAGTTGTTTCTGCACCGTCCTGCGGTAGCTCTCTGTTCTCATGTCAGTATGACAGCATCAGCAGCCTTTAAAACTAGCAGAGATCCAACAGAACCATAGTTCCATCCACGGGCTCTAACATGATAGTCTGCTGGTCCTCCAGCCTCTGCAGGACGCTTGGGACTAGGGCTGCAACTAACGATTGTTTTGTTAATCGATTGATATTCAGACAGCAAAAGATGCCTAATAGGAGATTTTTTACAGCACTTGAACCAGGTGAGGCTTACTCTAGGCCACTTTAGGAGTTCTGGAAAGAGCAAATTTACCGACAGAGGTTTTTTATATTAAATGAATAGAAATGGTACATAAAATGTATATTTTTTGTACAATTTTGGCCTAATTGCTGCTTTGAGTGAGTTGTTTTAGATTATGTATACTCCAGGTAAAGATAATTTGATTACTAAGTAAGTTGACCATTATTTTAATAATCGATTAATCACAATTATTTATTAAGGAACAATAGCATAAAATCCAATAATGTCTCAAACTGCGTGGAAACCTGTCTTGTTCTGACTCTGAGGTTCTAATTCAGTTCTGGTTAAACTTGTCATCAGAAACTTTAGGATCCAACTGATAGCAGTTGGCCCGCTGCATGGTTCCTGTGGTTCAGGGTCTACTGATTCGATGGTTTGGAAACTAAATCAGTTTGTTTCAGAACCCGACCATCTGCTGCAGACACACACAATCTGAAAAACAGGGTGAGCAGAGGAACTGATCCAGACTCCCTGAAGTGGACCAGCTGATGTCCAGGAGCTGAGGGGAACCAAAGGTAGGAGTTCCTAAAAACCAAAGAGCAGAAGAACCGGCGTCTAGAGGTTCTTCTGAGGTACCGTCTGGGCTACACATGACCCAATAAAGCATGTTTTATATCAGCCACAGAAGGAACCAATCCAGCTCCTTTGAGAGGTTTTCACATGTTTTTCCAGATAGAAATCTGAAAAGTGTGGCATTAATTTGTATTAACCACCATTTAATTTGACACCCCTCGTTAGAACCAGTGCTACTAACTGCCTCCAGAACTCATCTAATTAGTAAACAGAGTCCAGCTGAGTGTAATGTAATCTGAGTACAAATCCAGCTGTTCTGGTTGTGGCCTAAGATGTTCTTGAGAGAACATTAGAGAACAACCAGCATCATGAAGACCAAGGAACACAGCAGACATGTCAGGGAGGACGTTTAAAGCAGGATTCGGTTCTAAAACAACATCCCAAGCTTTATACGCAGCAAATCTGACATTTATGGAAGACCAGAACAAAGAAGCCTTGAGAAGGAGACACAGCGAGCATGTGGAAGAAGATGCTCTGCGCAGATGTGACCAAAACTGAACTTTCTGGCCTATATGAAAAACACTGTAATTCATCCCAAAAACACCATCCTCACTGCGATACAGGGTGGTGGCAGCATCATGCTGTGGTGATGCTTTTCTTCAGCAGGGACAGAGAAGCTGGTCAGAGATGATGAGAAGATGGATGGAGCTAAATCATGGAAGGAAACCTGTTAGAAGCTGTAGACGACCTGAGACCAGCAGGACAACCACCCTTGAACATACAGCCTGAGATACAATGGATGGTTTAGATCAGAGACCTATTCATGTGTTACAATGGCCTAGTCAAAGTCACAGATATCTCCATCCAAGATGCTTAGCAAAGAATGGGTCAAAATTTCCATCTGTAGATGTTCAAAGCTGGCGGAGACAAACCTCAAAAGACCTTGGACTGGACCTGCAGCCAAAGGTGGTTGTACTGAGTTAGGGGGGTTGAATACAAAAGCACACCACACTTTTCAGATTTTTATTTGTAAAAAATGCTGCAACCCATAGTTCACAGTTCTGAACTTGTCTTTGTTCGTCGGTCTCATAGAATGATGATAAAATACACTGACGTTTGTGATTGGAATAGGACAAAATGTGGAAAATATTCACGTTACCCCTGTATAACTGCTCATAATTCAATCAGAACCAGCTGATCATCTGGATCTAGTTTAATAGACTTATTCTAACGTCAGTCTAATTCCTCTGATCAGCTGCAGCTGAGGCAGAAACATCAGGATCATCTTGATGCTCCTGAAACAAGCTGAGAGGGAACCACAGACGGGTTGATCTGGTTTCATTTCTCTCTGATGAAGCATCTCATTCATTTTGTCTGTTGAGTCAGTGTTCTGCAGAACCAGAATCTGATTTTTGTGTTGGTCCAAACTCTTGAAGCAGAACTCTGTCCTGTTGGCGCTCCTGCTGGATGTTCAGAATCTGGTTGCCACTCAGCTAATGAGTGACCCACTGAGCTCTTCGGGTCATACTGGTCCTGGACTGAAGATGGGATTACCTATAAACAGAAATCTGCTTGACAGAACATCACTGTGACCTGCTCTGGTTCTGAAAGAGACGAAACCCACATGTTCTGATTCCTCACAGCTCATCCAAACACATTAAAGCCTTTTCAGACCTGGACCCTGTTTGATTCACTTATATCCTGTTAGAATAAGACCAGAACCGGAGGGACCCCGAATGAGAGTGAAACTTGAACTAGAATGAACTCTAAACAAAACCAGAACCAGAAAGAACCCAAATGTGTGTTCTCTTCAGGTTCTGTCCGAAATGACTGCTGGAGGAACTGTTGAATTTGTCAGGTTCAGTGGAAGAAACTGCTCAGAACCATTTTGATCCAACAGAACTACCCGAGGATGCTTGATAGGTAGTAGTTCTGGTTGGATTGAGACCAGTTTACCCAGTAAAAAACATGAAAGCAGATGCTTTTCTAACTGGAATTGGGCACGGACGCGTGCACGACAGTCTCTGCAGTAACTAGAACCGGATTCACCCTCTTCAGAACCGGGTTCTGGACCTCATAAGGTAAGAGACTGTACAACAACACGCACGCACACGCTCGCAGGCTGCGCGTTCCCGTCCTACCTGACTCAGGACTTTTCGCTCCATCTCTTCATTCACGCGCACGGCCGGGGTCCTGCGTTCACAACCCTGTGCGGTTCTCTCTGATCCGGTTCGGGTTCCAGCCCATGTTGGTCACAACCGGGAAAGAACAAGATCCAAGAACCGCAAAAGAGAAAAAAAAGACCCAAACCCAACCAGGGAGGGTTCAATCAAACTGAGCTGAAACAGAGATACCAGAGAGTCCAGCTCAGGTCTATCCCGGTTGTGGTCCTTGTGTGTTCTGGTCCGGGTCCGATACGACTCCTTCAACCTTGATCTGAAGAGGAGCAGCGCTTGCAGCGGGAGAGGAGGAGAGAGGCAGCCAATCAGAGGAGAGAAGGAGGGGGGACGGGGGACACTGACCGGGCCCGGCTCCCCCCCCCTCCTCCTCCCAACACACACACACACACACACACACACACACAGGCCTTGAAACACCAATCACTGATCAATACACGCACTAAGTGGACCATACAATAATGCATTAATGTCACGTGACTTTAAATGGACGTCATCAGCGGGTTTAGCTCCTCTCACCTGTCGCAGCCCCTCCCCTCTGCCCTGTCCACCTGTCCTCAGTGTGAGGAAGAGAATGAGGTTCTGATGATGAGACAGAGAGAGAGGAGCATCAGTGGGAAAGCTCCAGGTGGGAATGACACACCTCTACAGCTCCCACCTTGTACCTGTTCACTGGTACGGAAAGCCCAAAGGGCCAGACTTTTACTCCACTGTAAACCCGGTTTCATACACCCTCTGAACCGGTTCTGTTCAAAGGGAACACCCTATTAATAATAATCTGTTTAGAGAACCAAACAACCCTGTTAGGCAGGATCTCTCAGAGGATTTAACCAGAACCAGAATCTCAGATCATTTGTTTAAACTTCAGTAAAATGGGTCAGCCTGAGGAGAATCAAGTCTAAATCACATTCGACCCAGTTCCTGCTCGTGGTGTGTGTTCCTGCTCTTTATTTTGAACAATCCGCAAGGTGAGCATGGACTCTGGGTCATCTTAACCAGCATGAATCCTGGGGGTCCACCTGCTGACCCCAACCTGAACCACTAAGCTAGTCAGAACACACACAATTGGAGCCGGGTCAGGTTGTCCCAGTTGTGCAATGATCGGTCTGATTTCTTTCAGCTGCTGCAGGGAACACACACACACACACACACACACACACACACACACACACACACACACTCTTGTTTTATATATATGTAGTGAGGACCATGTGTTGACTCCCATTGACTTCCATTGATTTTCAGTCATTTTCAACCCTTTCTGTGCCCTAACCCTGACAATAACCCTAAACCTAACCATTACCAGTGCATGTCTAACCATAACCTGAACCTAAAGTCAATTCACACCTTAGTCCTAAACCTAACCGTTAGCAAAATAGGTCGTGAGGACCAGCAAAATGTCCTCACTTTGGTACAAACGGTCCTCAATTTGATGGTGAAATCGGGAAAATGGTTCTCACTGTGATGCCAAGACAGGAACACACACACACACACACACCAGGCAGTCACAGTGCTCCACAACATCACATCATGCTGCATAAAACACCCACAGACTCCCTGGTCCAGGTAAGGCAAGAAGTTAAGAAGATTCTACTTATCTGGGGTTAAAATTGATTGGTTTGCATTCTGTGCTAATACCACAATTTACTTTCTATTTTTAGGTTTCAGAAACAAAGTAAAACACATTAATGGAACTTTCCATATTTTGGAAAATTAAGTGAATCATGCAGACTAATTTGGTTGTAGAACGTCTTCGCAGATGTCACATGAAACACGCTGTAACTCGGCCTTTATATCAGAAGACCTTGCTCAGTTATATATATATATTTATATATTGTCACCGGTTGGCTCATTGCCAGTGACAAGGAGGTGGAGGTAGCATACGTTTATATTCTAAAATACAAATTTACTATAAAGACATATAGGTAGACCATTTTAATCAGGATGAGATGTCGAAGCCATGCAGGGATGAGGGAGATGTATGCAAGTATCAATAAAAGCAAAGAAAAACCGACACCTGGAGCTGGTTGAGAGGTTTACAGCAGCAGGGACCGGGTCCTGTATGAGCAGCCAAGAAACAAACTGACCAATGAGATCAGGGCAGCTACAGCGAGAAGCTAAAAATGAAGGTGGACGTCTGGAAAACACTCCCATACTGCCTCCCCTCACCATCCTCAACAACACTGTGTTGACTGTGGATCATTTCCAGTTCCAAGGAAGCACACTTTCTCAGGACCTGAGACGATCCTCACACACAGACGCTGTTTGGAAGAAGGCCCAGCAGAGACTGTCCTTCCTGAGTCAACTCAAGAAGTCCAACCTTCTACAGGAGCTGCCATCTGTCATCATTCAGTCTCTCCTGTGTTCATCCATCACTGTGTGGTTTGGCTCATCTCCATTCTTTTTCTCGTCTTTATATACTTGAGAAAACGGCTGTGCATTCCTGTGCATGTACATACGTTCCTTCATCCTTATTCTATTTCTTCTAAAGGAAGAAAGGTTTCGGAGCCCTGGTCACAGCTAAGGAGTAAGGATGTAATAAAAGCCTCTGATCCAAAGAAACATCCAGGCCTGGTTAAAGTCTCCCAGAACCCTGTTGGACAATGTGTTTCAGTCCGATAAAGCCAAACTGGAACTCTGAGCTCCAATTTTAAAAGCTTTGTTTTGACACCACAACAACACAACGCATCACCGAAGGAACGCCATTGAAACACAGCAGCATCATGCTGTGGGGTTACTTCTTCAGATGGAACCAAGATCTTTGCCCAGATGGATGAAGTTATGAAAAGTTACAAATACAGTCCATTCTGACCCAAAACCTTGATGTTTTTATGTTCCAGTGGACTTGTTTGGCAAGGATTTCTCATTAAATGTGGAAAATATTCTCCATCAGAACCTCGTTTAATAGCAGGGCTGTCAGGGCCTCTGTAATCTCTGAGCAGGCAGGAAGACTCATTACAACTGCTTTACTTTGACCTGGTTAAAACCACCGGTACCAGGTCAGAACCTGTTCAGTCCAGAATCGGTTCTGTGGAGTCTTTATTCAGAATCTGTTGACCAGCCACACAGGGATCAATTAGTAATTGTTCGGAACCTGATCGTTTGCTGATAGCAGATATCAGGGTTGCTGTGTCTCTGCTGCCCTCTTCTGGACAGAACCTAAATTACAGAACCATTTATCTGATCGGTCAATCCATTTTCTACACCAGGGTTGCCCAGGTCCAGTCTTCTAGAGCTGTCATCCTGCATCCCTTCTCTAACACACCCGAATCAACTGAATGGCTCGTTACCAAGCCTCTACAGAACTGAAGGACTGAATGCTGATCAGGGAATTCATGTGTGTTGGAGCAGGGATGCCTCTAAAAGCTGCAGGATAGTGGCTCTGGCAGACTGGGCCTGGGCGGTCCTGGTCTATACCCTCTTATTCTTGCATGGTTACAATAAGAGTCCTGTTTTTGAACTGGGGGAGGATGCCAGTGTACCCAGACAAAACTCACCCAGCATGAGAAGAACATGTGAACCCCATTCGAAGATCCTGTCAAACCCTGTGTTGTGCAATCAGGATGCTTATATAATTTAATATTTAAATAAATAACCATTCAGTCTTTCAAATATTGTCTTGGGAATACCAGCCTAATATGGCGATGGTACTTGGACAATTGATGAAAAAGTGATTTGAGCACTGACATTATTGAACAGCAAACTTTGCACACATATGGAATAAATTCATAACTTAAAATATAATAATTTATAAACAGAAACAGTCAGTCAGACAGTCAGTCATTTTCTGCCACTTCTCCATAGTGGGTCGCGAGGAAGCTGGTGCCAGTCTTAGTTTTCACAGCCTACATTTGCATTTTGTTTGGGTTTTGATATATATTTTTTATCTTATTAAAACATATTTTAATATATGACCTTCTTTAATGAATAAAGTGTCCTTTTAGCAATGCCTGTATCGCCATCCTTCTGTGCAGCTTTCTGTGTTCTTGCAGCAGAAAGGAGAAAACCATCACAGAACGCGAAGGAGGATTAAATCAGATGAAGGCATGAGATGCAGGAAAGCAGTCTCACTATGCTCCAGTTGGATCAGTGGACATGCTCCCTCAGGATTCTGTTTCTATGAGTCTGAACTCTGATCAGGATGTAAAGGTGAACAAATCTGCAGGATACATTAAATAGCTCTAATGGAGGGAATGAGAGGATTTACTGACATCCCAGTTTCTTCTCCTTGTTACTCCTCTTCCTTGTAAAATGTCAGAACAGCAGAGGGTCAGCCAATCGGACGAATGGATGTCTCACACACCTCTCAGGTATCAGAGTTGAGCTGCTTACAGCTTCTCTGTATTTGCTGTTAACACGCCAAAATGAAACAACCTTCTCCTCTGTTCTGAATCTGTGTGAGGTTGGTTTACCTGATGAAACATCCTGCATCTCATCAGCACATCTTCAGAGACTCAAAGTCAACACAAGGACACAGAAAAAGGTTTTCATTCAGGATTCAAGTGTATGCCAGACATGATCCTGAGAGGTTCTGCAGCTCTAACTCAGTATCTCTGTCCTGTTTGCTGTAGATTAACTGCAGCTCCTGTTTGTGGGGCCGACACCCTGTCTACCTTTAGGACTGGGCTTAAACCTTCCTTACAGTTAGACCGGCTTTGGTTATGTTGAGCTATCTCTGTAGTTATGCTGCTACATGTTTAGGTATATATCTGTTAACTGTGAGCCTTTCTTTTTCAGCAGGTTAGGATATAAAACTGAAGTGATTACTTTGCTCCTTCTAGTCCACTGTGGTAAATTACTCTGAATTAACCGGAAAAGGTTTTTCCCATAATGTGTGGAGAGGCAGCACAACTCCTCATCATGATGCTGCCTCCACCGTGCTTTCTCTCTGGAGGATTTTAATGCCAGGGTTCAGTTATTTGCAGACATGCAGCTTTGAGTTGTGTCCATGTTCTGGAGTTTGCTGCTGAGTTGTTTGCTGTTTTTTTCTGATGAACCTTCTGCAGCTTCCTGTCTCTATAGTCATAAGACAGCAGACATTTTCTACTCAGGTTTGGATGTGACTCCTCTTTATTCTGCTGTTGGAGAACTTGGAGCTAAATATCCACTTTAACCAAGATGGCCCATGTTGTGGTTTCAGATTCAGGACGTTCTCGGGGCTGCTTTTTGGTTCCCTTCCAGACCCATGTTTTCAGCTAGCAGCAGGTTGGATGAAGTTCTAACCTCCGTCAGGTGCGATGCTTCAGCTGATACCCACTGAAACAGAAACCAACTTTGAATTCATTTTCCTCCAACTTATTGTTCAGTTTTTGATCTTTTGATACCAGATGAACTTTGGATGGTGCTTATGACACACCTGAGATGGAGGCAGAAGCAGATTCTTACCCACCACAGGGTTAACGTTGGAGTTTGGGTCAGCACCACCTGAGAATAAATGACAGATAAGATGTTTCAAAAAACTGGTCCATTTTCTCCTGACAGATGAGAAGTATCCAGCATCAGACAGAGAAGAACAACAAAGAGAGTTATTGTGCTCTGAGGCCCATGCATGATGACTCCACCCACACCTGTGATAACCCCTCCTACATGAACTTAATAAAAGACAGAGACACACACTCCATGACGGAGGAAACATCTTTAACAGCACACCTCTCTGATACCGACAGGTAAGTTCTGTATCATCAGGTGTTTTATATTCAGCTAAAATAAAGAACTAGACTGACTCTAAATCGGATCAAATGATCAAACAGGTTTACCTGGACTGATGGAAGCAATAGAGGTGTTTCTCTAGACACCCAATCCATGAACAAACCTGGAACTCACCTGTGCTTGTCTTATTTATGTTCGTCTCACCTGTGCTCGTGTTACCTGTGTGACTGTAACCTGTGTTTATTTGACATTCTGCAGATGATTTTGAGCACCTGTTCTAGTCGCTGCTGTGATGATGTTTCTCTCTCGCTGTCTTCGTCTCATCCTACGTGACATCCTCACTCAGTCCTGCCTACATCAGTTCCTGCTGGAGTTTGTAGGCACTGCCCTCTTTCTGTCTGCCAGCCTAACAGCTGTTCTGATAAGAGCCGACCTGAGGTCAATAGCTGGTCTGACCAATCAGAGCCATCCTTCTGAAGGTCCTCCTCACTCTGGACTTGTGGCGGTCTCACCTGCGTGTCCCCTGCAGGTGGTACTGGTCTTTGGTTTATCTGTTGCCATGGCAGCGCTGTCCATGGGTGGGGCAGTTCACCTGAACCCTGCAGTTTCCATAGCAATGGTTCTGACCCTGAGGCTCACCCTGTGGAGGGCAGTGATGTACATGATTGGTCAGCTACTGGGGGGAGTGGTCTCTTCTGCGCTGCTGCTCGGACTGATGGGAGATGTGACACCTGCTGTGAACCAGGTGAGTGTTTCTCTGAGCTTTAATACTCAGACGGAGAGGAGGATCCTCACTGACTCACCTGCTTGTGTCTAGGTGTCCTCCGGCGTCCGGCTGCACGAGGCATTCATTGTGGAAATGCTCATCACCCTCCAACTGGTCCTAGTTGTCATGGTAACGGCGGAGGTCCCTCTGCCGGTGGTGGCAACGCCTTTGTTGGTTGGTCTGACTGTTAGTCTGGGTCACTTGGTAGCGGTAAGTCCAATCCACCTGGCTGTTGGTCTTCTACAGGGACAGAGACAACCAACCAACCTGTCAGTTTCCTCACAGGTCGGTGCCACAGGTTGTGGGATGAATCCAGCTCGGTCATTTGGTCCTGCTGCTGTAACGCTCGACTTCAGAAACCACTGGGTCAGTGTAAACACACACACACCCACGCAAACACACTGAATCCTACTTAACCTGACTGTTCACTTCCACTACAGGTGTTCTGGGCGGGGCCTATGGTTGGGGCGTGTGTCGCCGCCCTCCTAAATGACCTGCTACTGCGGCCGCGCTGGCGTCACCCTGGAGATTGGTGGGCGGAGCTAAAACAACTGTATGTACTGACAGACAAACAGCAGCAAGGGGTACTGTCACAGCTGCCATAACCCATCTGAGAAGAGAGTCAATCATCACCTAACTTCCTGTTCAGGCTTTCATGAAGATGCTACAGATCTTTATTAACATCATCATGAAAATCCAGATTCTTCAAGCAAAGATTTTCAGGCAACCTCTTTTAAACAAAGCAGCATAAGCTACACTAAAAATGCACTCACAGATAAGGGATTTTCCCTGGTAAAACTATCTTTCTGACCTCATAACTAATCGAGTGTCCAGATTTATTCTTATTTTATTGTATTTTCTTCAGCTGTTGCTCTTACCTTACAAGCTATCTTCAACACTGTTTACCTCATGCATAAGAACCTCCCTCCAGCTGATGTATTGGCTTCTTCACGAAGCAACAAACTTTGCAACCCAGTACTTTATGATTTCTAGTTTACTGTTATAATGTTTTCAGCATCTTTACATTTCATACATATTCTGCCAGGAAGAAAAGTCAAATATCCAGAAGTTTGTTGATGGTTGCAAATATTTAATCAAATATTATTTGGGGTGTAAGCATGTAGCTGAGTTTGTTTGTATAAATTTAAACCTGTGTGGATCAGAGAAAAGCCCTAATAAATGTAAACGTGAATACCAAGTTTTTGTTGTTCTTGTAGTTATAAACTCCTTCCACCATGGAGTCCTAACAGCAAACTGAATCCAACCAACCGGATGACGGCACAGTTATTGAAACAAAAACAGGGAGAAGAATAGAGGGTAACACCTGCATGGAGGCAGAGGCAAAAACAGGGAGGATAATTCCATCAAAAACTAGAAGGAGCAGGAGGATCTCACAATGGTTGATTACACTGCGAGTATAAATACTGAGAATGGTGATTAGACTGATGGAAGAGGACAGAGCTGTAGGGAGACCTGAACATTGAGACACTGACTAATGAATGGACACATAGGGAGTGCACATAAAGTTTCAAGAAATCTGAAGGAAGACCTACACACGTGGACCAAATTGTTGGTACCCCTCTGCTAATGAAAGAAAAACCCACAATGGTCACAGAAATAACTTGAATCTGACAAAGGTAATAATGAATAAAAATTCTATGAAAATGAACAAATGAAAGTCAGGCATTGCTTTTCAAACATACTTCAACAGAATTATTTTACTAAACAAACTCATGAAACAAGCCTGGACATAAATGATGGTACCTTAACTTAATATTTTGTTGTACAACCTTTTAAGGACATCGCTGCAATCAAACGATTCCTATAACTGTCAATCAGACTTCTGCACCTCTCAGCAGGTATTCTGGCCCATTGCTCATGAGCAAACTGCTCCAGCTGTCTCAGGTTTGAAGGGAGCCTTTTCCAGACGGCATGTTTCAGCTCCTTCCAAAGATGCTCAATAGGATTTAGGTTAGGGCTCATAGAAGGTCACTTCAGAATAGTCCAATGTTTTCCTCTTAGTCATTCTTGGGTGTTTTTAGCTGTGTGTTTGGGTCATTATCCTGTTGAAAGACCCATGACCTGCGACTGAGACCAAGCTTTCTGACACTGGGCAGCACATTTCTCTCTAGAATCCCTTGATAGTCATGAGATTTCATTGTACCCTGAACAGATTCAAGACACCCTGTACCAGATGCAGCAAAGCAGCCCCAGAATATATGCTTCATATGCTTCATTTTTCCATCTGCAAACATAGAGCTGATGTGCCTTGCCAAAAAGCTAAATGTTTGTCTCATCTGTCCGTAGGACATTCTTCTAGAAGCTTTGTGGCTTGTCAACATGTAGTTTGGTAAATTCCAGTCTGGCTTTTTTATGATTGGTTTTCAACAATGGTCTCCTTGGTCGTCTCCCATTAAGTCCACTTTGCCTCAAACAACGTCGGATGGTGCAATCTGACACTGATGTTCCTTGAGCTTGAAGTTCAACTTTAATCTCTTAAGAAATTTTTCTGGGGTCTTTTGTTACCATTCGTATTATCGTCTCTTTGTTTTGTCATCAATTTTCCTCCTGTGGCCACGTCCAGGGAGGTTGGCTTCAGTCCCATGGATCTTAAATTTCTGAATAATATGTGCAACTGTAGTCACAGAAACATGAAGCTGATTGGAGATGGTCTTATAACCTTTACCTTTAACATGTTTGTCTATAATTTTCTTTCTAATCTCCTGAGACTCTTTCCTTCACTTCCTCTGGTCCATGTTGAGTGTGGTACAAACCATGTCACCAAACAGCACAGTGACTACCTGTAGCCCTATATATAGGCCCACTGACTGATTACAAGAATGTAGACACCTGTGATGCTAATTAATGGACACACCTTGATTCAACACGTCCTTTGGTCACATTATTTTCAGGGGTGCTATCATTTTCGTCCAGGCCTGTTTCATGAGTTTATTTTTTAAAATAATTCTGTTGAAGCATGTTTGAAAAACAATGTCTAACTTTTATTTCTTCATTTTCATAGACTTTTTATTCATTATTACCTTTGTCAGATTCAAGTTATTTCTGTGACCTTTATGGGTTTTTCTTTCATTAACCGAGGGGTACCAACAATTTTGTCCAGGTGTGTAAAGAAACCCTAAATCCTACATGTTATCTCCTTATTTCATGGTACGAACCATTTCAGTCTGCCTTCCATTCACATCATAGCACAGAAACAGCCCTCCTCATTGTGACCAATGATCTTCTCCTTTCAACAGATTCTGGCCACCTCAGCATTCTACTCCTCTTAAACCTCACTGCAGCCTTTCAATACCATCAGCCACACCATTCTTCTCTCCCATCTAGAATTTTCCCGCAATATCACCTGCACTGCCCTCTCCTGGTTCCAGTGATATCTCACAAGCAGACAACTATTCATCAGCATCATTACCTGCACCTTCTCCACTGCTCTTCAGTCACAAGGCATCCCCCAGGGTTCGGTGCTTGGTTCTCTACTCCTCTACATGCCTCCCCTCGGCTACATAATCCGCCGCCATGATCTTCATTTCTACTGCTATGCCAATGATGTCCGGCTCTACAACTCCACCATATCTATCAACCCTGCAACTCACTCCACCCTCAACATTTGCATCGCTGAAATCAAATCATGGATGAACTCAAACTTCTTCAAACTTAATTGTGATAAATCAGACATCATCATCATCATCGGTTCCAAATCCCTTACAAAAACCTCCCATAACTTCAGTCTCACCGTTGAAAACACCATTTTGTTTTCCTCCACTCACTCAACCTTGGAGTTACTTTCAACAGTAACCTCTCCTTGGAACATCACGTCAATCACATCACAAGAATTGCCTTCTTCCATCAAAAAAATATTTCCCGTCTCCGCCCATCACTTCCCTTCTTCGCCGCTAAAATTCTCATTCATGCCTTCATAACTCCAGATACAATTACTGCAACAGTGTTCTCAATGGTTCACCGTCCAATACATACAAAACTCTGCTGCTCGCCTGCTCACTCACACTTGCTCCCATGACTACATCACCCCAGTTGTCCAGAAGCTCCATTGGCTCCCTTTCCCCCAACGCATTAATTTCAAAGTTCTCCTTCTTACCTACAAAGCTCTTCATAACCATGCCCCTGCTACCTCACCAATCAGCTTCACCTTCACATTCTTTCAAACAGCCTCCGCTCCTCTGACACCAACCTCCTGTCTCCACCAATCAGAACTAAGCACCAGTCCTGGGGTGATAGAGCCTTTTCCATAGCTGCTCCAAACCTCTGGAAGTCTCTACCTAAGCACATCCATGACTGTACAGACCTATCCACATTCAAATCACATCTTAAAACTGTGATTTTCTGTAGTCCTCTCTTATTCTTATACTGTGTTTGGTAATGTCTAGTGTGATGTACTTAAGTGTCTTGCTTTTATGACGTTGTTTGATGTACTTAAGTATTTTGATCTTAGGATTTTGTTTGACTCTTGTAAAGTGTCTTGGGGTTTTTTGAAAAGCGCTATACAAATAAATATTAATAGGCAGCTGAGAAAACCAGACCTAAGGTACAGATACATGCTATTTCGATTGGAAGGGGTTTAAAGGTACACGTAACTCATTGTTTGGTATGTTCTTCTATTTTGGGTTTACTGTTTGATGCATATCTCAGTTGTAGTTTCAGGAGTTGCTTCATATGGTAGTTTTGGGGTCTGGTAGCTATGTCATTTCTTGGTTTATTATTTCATACATTCCTTGTGTAATCTGTGTTTAGTCAGATGACTAACTTTTCCGTGGCCCAACCCGTTTCTGTTCAGCTTCCTTAAAGTCAAAGGTCAGAGGAAACTTCCGGGTCCGTCTTCACTGTGGCTGTGGCGTGCTCTGTTGGCGTGTCTTGAACAGATTGTAAAATCTGCACTTTATACAAACTCGATGGCATGAACTGGCGGCGATTTATCTTCCAAACTCCATTGGTATGGTGCTGTAAATAGCCATTCAGCGGTGCATGAAGTTAAGTCACCCTTACTCCATTGAAAAGGTCTGTTTTTATTTTTTTTTGGACAAGATTCTTCACCTGGATTCACAGATGGCGAGCTAGAATCATGGACTTATATTGATGGACTTTGAATTGAGCTTTGTCACTCAATCCATTTTGTTTATTGTGTTATCTGCACCAGTCACTTTAATACATGCACCAAAACTAAAACTGAGTTTGCTGCTTCTTGGTTTTTACCCCTCAGGCTCTTTCAAAGAACATTCTTCTGATGCTGCATTTGTAGCCCAGTCAAATTGCCTAGTCTTTATGCGTTACACTTGGTTTTGGTTTATGGTTTGGTACCTCAGATTTAGGGTCAAGGCTTGGAAACTCAGGGCAAAGTTCAAGGTTCAGTACCTCAGCCTTTTGCATTGTAACAGTATGACAGGATCAAGAAACGGATGTTTCGGTGTGGTAAAAACTGTAGGGGTTAAGCCCGCCGCCATGTACAGAGGCTACAGTCCTCGAAGCAGCTGTCCCGGGTTTGAGTCCCGGACCCGGTGACATTTACCGAATGTCTCCCCCTTTCTCTACCCCCCTTCCTTTCTACCTACTGTCAAAAATAAAGGCCACTAGTGCTGAAAAAAAACTGTGTAAAGTGTTTGGTTGTGATCGGTTGACCAGTTTAGATGAAAATATTTTTAGTAGTTCAAACATCTGTTGTTGGAAACCTGCTGGTTAAAGCTTCTGTTTGACAAAACGACACAGAACAGAACAGAGGATTAACGAGTGAAGGGAGTCCTCATGGTAACAGGCTCTGAAAAGTATTAAAGATCAGTAGAGAGCATTTCATTTCCAGGATGTTCCTGAACTCACCACCAACTGGACACTAACCTCAGCAGATAAGAAGTCTTTTAGTTTTATTTTCTATCAACAGGAAACAGCAGCTAAACCCACAACGCCAGCTGTCAGTCATCTGTCAGGACACACACACAGAAAGGACTTATATAAGCGTGTTTTACCATCTCAGCTTCAGTCTCCAGACAGACAGGCAGGCAGACAGGTGCAATGTGTGTGTTCAGGTGTGTGTGTGTGTTGCTGTGTGTCACTGTGACTGTGTGTCTGAACCTGCTAGAAGAACCTGTGATGTTCACTGGACCAACAGGAAGTTTGTTTGGATTCTCCATTGACTTTCACTCTCTGAACAACACGTAAGTTCTTCACATGACCCGATCCACTGAACATTTAACTGACCTAAACATTCTTCCAACATCTTCAACAACATTTTATTGGGATTTTAATACCTGACTAACACATAGGAAGATGATTCATGGTATTAGACATTTTGCACAAAGACAGTTATTAAAATGTGTCCTGGGTTTGTATTAAGCCCTCCTGAATCAAAACTTTGTAGAACCATCTGAAAGTCTTTTAGAATGTATCTCTACCAGCTTCAAGCTGAAGTTTCTGCCCATTCTTCTTGTAAAACAACTCAAGCTTCATCAGATTGGATGGAGAACACAGCTAAAGATACATTTTCAAGTCTTAGCACAGATTGTCAATTGGATTTAGTTCTGCACTTTAACTAGGCCATTCTAATGCGTTAAAAGTAATGCTTTGGTGTACAATGTAGCTCTGGCGGTATGTTTAGGGTTGTTGTCCTGCTGGAAGGTGAACCTTCAACACAGTCTTCTGTAGGCTCTAACAGGTTGTGTCCTGTGTTCAGTTTCATCTAACGGCGTAGTTTTCATCCACTCATGCTTTACATGTAGGCAAGAAAGAAAAATGTTGATCCCATCTGGGCAGAGTACCTTCTATATGTTTGATATGTCTCATAGATGTCTTGAAGCACACTGAAAACAGGTCCAAAACACTGACTGACAGTTTTTCTGTTTACCAATTCTACCATCTGAGCTGTGGAGCTCTGCAGCTCCTCCAGAGTTAGCTTTGGCCTTTTGGTGACTTTTTTGATAAATGCTCTCTTTTCCTGGCCCATCAGTTTAGGTCCACAGCCATGTCTTAGCATGTTTGAGTAGGTCCTCTTTCTATGCTCAGATGATGGACTCACTGGACCTCACTGGGAGAGAGTCAGTTTTGCCTTCTGTGACATCATTGCCCTGTTTTTGTAAAGCCAGCAGAACAGCAGAGCTTTTTTCTCCTTTTATTCTCCTTCTTTAAAATGACCACCAGCTTTAAGCAGAATGTAGTTACTGCAAGCTGTCTGGATGTCACAAAACCCCCAGGGCCTCCAACACCGAAGCTGCATATGCACAAACCTCTGCTGCACCCCGCCTTTTTAAAAAGTTCAGAAGAAAAGTCAATAAAACAGAGATGTGCATTCATGCCCTCAAGACATCCAACAACAAGATTCAACAATGTAGCAGTGGCATCTTCAATCCCTTTCCTTGCTTGATAAGCAAACTGAAATGGGTAAATTGCTATGTACCATCTGCAAAAGTTCAATGATATAGGAGTCTGGTAGGTCAAAGTCAGCTTTATTTTCAGGTTGCTATATATTCAGGACATACAGAATGCAGTACAATTTATTCTATATAACGCAAGGTACATTACGGTAAGGTGAAGTAGTTTAAATCTAGCAGCTGTAAACCTCCAAAGTGGTGTGTGCAGGGGGCAGAAGGGCACAAAGTGGCTTATAAGATGCAGTTTGCGATGGAGAGGATTCTGGAGGTCCCTGAAGATGACAAGATCTTAGAGTTTCAGAAAGGATCCACCAGCCTGTTTTCTGACAGCCAGACACCTCACTCCTGTAGTCTGTCTCATCATTATTGCTGATGTGACCTACCACAGCCATGTTGTCTGTGAACTCAATGCTGAGGTTGGATCTGTGCATTGGTGCGCAGTCATAGGTCACTAATGTGAAGAGGTAAGGGCTCAGCACACATCCTTGGGGGGTTCCCATGGTTAGAATGATTGTGCTGGTGTTGCTGCTGACCTGGACTGCCTAAGTTTCCTCGTCAAAAAGTCCAGCAGTCTATTGCAGGGAGGTGTTGAACACCAGCTGGTCCAATTTGTGTTTAAGCTGCTGTGGGATGACTGTGTTGAATGCTGAGCTAATGTCTATAAACAGCATTTTAACAAAAGCCCCTTGTGCTCTCAATTCTACAAATATGCTTCAATGCATTTCTAGATATAAAGGTAAAGCTTGTTTTAGTTAGAAATCCATGCAGGGTTTGTACATATGAGGGCCCTGGTCTTTAAGACGTACTTACATCTGGCGATATTTTACATAAACATAGGCAGAAATTCCCCTAGACCCTGAATACCATCTCATTTATGATATTTGCTTGGTTTAACTATAACTCTTTGAGTTTGGTTGGTGAATGAGACGAATAGACAAGATTCAGGTGTGCAAGGCTTTGGTGCACACAAAAAGGTCAGACAATTTCCCTGCCAAAGCTAGAGTAGGTTGGAAGGAACTCAGACCTTTTGGTTCTTAAGGTTCTTCATTGTCATCGGAGCTCCCAAAGCCAACACCAGCCAGCCAGGAGTGACAGAAGGAGGGGCTGTGTTTCTGTGTACCTGGTCACCTGGAGGAGCTTGTGACATTATCGACTTTGACCTGACAGGTGAGCTTCTTCTTCGCCAGCTCAGAATGTCTGAAGAAAATTCTGATTGTCTGGACCAGTGGATTTCCACAAATTACCTATCCTACTTTTGCACCTGATTTTATAACCTCACCTGTCTCACTCTTCCATTTATCTCATTTGTACCTGTGTCTAACTGTCACGTCTTTTTCAGTTTCACACCCTGTCTCCCACTAACTCCTGTTTCAATCCCACACCTGCCTCCCCATCTCACCTTTGTCGTTATTAGACCTACCTGCCACACTTGTCTCACTCTCCAGTTGTCTGTGACAGGTGACGAAGAACACAGCAGCTCAGATCTCAGCTTTCACTCCTTTAAGAGTCGCCAGTGGTTTGGCGCTTCTGTTCGCTCCGTCAGCAGCACACACCTGCTGGTGAGAACACACCAGAACATGACTGGCACCTTCGTCTCATCAGGACTCAGGGTTGGGACGTTAGGAAAAGAAATGAATCACCGTGTGCTTCTTCACCTCTAGGCGTGTGCACCACTATTTCATTGGAACGTTAAACAGAGAGGGGCTGAGTCAGGGAAAACACCTGTAGGAAATTGTCTCCTATTGGACCACATGACCAGGAGCTCCACACCTTTCTCTCCCTGCAGAGGAAGCTTGATGGAGGATGACTACAAGCGGATGAACAACAGTAAGGCAAACGGACACCTGGAAGGAAACCTGTAAACCATCTCAGAGACTTAGTTCTGTCTTTTGTTGTTTAGGAAATGATCACCGCTACTGTGAGGTTGGCTTCAGCACGGATATTACCAAGGTGAGGTGGGGTGGTCAGAGTCTCTGAGACTCTTTTCTTTGGAATTTAGCTGCTTTTCCTCAGTTTCAGTCCAGATTACCCCTAACCCTTTTCTAGTTTCCATCAGATGAAAACTTTGCACACCGTAGATGATCAGCTGAAGGATCAGGTTCCAGATCTGGACTTTGCTGGATTTGTTACAAGTTTACAAAGACTTTATTTCAGATGCTGTTCTTATCCTGGAAAGACGTTTTTTAGGCCTGAGACGTTTCTTGTTTCTATCCTACACTTGTCCATAATAGAATTGGACCTCAGAGTAACTATATAATAGTAACTAGTAAGACGATAATTAATAATAATAATTATTATACAATAATTGATATAATCAATAATAATAGTAACTAATAGTAACTACATACTACTATATATAGTAACTATAAATGATACCAGAAAAGTCTGGCTCCTTTGAATGAAACTATAAAGAAACAAAAGGATGGATCTAGACTTTTAAACAGGATGGTTTGTGGCTGGATGATACTAACCTCAGCCATCTGTGTTGCAGGACGGTCGGCTGGTGCTTGGAGCTCCAGGAAGCTTCTACTTCCAGGGTGAGAGAGACCCCTGCTTTTTACTGACTGTAACTACACCAGTTAAAGGCTCCCCCTGGTGAGCCACTATGGAGCCACTGGTTTATTTTGTTTAATTTGGGAATGGTTTTGTGACTGTTTGAGTACAATTACATATCTACAATTAATCCACCAGTCTGACATAAAAAAGACCAATATGAACCAGTTTAGCATTCTGTACCAGTTATTTTAAATAGTTGATTTCCTATGCAGAGTCACAGGAATTGGCTGGACGTGACTGAGCATGAAGGAGATAATCAGGTTGGAGAAATCTAGCTGGGAAACTAATTTTCATAAGATTTCAGTCAGTCTGACATCTTTAAATGGATTGATTCCAGTTCTGGGCAACTTCTTGACCTATAAGGTCTGACACCCACTTTGAACCGGTCAGGTCCCCTGAGGGACCAGCTCTGTATTTACGGCATTGCCACTGATTTCAGGTCAGGTGATCACAGTGGGCGTCAGTGACATCATCAACAGTGGACGGAGCAATGAACCCATTCAGTATGTGACCGGAATCCACCAGTCAGATGAACAGGGAGGTTACGACCTTTACCGTGGTAAGAGAAACAGAGCACACACTATGCTGAAAACCATTGAAAAAGGGGCTTTTATTCTGAATGGATGCTCCATTTACACAGGGGCTTTTATTCTGAAGGCACACCTCCTTCATTGGCTAAGCGTTCAACCATATTATTAATTAGACTGTCTGGCATTACATTTAGGATCAGATAAACTTTCTATATGATTGTATTGGTCTGAATTTGATTTATTGTGGAAATGAACTTGATCATTTAGTCTTGGGACTTGGCAAGAAGTGTCAAGAAATAAAAAACTGAAATGTACTGTACGTCATATAATATATAATAATAAAAAACTAAGACCAGCGTTTAGAAACTAGAGCAGAATTTTCTAGACAAGCTGTAAAAAAGCACAAAGAACAATCTGCAGATGAAGAATTTATCAAACATTTATGCAGACGACAACGTCTTCAGTTGTCTTTATAATGCAGTAAAGTGACACAGGAAAAGTTAAAAAGTATTTCATTTCTACTCTGCTCTGCAGCACATATCATGGTTATTTCTAGATTAAATGGAAGTGGATTTCAATGTCTGTTTGTCAGGTTACTCTGTTGCCAGTGGTCTGTTGACTGGAGACTCCACACCGGGTAATCTAATCTAATCTAATCTAATCTAATCTAATCTAATCTAATCTAATCTAATCTAATCTAATCTAATCTAATCTAATCTAATCTAATCTTTTCTTGTGTTTGTGTGGATCAGATTATGTGGTCGGGGTTCCTAATGACAGGAACTTAGCAGGAACTGTAAGTTTTGGCTTTTGCTGGACTGAGTTCAGCAGTAAAGTCCGTGATTCTGATGTGACAAGCGAAGCTCAGATGAGGCTCAGCGAGACTCTAATGTTGGTCTGCTCTACCAGGTGAAGATCTATGATGGCAGGATGAGGAGTTCCCTGAGAGTTCACCACACCTTCATGGGAGTTCAGGTGAAATCTCAAGGTGTTCCATTCTGTTTAGATGTTTATGAACTGAATGTGGACCTGAGACATCTCGGTCTCCTGCAGGTGGCGTCCTACTTTGGACACAGCGTGGCCGTAGCCGATATTAACAGTGATGGGTGAGAACACATCTGTTTTAAGCAGATTTCCTGTTTCCCTTAGAGAGATAGAGGCTGGATCTATTTTCTGTTGTGTCTCTGACTGTGGTTCTTGGTTTACCCCTGTGGTTGGTGCAGTCTGGATGATGTGCTGGTTGGAGCTCCTCTCTTCATGGACAGAGTGATGGAGCAGCTGCAGGAGAGGGGACAGGTGTGAACACTGGGTTTATGTTTTCCACCAGTCTGATGTTTCAGTCCATTCTTCAGATCTTCATGGTTGTTACTGTTTGAATATAAACTAATTTTACCTATAAAAATGTTGCTTCATAGATGATATTCTTCAGCCTCATTTGTATTGACTGGTTTGAACAAAAATCCTTAGTTTATGTATATAAAGTCTTTCCAGCGAGTTCTTGGTCTGCTCCAGGGTCCCCTTCCTCCACTAGCATGCATTTGGGAGGCGTCTTGATTACATGCCCCGAGCACATCAACAGACTCCTTTCTATTGTAGGAGAAATGGCTCTACTCTGAGCTTCCGCAGATGAACCAGGATCTCATTCTTTAATTCACAATCCAAATCTCATGACCTTTGGTATGGTTGGAATGTAGGCAGATCAATAAATCAAGAGCTTTTGCCATTTGGCTCAGCTCTTCATTTACCACCACAGACCAGCAGTGCTCATATTAGAGCAGATAAAGCCCCAATTCATGTAGCTGAAGAGGGAGACTGATCCACAGCCTTGGTGCTGCAGATCTGGAAGGCTCTGTCCCCTTTGGTCTTCAGTCTGGTGCATGGAACAACTAGAATATTGTTCCCCTTTGGCTCTCCAGCCCCTGGGGAGCTATTTAAGATCCTCAGTATGCTCTTTCCAAGAGAACCAAGCTGTGCGTATAGGTGAGTCCAACCATATCTAGCTGGTATATGTCAATCTCATCCACCTTGCTTCTTTTTCACCAACGAGGGGACGTTCAATATTCCCAAAGCCTCGTTACGCTGCCGGGAATCAGCATGTTCCCCCTTTTCCCCCTTACAGGTGGTGGGTCCAAATAGAGGATAAAGATAGTCAGTAACTGAAACTAAACTTAGAGCACAGACAGAAAGAAAACAAGACAAACCTGAAGTGAGGTCTGCAGAAATTCTGTCATTGATGAGTGGTCATATTTACTTTATAGAAACAGGAAGCAGGATCTTTCATACAGACAGACAGACAAAAAACTCATAAAAATCTACTTAAAAACATGTTTTAAATTAATTTCTTGGCTTGCTTCAAGATCAATCATCACTCTGAATCTTTCTTTGTTCAGGTGCTTTTATACCTGCAGAAGAGACAAGCCTCCTTTCCCTCACAGCCCGACCAATCACTGATCGGTCAGTCTTTGTATGGTCGGTTTGGCTCTGCCCTCATCGTGCTGGGTGACCTGGACATGGATGGTTACCAAGGTAATTAGATATGCAGGCTCTCTGTGTCAGAAATAATGCAGGCTATTAGTCAGAGACTGTCTCTCTGTGTGCAGATGTCGCTGTTGGAGCTCCATGGTCAGGTGACATTGGTGGAGGGCAGGTGTTTATTTATCTGGGCAACAGCAACGGTCTATCAGCCATGCCCTCACAGGTGATTGACAGCCCATTGCCTTCCAGGAGGTCAGCATTTGGATTTTCTCTCAGGTCAGGTGTGGACCTTGATGGGAATGGATACCCAGGTATGTTAAGGAACTCCAGCTCATTGAAAGATAAACACTAATCAATAATCAGCTGCTGTCTGTGTGTTTGTAGATCTGCTGGTTGGGGCGTGGGGTGCAGACCGAGCCTTTCTCTACAGGTGAGGCACCAGATGACCTACAGTTTCAGCTTTTTATCAGTTTTTAAACTAATGACACATCTAACACAGAGTAAGGATGTTCTCAATTGAATGGTCTTGTTTTGTTAATTTAGAAATTCAGAAAACATTTTTAAAATAATCCATTAATTGTTAACAAGACATGACATGACATATGAATATCGATTAATGTGTTAAACACTGAAATGAGCACTGCCACTCATTAGAATAATTAGGTTAGAAACCTTGAAGGTGAAACAGCTCTAGCCAGGAGATACTTTTATCCACAATGGTTGCTTGTTTACATTCTTCTGTTTCTAGTTAAAAGAATGTGGAAGTAAAACACATTGTAACTCGACAGGGTCACACATTGTCAATAGTCCAATTCTGATTGGCTGATAAGGCCCCAGTGATGTCTCCTTCCCCAATATCTCTGGCTGTTGGTTTGTAGATGCAGAGAAAATCAGAACAAAAGAACCAGGAAGAAGCCTGACTGACTCCAAACCGAAGCTTGATCTCATTCTTCAGAATCGTTGTGATAAATATTTTGTAACATTTATACTTTAATTACTTTCGCCTAAGTGCTTTTTGAAGTCCCTGGAAAGTTGTGTTTCTGTTTTACCAACCCACCTCTTTTTTTACGTGGTTGTTCAAGCTACTAATTAAATGCGACTACCATCAGACTTCAGTGTGAACAGTTCATGACCCCAAAGCGACCCGCATGCCCAGAAGGAGAAGGCAAGATGTCACACAGCAGCACACTCTTTATGGACGTAATAATGGATGTCAGCGTCTCTGTGTTAATATTAAGTTGTTTAGCGATTAGAGCTGACAATATTCTGACTGCTAGAGAAGTCCGTGTGGATGCTAGTCGGAACCAGGACAATGACGTGAAAATTGGATCAAATTAGTGTGTATCCGATTCAGTACCACATATCAGGTGGCACAATTCAAATTATTTTGGAGGTTAAAAGATCGAAACTTGGCTGTTCTGACTGCCATGAAAAAGTTTATATGGGTCGCATGTGGGCAAAAAAGTCGTATTTGGGCTGCATTTGCCAGCAGTGTGAACTAAGCCTTAGAGACCTTTTTTGCCAAACAACAGCTGCTGTGCCTATATTTCCCTGTGGGAGGTGCGTGAACCGTAGTTGCACTTAGTACTGTTAGTGACAACAGACTGAATGTGGACTTATAAAATAAGAACTCTCCTGCCCTTTCTGTTGTCCTGGTTCTGGTGTGAGAACCTAATGTATCCAAGTGGTTTGGAAACTGAATTTCTCCGTCCCTTTTGTTCTTCCCCCAAGCTCTCCTCTCACTTAACATTAGCTCAGAACCCTTTCTTTAAACTCCTAAGTGAGCTGTAGACTAGATAAAAGTTAAACCTTTAATCAACTTAGATAATATTTTTAAAGATGTATTTCTTTTCCAGAAAACCTTCCCCTTTTTCTTTGTAGAAGTATATTTTTGAGTTAATGTCTTTGTATTTTAAATCATTATAATTAATATTACAATAATTTGATTATGCGTATTTAATTTAAATGATTGCTAAATAAATCCTATTACAATGAAATATATAGATTCACCTCTCTTCTTTGAATATGTAATAAAGATCATCCTCATCTGTTGCTGGAACATTAAACACTCTTCCTGATACAAACCAATATAATTTCCTTGGTACTGGTGATAGTTTTTTAAAGGATTGCATTTATTATCTACACCCATTGATCCTTGCAAGGTGCTAGTGCGAGGCGCAGGTACACCCTGGATAGGTCTCCAGTCCATCAGAAGGCAACACAGAGACACAAAACCAACAACCATCTACGCCCACATTCATACCTAAGGGAAATTTAAAGAACCCGTTAACCCAACAGTCAAGTTTTTGGACTATGGAAGGAAGCTGGAGTACTCTGAGAGAACAAGGCATAAGGCACCAGGACCTTCTTGCTGCAAGGCAACGGAGTGCTACCAGCTACTTCACCATGCAGTTTGAAGGATTTATGTTGTTAAGGAATAAGATGGTTGTTTTTACAGGAAAACTGCCTTCAGTTTAAAGACGTAACTCCAGAAAACCTTGGGTTTGTCTGTGTAGGTCTCAGGCTGTGATCCAGTCCAGAGTTTCTGTCTCACTGCTGCCGGACTTCCTGAATCCAGATGTTAAACTGTGTCATCACAGAAACATACCTGTTTCATGGTAACTAAACTACTCTTCAAACGTTTCATTAACTTGACTTCTTAAACCAAGAACTACAATATTTTACTCATTAAAAGCTAAACATGGTCCAGCTGTCCATCAGTCTATCTTTCTATACCTTGCTGTTCCTGGTCAGGGTTGAGGGAAAAGGGGAACATGGGTTATCCAGCTCAGTTAAGTTTAAACCATGACAGCTTAGTTCAATCCAAGCCAGTTCTAAACCACAGTAACATGTTAGTACATTACAGTCCAGTGTTTTAATTTCTACATAAAGCGAAATTGGAAAAGAAATCTTTCTAAGGAAACAACTTGTTGGGTCAATAACAATGAAATCACAGAGAAAGATTTTTATCACTTGTAAATAAATATAATTTTTATTATATTATTAAGATATTTTAGGACAAAGGCTCTGATTGCTTGTAATCGAGGCTTTTAAAACACGTTTTATTGCTTGGTTCTGGTTCCAGTTTAGACATGATTTAAATTGACAGTATTAGAACCTTGTTTATGTCTACCAGCTCAGGCGGTTAAAAATGTTCCCTATGACTGCTGACTGAAGGTCTCTCAGCATACATATGGGGGGGGGCTTACCTAGTTCAGAGATTTCTACCCAATGTTCTCTGTACCTGAGCCAGTAAATTTCATACTGGTGGTTTAAGAGACCCTGAAACCACCTTAAGAATCATCTGAGAACCTGTTCTATTACTTTTAACACCAGTTCTACCAGTGGTTAGATGATAACTGAACCTCTCTCAGATGTTCTGAATTTTGGTGGAGGTGTTTTTTTTTTTATAGCTCGGTCTCTCTTTATGTTCCCATACCTCGTACAATCAGTGTGTTCTTAAAAAAGAGACATTTTCAAACTCTAACCAGTGCTGATAAAGCTGTAACTGAAACAGGGAAACATTAAACTCAACTCCCCTGCAGTAGGGACACGGGTGATATATTCCCATATAAAAATGTGACTGTTTAAAATGCTCTTTGTTCAGAGATTTTTTGGGTGTTAAAGATGTTAGAATGAGCTTCAATGTAAAGTATTAGGTCATCAGCATATTGTTGAACATTAGAGCATTATTTCTATGCAGAAAACAAGTAACTGATGTATCTGCATTTCTGTTCTATATATATCTCCTCAGTTTTGCTGTTCGAATGTGCGTCTATGTCTCTGGTCACAAAATCCCTCAGCAGACAGGTAAATGTGTCCTCAAGGTACTTCAAAATATCTTAATATTGGTGATCTCAATTTTTTGTCTGTCTGCTGATTGGCTGTGGCAGGTCTCAGGGTGGAGCTACAGCTCGACACAATGAAGCAGCCAATGGCACGAAGAACTCTGTTGCTGTCGACCAATCAGCCACAGGAGTCAATGGAGCTGGTTGTTGAGAGGCAGGTGGGCTGGGCCTGTACCAATCACACAGCATACCTGAGGGTGAGTGATAAAGCTAATTATGTGAGCACATCTAATCTGCTGCAGGTGTCGCTAATTTTGAGGAGACCTAAAGCTGTCTGTTTGAATCATCACGTCACGGAGACATCAAATGTCATTAAGAAAGTTCATCAATCAGTTTGTAGGGTGGAGGTCTTCTAATAGTGATGGTATAGAGACTTTACACCGCTGTTTTTTTGTGTGTGTTCAGTCTGAGGAGGAGGTTCGGGATAAACTGAGTTTGATCTTCATCACTGCTGAGATCAGCCTCCTGAACTCTACCCAAAATGCTCTGCTGCATGGACAGACTCACACAACAGTCCAGGTGAGCCAGCCTACTGTCAGGGAACTGAACCCAAGATCAGAGTCTCAGTACATATGAAAATAAAGACTGAGTGTCTGTGTTATAGAGCAGGCTGATTCTGGACTGTGGGGACGATAACGTTTGCATTCCTGACCTGAAGCTGAGCGCTAAACCGTGAGTAAACATGATGCCATCATTGTCCTTCCTTCAGAACTTCTGCATTTATAGTTCTAATTGATGAAGACTGGTTCTGAGATACAGAACCACTGATCTATGGTCAAGAAAGTAACTAAGGGTGTATTCACACCAGGAAAGTCCTTTGGTCCGCTTGTTTGGTCCGGACCAAAAGCGAACTTTATCTTTTTCATTTGGTGTGGTTTGTTTTCACATTGTACTTTTTGCAAGTGAACTATTACTTGTAAAAAAAGCCACGTGGGTGACGATCCTTGTTCCCATTGGACAGAAATGACGGGGGCGGGACAGAGCGCAGACCCGGAAATGGAGGAAAACATCTTTAGATGTGCTGCGTGCAGCTCCTCTGTTCTGCATATTTATGCTGTTATTACAGCTGCAATATTATTGTGAGAGTGAAGAGCAGCTCATTCAACACAGACTTTGAGACGTTTCATTTATAATGTTGGATCCCCGTTGGAAAATGCGTGCTGAACGCCGACGTTCTCTACGTGCCTTGTCCCACAACAAGCCAGTAGTGTTGCTAAGCAACACACAGCTTATCAGGTATGATTACCTTACAACACACACCTTTGCTACCGGCTACGGTGGCTTTTTAGAGTGTATTCACACTTGCCACTTTTAGTCCGCTTTAAACGGACCAGAGTTCGTTTCCCTCCTTGGTCTGGACCTTTTGTGCAGCTGTGAATACACTCTAGCGAACCCTGGTCCGGACCAAACAACCGGACTGATACCCACTTTTTGAGGTGGTCTCGGTCTGCTTCCAAACGAACTCTGGTGCAGTTCGCTTATGGTCTGAATACAAACTGGCCCCGATCCGAACCAACTACAAAAAGCGTACGTCTCTTTGGACATAAAAAGCCACCGTAGCCGCTAGCAAAGGTGTGTGTTGTAAGGTAATCCTACCTGATAAGCAGTGTGTTGCTTAGCAACGCTACTGGCTTGTTGCACGTAGAGAACGTCGGTGTTCAGCACGCGTTCTCTGACGGGGTTCCAACATTATAAATGAAACGTCTCAAAGTCTGTGTTGAATGAGCTGCTCTTCAGCCTCACAATAATATTGCAGCTGTAATAACGGCATAAATATGCAGAACAGAGGAGCTGAACGCAGCACGTCTACAGATGTTTTCCTACATTTCCAGGTCTCTGTTCTGTCCCGCCCCCGTCATTTCTGTCCAATGGGAGCCATGAACGTCACCTGCGTGGCTTTGTTTACAAGTAATAGTTCACTTGCAAAAAGTACAATGTGAAAACAAACCGCACCAAATGAAACAAATAAAGTTTGCTTTTGGTCCGGACCAAACAAGCGGACCAAAGGACGTTCCTGGTGTGAATACACCCTTATGTCCAAAGAGACGTACGCTTTTTGTAGTTGGTTCGGATCGGGGCCATTTTGTATTCAGACCATAAGCAAACCGCATAAAAGTCCGTTTGGAAGTGGACCGAGACCACCTCAAAAAGTGGGTCTCGGTCCGATTGTTTGGTCCGAACAGGGTTCGCTTGAGTGTATTCACACCTGCACAAAAGATCCGGACCAAGGAGGGAAACAAACTCTGGTCCGTTTAAAGCAGACTAAAAGTAGCAAGTGTGAATACAGCCTTAAAAGATCCAATAATTTCACAGCGAGGTTCATAATTTATTTAAACACTTCTTGATGACATTGCAGGTAAATGAAACTTTGATGAATGAACCTTATGATCCATAAGCACTGCGTTCAACTCAGTTGAAAAATGAAAACAACCACAGCAAATTTCAGATCAGCTCAGTCCTGAACTGAATATCTCTGTAAATGACTGTAAAATTTTTCTTTTTGTGATATAAGCAGCTTGCTGGGTTGCAGTGTAAGCTCAGCGAGCCTCCTGGAACATTTCATAGTTAATTAACCTGTTATAGTGACTGCTACTATCATATAATGAAGGGCTGGAGAGGCCAACAACATCTCTGCAGAAGATAAACTGTATTCTCTTCAGTTCTTCATTTAAAACTATCACCATAGTCTAGATAGAGAGCACATTTACACAGTTTTATTCCAGACTTAATTGTGAAAACTATTTCCAAAGATGCAAACAAGAATATTATAAGTTTTTTTTATTCCTTTTGTTTTTAATTCCAAATCAAATGCCTTCATGGAAATTACAGTTTTATAAAAGCCAGTTATTTAGTAACTCAGATATCTGAAAGCCATATATTTGTCTCTTATGACAACAGGATATTTTAAGGATAGAGCTTTCTGAAAAATACATTTAGAGAAAAAACTGTTGCAGAAATGACTTTGTCATCTCCATATAAATGCATCCCAGATTTCATCCCTGTCCCAACCCCTTCATGGGCAGAAACTACCATTCTCTACTCAATGGTTGAAAGACTGATGTACTGATATATTGTTTTTGGCCGTCTCTCATGGTCTGTGATGATGTATGTTGATATGTGTTAGTGTATCAGACAGCGTGTTGGTCGGAGACGATCAGTCCGTGTTGTTGTCAGTATCGGCTATGAACGATGGCGAGGGTGCTTATGAGACCGAACTGGTGGTCCGAATCCCTGAACACACACACTTCCAGAGCAGTCAGGTAACATGGCCACACAAATTGATTTAAAGTGGACAGTTTAAACAGCCACTCAGGACACTGCATGTGTGCTATTGCTTTTAATTTGCAGGGTGTAAACCGGCTGGTGTGTGTTCAGAGGAAAGAAAACCAGACGGTTGTTGTCACCTGTGACCTTGGAAACCCCATGAAACAAAAACAGAAAGTGAGTGATTCTCCATTTTGTGTGGTTAAATTCCTATGAACTTCTAAATTATAATCATCTTTATTGGTCATTGCACATGTACATTACAACGAAAACTAGGTGGTGGTTCACTTCCATCTTTAACGTTGGAAGGTTGCAAATTTTTAACGTGTCTTAGCTCCATCACCTGATTTAAATCCTTAAATGTTCTGATTAACCTGTCCCCAAGTTCTGCAGGAACCTGTTAATGATGCAGTCAGGTGTTGTTACGCAGGAAAACATCTAAAACATGCGTAGCCATGGAGGTCTGGAGTTGCCAACCCCTGCTGTGAACACTACTCAGTTCATACTAGTGTTCAGTCCAGGGGGATTGAGGTCAAAGCAAGTCCGATGTTAAAATACTGGATAAATAAAACAACATATTATTGGTTACAACGTGTTACAAGAATACATTCCTTGTCTTACAAGGATAATTCTAATTAGATCTGTGTGTGAAGTGCCTCGAAATTCTATTCTTTG
Organism: Girardinichthys multiradiatus; assembly: GCF_021462225.1. NCBI lineage: Eukaryota > Metazoa > Chordata > Actinopteri > Cyprinodontiformes > Goodeidae > Girardinichthys > Girardinichthys multiradiatus. Next base: position 38,427,806 of record NC_061817.1, read on the forward strand.
TGAATTTGTGTTGCATAAATAAATGTAATTTGACTAAAGTGGTCGGTTCATGAGATGATGACGATGACGATGATGATAAGAGGTTAATGCATCATCCTGTGTTGTCTCCTTATCTGTCTGCAGGTGCAGACCGGGCTCTTGTTTAGTGTCGGCCACCTGGAGGAGGTGGAGAGTCACATCACTTTTAGCCTCAGAGTTCGGAGGTACAAACAGGTATCCTTTGTTTCCTGGTAAAATCTGATTTCCCTCTGTCTTACTCTCTGTTCACCTTCCTGTACCTCAGTAAGAACTCCGTGAACTCCAGCAGTAACCAGGTGATAGTGAAGGTTCGGGTGAAGGCGGAGGCCACGCTGGAGATCAGAGGGTATAATCCAGCATTTTTCTAGATTTAGGACTGAATTTACAGACTAAATGTATTAAGACATCTTTGCCTCTGCAGAGGCTCTGTCCCTTCAGAAGTCCTATTGCCTGACCTAGACTGGCAGCCTGGAGTGAACCCTCAGAGACTGGAGGAAGTTGGCCCACTGGTCGAGCACGTGTATGAGGTGAGGTTTCCAACAACACCTGATAACTAAGGATAATACAAATAAAGATCAGTTTAGGCTTGGCAAGAACAAGAACAACATTGGGCCCAGCTCACTAGCTGAAAGGTCAGCTACCTGTCAAGGGAATCAAGCCTGGTCAAGGAGACACTTCTGCCATATATTGCTGAGGACCCACAGTTAGATGTTCGTTTGATCTGTGGAGGCGTTGCAACAGGCTGGACCACCACATGAGGCAGAGCTGTAGATCTCTGAGGGCTGCAGGGGCTCTGCTAGTCTGCTGCTGTTGACAGGAAGTCCAGGTTTTTGTAGATCTACAGGTGCAGTTCACCCAGTCACCTGCTGGGGAAGTTACGTCCTGCTCATCATGCTGTCAGTTGAAACCACTGACACTGATGTTATTGATGACATTGATTCTGTCGGTTTGTAGATCAAGAATCAGGGTCCCAGTTCTGTCAATGCCCGACTGACTGTGGACTTTCCTTCTACTTGGCGACATCACTTCCTGCTCAATGTCATCTCCACCCCCTCAGAAGAATCACTGAGTTGTCACACCCTGAACACATCAGAGGTGGTGCCTTTAGAGGTACAGAAACTATGTGTTACATTTTAGTAATGTAACTTGTACATCATTTGTATGTACATAACATGTCTGTCTTTCCGCTGTCTGTAGTGCTTTTATCTGTCGTTCACCTGTCTGTGTCTCACCTGTTTACACCTCATGTCTGTACGTTATGGGTATGTTATGTTTCTTTCTAGTTTACCTGTCTGACTCTCACCTGTTTGTACCTCACCTGTCTCTGACTTGTCTCCAGCTGCTAGGTAACTTCACTACAGTTTCTCAGTCAATCCAGCAGGAGGAGACAAACTCCTTCAGACAAACTGTCCATGTGGTAAAAACTGTTTTGTTCTTCTACGGCCGCTCTGTTACAGAGTCATAGTTACAAATAGTTATAACTATTTTATATTTTATAACTATAGTAGTTCTAAAATCTGTGATGAGTGGTTTCTTTGCACACCTAAAGACACCTTCAGTTTGTTCAGAATCTTACAGGTGTGTGTTTCTTGGATGTTAAACTGAGCTAGGTTACACCTGTGAGCTGAATATCAATTGTTAGTCATTGTCCTCTTTATACAGGTCCTTCTCAAAATATTAGCATATTGTGATAAAGTTCATTATTTTCCATAATGTCATGATGAAAATTTAACATTCATATATTTTAGATTCATTGCACACTAACTGAAATATTTCAGGTCTTTTATTGTCTTAATACGGAGGATTTTGGCATACAGCTCATGAAAACCCAAAATTCCTATCTCACAAAATTAGCATATCATTAAAAGGGTCTCTAAACGAGCTATGAACCTAATCATCTGAATCAACGAGTTAACTCTAAACACCTGCAAAAGATTCCTGAGGCCTTTAAAACTCCCAGCCTGGTTTATCACTCAAAACCCCAATCATGGGTAAGACTGCCGACCTGACTGCTGTCCAGAAGGCCACTATTGACACCCTCAAGCAAGAGGGTAAGACACAGAAAGACATTTCTGAACGAATAGGCTGTTCCCAGAGTGCTGTATCAAGGCACCTCAGTGGGAAGTCTGCGGGAAGGAAAACGTGTGGCAGAAAACGCTGCACAACGAGAAGAGGTGACCGGACCCTGAGGAAGATTGTGGAAAAGGGCCGATTCCAGACCTTGGGGGACCTGCGGAAGCAGTGGACTGAGTCTGGAGTAGAAACATCCAGAACCACCGTGCACAGGCGTGTGCAGGAAATGGGCTACAGGTGCCGCATTCCCCAGGTCAAGCCACTTTTGAACCAGAAACAGCTGCAGAAGCGCCTGACCTGGGCTACAGAGAAGCAGCACTGGACTGTTGCTCAGTGGTCCAAAGTACTTTTTTCGGATGAAAGCAAATTCTGCATGTCATTCGGAAATCAAGGTGCCAGAGTCTGGAGGAAGACTGGGGAGAAGGAAATGCCAAAATGCCAGAAGTCCAGTGTCAAGTACCCACAGTCAGTGATGGTCTGGGGTGCCGTGTCAGCTGCTGGTGTTGGTCCACTGTGTTTTATCAAGGGCAGGGTCAATGCAGCTAGCTATCAGGAGATTTTGGAGCACTTCATGCTTCCATCTGCTGAAAAGCTTTATGGAGATGAAGATTTCATTTTTCAGCACGACCTGGCACCTGCTCACACTGCCAAAACCACTGGTAAATGGTTTACTGACCATGGTATCACTGTGCTCAATTGGCCTGCCAACTCTCCTGACCTGAACCCCATAGAGAATCTGTGGGATATTGTGAAGAGAACGTTGAGAGACTCAAGACCCAACACTCTGGATGAGCTAAAGGCCGCTATCGAAGCATCCTGGGCCTCCATAAGACCTCAGCAGTGCCACAGGCTGATTGCCTCCATGCCACGCCGCATTGAAGCAGTCATTTCTGCAAAAGGATTCCCGACCAAGTATTGAGTGCATAACTGTACATGATTATTTGAAGGTTGACGTTTTTTGTATTAAAAACACTTTTCTTTTATTGGTTGGGTGAAATATGCTAATTTTGTGAGATAGGAATTTTGGGTTTTCATGAGCTGTATGCCAAAATCATCCGTATTAAGACAATAAAAGACCTGAAATATTTCAGTTAGTGTGCAATGAATCTAAAATATATGAATGTTAAATTTTCATCATGACATTATGGAAAATAATTAACTTTATTATAATATGCTAATATTTTGAGAAGGACCTGTATTTGTTTGTTTGTGTCTGTGTTTCAGAACTGCAGCAGCAGAGAGACGAGGTGTGTCAGGTTTGAGTGTGATGTCATGGATTTGGGGCGGGGCTTTAGTGCCGTGATAAAAGTCTCAGCCCGTCTTTCGATGGACACGCTCATGCAGGTTTGTGTGTACACATACAACCCCCCCCCCCCCCCCCCCCCCCCCCCCCCGCCCTATACACAGAGACTGGTGGGATGCTGATGTCATCGTGTATTTTCTTATGCAGACACCTTACCTGAACTATGACATTGTTTCCTCCGCCTCTTATGATGTCACCAGCGCAACATCAAAGGTCCAACCACTGCTGCTCAGCAGTGGACAGACACAGGTAATCAACACACCCACACCAAGCCCACATACACACACACACACATAATGACACAGAGTGAGATCAATAAATAATAACCGACCAGAACCCAGAACTGTGTGTGTGTGTGTGTGTGTGTGTGTGTGTGTGTGTGTGTGTGTGTGTGTGTGTGTGTGTGTGTGTGTGTACAGACTCAGTTCAGTGTGGTGTGGCGTCCGCCTCATGGAGAGAAGCCCGTTCCTATTAGCTACATCATCCTATCAGTCATCTCTGGACTCCTCCTCCTCTGTCTGCTCTGCTTCATCTTCTGGAAGGTATCAATCAATCAATCAATCAATCAATCAATCAATCAATCAATCAATCAATCAATCAATCAATCAATCAGTTTATATATGCTGTTCTGTTTCTGGGTTTAATTGATGGGTTCTGGTTGAATCAGGCAGGGCTTTGTTTTCTCAGTAGCAGATCATCAGTAACTTCTGGTGCTGTCGCCTTAAACATCTCGTTTAATCAGAAGGTATCTGGTGGAGTTTGGTGCACAGCATGATGAAGTTAAAGGTTCTCAGACTATTAGTCTGAGAACCTTTAACTTCATCAGAACCTGTAACCTGAGAACACACCGTCCAGGAAAAATCTTGATGGTGTGTTCGGAGGCTTTCTGTTTTCTTAAAGCTTGCTTCAAGTTTTCAGAGTTCAGTTGAAACCCATCAGTAGCTCACACCAACCTCCATCCACTCTTTTTATTAAGGCCTCCTTCTCACTCACATGGAATAAACCTCCATCTATATGTCTGTGTTTATAGCTGGGCTTCTTTAGGCGCACCAGACCCCCCACTGATGATGATGATGATGATGGTGAAGATAATGGACAGCATCAACTGGCTGAGGAGAGTCACATGACTGAATAACACATCTTCACCTGAAGCTACAATCAGCTGTTAATATCTTACTCATGTTTCACTGCTGCTGTAAATATTCAGCTCACATCAAATAATTCTTCTCACATATAAAGCCCTTAATGATCTAGCTCCATCATACATCAGAGATCTGATTGGTCCATATGTTCCTAACAGAGCACTTTGTTCTCAGACTGCAGGTTTACTGATGGTTCCTAGAGTCTCTAGAAGTAGAATGGGAGGCAGATCCTTTAGTTATCAGGCTCCTCTCCTGTGGAACCAGCTCCCAGTTTTAGTCCGTGAGGCAGACACCCTGTCTACTTTTAAGGCTAGGCTTAAAACTTTCCTTTTTGATAAAGCTTATAGTTAGAGTGGCTTAGTTTATCCTGAGCTATCTCTGTAGTTATGCTGCTATAGGCTTAGGCTGCTGGAGGACATAATGACCACTTTCCCTCACTGTAGCTGCACAGGTGCAATAAAATGATGGCCAGACATCATACAGGTGTCTTTTGAAGTTTTAATTTCACTCTTTGTCGCTCTCTTCTTTAGTCAACACTGTGAAAACCACAATATAACGGCTGGAATATTACATTTTACATCTCGTTCTGATCTGGCCACCAATAAACAGTCACAAACATCTTAAATGCACAGACTGAACAGTCATGGATCAGTGCAACAGGCTGTTTCAGGGTCCTAAAACATAAACAACATTAAAACCACATGCAGCTTAAATTCACTTATTCTCCTTCCGTGTCTCTGTAGGATACAACCCACAATCCATCTATGATGTGTTTGAGTGAACAATGGTTATACTATTTTTACTGCGTTTTACTATTTTTAACCTTCTTATAACCTTATAATTTCTTTCTTTCATCAAACACTCTGCATGCATGAAGACCCTGATACTGCTCCTATTAATGCAGTGTAGATTTTCATTCTGTGATGCATATAAATGAATAAATCTTAAATTAATTGAATGAATTTGATGTGGTTGTCAGTTCTATTTAATGTAGAAGCTGTATTTACTGGTTTTAATCACTAGATGGAAGTGTTGAAGATAGTTTCTCTGTAGTCTGTGTTATATCAATATGATGTGCAGACGAACTACAGGGGTTGGACAATGAAACTGAAACATCTGTCATTTTAGTGTGGGAGGTTTCATGGCTAAATTGGACCAGCCTGGTAGCCAGTCTTCATTGGTTGCACATTGCACCAGTAAGAGCAGAGTGTGAAGGTTCAATTAGCAGGGTAAGAGCACAGTTTTGCTCAAAATATTGAAATGCACACAACATTATGGGTGACATACCAGAGTTCAAAAGAGGACAAATTGTTGGTGCACGTCTTGCTGGCGCATCTGTGACCAAGACAGCAAATCTTTGTGATGTATCAAGAGCCACGGTATCCAGGGTAATGTCAGCATACCACCAAGAAGGATGAACCACATCCAACAGGATTAACTTTGGACGCAAGAGGAAGCTGTCTGAAAGGGATGTTCGGGTGCTAACCCGGATTGTATCCACAAAACATAAAACCACGGCTGCCCAAATCACGGCAGAATTAAATGTGCACCCCAACTCTCCTGTTTCCACCAGAACTGTCCGTCAGGAGCTCCACAGGGTCAATATACACGGCCGGGCTGCTATAGCCAAACCTTTGGTCACTCATGCCAATGCCAAACGTCGGTTTCAATGGTGCAAGGAGCGCAAATCTTGGGCTGTGGACAATGTGAAACATGTATTGTTCTCTGATGAGTCCACCTTTACTGTTTTCCCCACATCCAGGAGAGTTATAGTGTGGAGAAGCCCCAAAGAAGCGTACCACCCAGACTGTTGCATGCCCAGAGTGAAGCATGGGGGTGGATCAGTGATGGTTTGGGCTGCCATATCATGGCATTCCCTTGGCCCAATACTTGTGCTAGATGGGCGCGTCACTGCCAAGGACTACCGAACCATTCTTGAGGACCATGTGCATCCAATGGTTCAAACATTGTATCATGAAGGCCGTGCCGTGTATCAGGATGACAATGCACCAATACACACAGCAAGACTGGTGAAAGATTGGTTTGATGAACATGAAAGTGAAGTTGAACATCTCCCATGGCCTGCACAGTCACCAGATCTAAATATTATTGAGCCACTTTGGGGTGTTTTGGAGGAGCGAGTCAGGAAACGTTTTCCTCCACCAGTATCACGTAGTGACCTGGCCACTATCCTGCAAGAAGAATGGCTTAAAATCCCTCTGACCACTGTGCAGGACTTGTATATGTCATTCCCAAGACGAATTGATGCTGTATTGGCCGCAAAAGGAGGCCCTACATCATACTAATAAATTATTGTGGTCTAAAACCAGGTGTTTCAGTTTTATTGTCCAACCCATGTAAATCAGTTGATATTAAAAACATGAGCATTTCTGACTTTGCCCACCAGGGGGGTGAAAACCTCATTTTTACCAACATCAGCTGTGAAGGCCCTTTAAAATATGCATCAGCAGCTTCTTGGCTATATTTCACCAAATCCATTTAAAAGCATCATCACTTCAACAAATAACCATCTGTGTATGAGGTCATAATCAGTGCAATGAATTATGGGATATTTGAGGCCACAAAGGATCAACTACTACTGTCCTTCTTTTGCACAGAAAGAGGGCTACGCACAGAGGAGTATTCGCATTAGGACAGTCTTCATCACGGTGGTGTGATCTGATTGCAGAATCCAGTCACTGAATTGAGACACAACTGTTGTGAGTCAAAAATCCTTCATATTAGCTTGTTGAACCTCAATGGAACCTCAATCTCTTCTTCATTTTGCCATCAGTTGTATTTATTTTCATCATCTGCCTTGTTAATATAGAGATAAGTTGGTTATTAAGAACTTGCTACATACAGCCTGTCAGCAGGAGGACAGAAAACACAACATGCATCACTGCTTGTAGTTATTAAAACACACTAAAGATCGACCTTGTCATCATTCAAGGTTACGTTGTCTTTACAAATGCAAAGTATAGAAATATTTAGCTTATTTATCACTATCCTGCTAAACAGGAATCTGACTAAAATTTAGAGAAAGCTGTTCTTTTTAATGTTCTACCCATGCATGGGTTCTCTCCAGGTTCTCCTGCTTTGTCCCACTGTTAAGAAACATGACTGTTTGTCAGGATTTGAAGGTGTTTCGGTTTTTTGTTTTTGGGTTTTTCTGTGATCATGAGTGTTTGTTTTCAAGGAGGTGCTTTAGTTCATTCCTTTAGGTTATTTCCTTTACTTGTATTTTGTTCATGGCACATTTTAGTTTATGTTCTGTTACATCTGTGAGATTTTCCTTTGGTTACCTTGTTTTCTTGGATATCTGTTCAGCTCATTCATGTATTGTTCCCACCCCCTGCCACAGTCAGCTAGTAATCAGTTTCATTCAGTGCACCATGCCAATCCGTCTCCCTGTTTCACATCTATATATACTCTTCTGTTCTGTTTTGTTCTGGTTGACACTGTTTGTTCATGCTATGCCAAGTCTGACCATGTCTGCTGTCCATGCCAGGCCTGCTCAGGTGTTTTGCCTGTCACCTCATCCCCGAATGTAAGTTTCTTTTGTATTAAATGTCTTCTACTTCTCACACTGTCTCTGCCTGCCTGTCTGCACCAAGGTCTTACTCTGAACGCCACCACCTTCCTGACAGTGTTAGGTTAATTGGTCTCTCTAAATAATCCTTAGGTATGAGTGTGTGCATGGTTGGCTGTCCTGTGTGTCTCTGTGTTGATGGACAGGTGACCGGTTCAGGGCGTGCCTCACCTCTCGTCTAACACATGTTGGTGGTCATGTTGATGAGGATTTTGGGTGTAGGACATTATGCAGGTTTGTTCTTTGGACTTCTCAATTATTTTGTTGTTGATTACAACCCTTTTAAAATATAGACATTTGAATGATTTTATTATCAGAGACTTGGCTTTGTTCTTTTGTTTAATGCTAAACAACTGATACTAAACCTCTCAAAATATCTGACATTATGATAAACTACTGATCAAACTGCTGCAAAACACATGGAAATTGAGCCCTGAGTTGTGCCTTCCAGGCAGTTTCTCCTCCCCTGCTCTGTAACTCCACCTCCTTCACTCTGATTGGGTGACTGTTCCCACCAACCAAACCCATAATGCATGTATCTGTGTGATTGGTGGAGCTGGTTGGAGTCAGTCCTCAGCCTGTCAGACACTACTGAGGGAGGCAAAACCCTGAGTCTTTAAGGGAGGATGAAGAGGATTAGTACAGATTACTGAGCAGTTTATAACAGCAGACAGGAGGAAGAAGTGAGCACACTGACCAGTTAGGAAATAACTTCTGACCAACTGGACTAGATTGATGCAGTGAACTGGGACCAGCCTCTAGAACAGACTCTTCCAGTGGGTGTGCATTGGTGGAGGAGGTGTGAACTTCTGTGAGCTGGCCTGGGCCAGCAGCCTGTGTGGATGGACGGGTTCCAGGCATACGGAGCGGGGAAGGCCGGTGGCGCCTTCGATCCTTTGACCTTCATCAGGCAGCCTCAGACAGTGATCAGGATCCTCTGCTGGGTGAGTCTCATTTTGATGTCAGAGAGGGAGGGGGTGGAGTAACCAGAGGACTCCTGCAGGTGTGATGGGTGGATGATGAGCTTAGGTTTGCTTCCTAACAGTCAATTGTTACAAGGAGGTCGCACCTGTAGAGGTGCAGGCTGAAAGGTCTAATGTTCACTAAACCTTCAGTCCTGGTGTGTATTGGACAGGTTTGGGAGGTGTTTCTCTGATTGGACGACTTGCCTGATCGTTTCTTATCTGAACTCGGAAACCTCCAGAGCAAATCAAAGCTGAGGTCCTTTCTGATCATCTGTAAATATTTGTGGGCTGAAGGGCCTCAGAGGTGTTTAGCTGAACTCAGATCAGTGACGGTGAAACTCCTCATGTTTGGTTTCTGCTGGAAGCCGCACAGCAGAAACAAGAACTGCCTTCCTCTCTACATCTTCATCACATGGAGCTGAAACACAAACAGGATGGGGTTATACCCAAAGGGCATTATGCATTTTGTCCTAAGTTTGATCTTTACAATACATGAGAGGATAAAGCTGCAAGATCGTTTTATGATTGTTTCAGCAGAAAATAGGGTTTTCTTATAGAAAATGAGGCAAACATCTCCCAAAAGATTGTAAAAGAAAGTAAAAGGAAAATCAATGAACCCATTTCTATGTGTTTCAATAAAAAATGGCATGTCCAAAAATATTTTTACACTCAATAATTAATGGAAAAATATTTTTTGGTAATAATCAAACAAGTAATCAAACCCTCTGTGCTGAGCAGCTTTTAGCATGATTACTTGGTTTTTCTGATGATTTATGTTTTGTAAAGAGCTCTAATTCTTTGAGAATGGAAGGCCTTCTTACCATCACCCCAATCATTAGCTCCTTCACTCAATCCATCTTGTTTGTTTAAATATGACTGATGCAATACTTGTTTAGTTCTGGAGGACCAGCATGTTCTGGTGAACCCAGTACCAGTTCTCCCACATGCAGTTTTGTAGAGGTCTTCAGGTTACTCAGGATCCGCTAGATGGACATATGACTTATCTCTACAGAACTACATTATGGGATGATTTACATTTGGGTTTCTCCCTGCGTGTTTGGTTGTGTCTTTACAGAGGACTTGTGGTCCGTTCTGTGGTTCTGTGAGCTGTGGTAGGTCAGTTTGTTTTCCTGTAGCTTCAGCTGGTTTAGTGTGACTCTGTCATGAGACTGGCTATAACATTCCTGAGGCTCAGCACAAGACTTCGTGTACAAAGGCTTGTTGTCCCAGACTCTGCTTTGACAGGACGCCTCGATAGACCAGACTGGTTCTGATAATTACCAGATTCATCAGAACTTTAATCAGATGTCTGAATGTGTCCATGTTCAGATAGAGGAGAAGCAAAAACAGGTTCTTTGAGAGGGATTCAGGTTGAAAACACCCGATAAGATCATTGATGAAGAATAAATCTTATTAAGTTTTATTGATTGCATCAGATGAAGTCATGTGACTTTTAAAGCTCCATCCAGAAATAATATGACTGTGGACACATGATAATGGAAGTCATCCTGCGAACCTGCAGGGATTATAACAGGAGAAGAAGAAATGGGTCTGTGTCCCAGCTTCACTGACCCAGTTCTGTTGGTGTTCGGACGAGCCATCGGGTTCATCTGAGGTCCTCCTTAACTGAAACATTTCAATTCAGCTTTAAATTCAGTTTATTTACATAGCTCCAATTCTCAACACATGTCAACTTAAGGAGCTTTACAAAGTCAATCCTGTCCAGTCATCCAGACAGATTCCAAGTCAGGTTCATTCATTTCAATTAATTGTAACCATTGAACAGTTCAGTCAGATTCAGTTATTTATTCAAATTGGATAAAAAGTTTTTCTATCTAAGGAAACCCAGCAGATTGCATCCAGTCAGTGACTTGCAGCATTCACTCCTCCTGGATGAGCATGTAGAGACAGTGGACAGTCACTGGTGTTGACTTTGCAGCAATCCCTCATACTGAGCATGCATGTAGCGACAGTGGAGAGGAAAAACTCCCTTTTAACAGGAAGAAACCTCCAGCAGAACCAGAACCAGGCTCAGTGTGAGCGGCCATCTGCCACGACCCACTGGAGGTTTGAGAGAACAGAGCAGAGACACAAAGAGAACAAAGAAGCACTGATCCAGGAGTACTTTCTATGGGAAGGAAAAGTAAATGTTAATGGATGTAGCTCCTTTAGTCGTTTCACCTAGAAAGAAAGAACATATAAACTCTGACCCAGTTTTCAAGGTTAGAGTCTGAAAGAGATCACATAGAGTTAGTTACAGTAGAAGTTCAGTCAGTAGCCATGTCTAGGAGAGAGAAAGGGTTAAACACTGAAAGTGTATCATCGTAGAAGCTTGGCTGATGCCCCCCTCCAGGAAGGTGTCACAGGTAGACACAGAGTCAGGCCAGGTGTAGCTTCCAGGAAGAGAACAAAGTTAAAAGCTGAAATAACAGCAAATAATGTAAAATTGGAGAGTAGTGTGAGAATGTAGCAGAGAGAGTGAAAGTGGTCATTATGTCCTCCAGCAGCCTAAGCCTATAGCAGCATAACTACAGAGATAGCTCAGGATAACCTAAGCCACTCTAACTATAAGCTTTATCAAAAAGGAAAGTTTTAAGTCTAGTCTTAAAAGTAGACAGGGTGTCTGCCTCACGGACTAAAACTGGGAGCTGGTTCCACAGGAGAGGAGCCTGATAACTAAAGGATCTGCCTCCCATTCTACTTCTAGAGACTCTAGAAACCACCAGTAAACCTGCAGTCTGAGAACGAAGTGCTCTGTTAGGAACATATGGACCAATCAGATCTCTGATGTATGATGGAGCTAGATCATTAAGGGCTTTATATGTGAGGAGGAGAATTTTAAATTCTATTCTGGATTTAAGAGGGAGCCAATGAAGGGAAGCTAAAATAGGAGAAATATGATCTATCTTTTTAATTTTCACCAGAACTCTTCTGCAGCACTGTTATGCTGTTATCAGCATAGCATGAAAATGTATCATATGCTGCCTGATAATTTTACCTACTCGAAGCATATATATAGTAAAGAGAATTGGCCCAGGCATAGAACTCTGTGGTACTCCACAAGTAACCCTGAGTTTGAAGATGAGTTATGATTTACATGGACAATGTGGAATCAGTCAGACAGATAAGATTTAAACCAGCCTAGTGTTATTCCCCTGATCCCTACTGCTTATTCCAGCCTTTGTAAGAGAATGTTGTGATCATGTTGAGAAAGTAATTCAGCCATATCAAATAGGAGCTAAATCAGAAACTGTGGGACACAAGTCCCTGAAAACCAGAGTCTGGGACCATTTTAATTAATTTAAAAAGTTTAATGAGTTTTTATTTGACATGTTTTAGCCTCAGAGTGATGGTAAAGTTCAACTGTTAAGTGATTGTCTGCATTTCCTCGCAGGTAAGTTTAGTTAAACTTCTTGCTCTGGGGACAGAATATGTTCTACTGAGTTACATAGGAGGAAGTAAATAAGTAAACTTTATTAATATGCACCTTTCACAGGTCAAAAACCTCAAAGTGCTGTACAATAAATGTAAGCATCAATATTTCTTAGCTGAAGAAAACAGTTTCTGATTAATCCTCAAGAATGGCACTCCAAAGACCTGGCAGAATCGAAACTAATACCAAGGTTTCTGAGGTGTGGTTTGACAGAAGAGGCCAGTAAACCAAGGTATTGCTTGATATCAAGTCAAGTCAAGTTTATTTATAAAGCGCTTTTCAGCAACAAGGCACTCAAAGCGCTGTACACAAGGAAAAACATTACAATGATACAGAGAATCAAACAGAAAAATAAATCAAGTGACACTAATAATCCTTGGGAGTTTACTGGTAAGAGCTGGTTCTAATCCAATCTTTCTAATAGAGGTAATTAGCTCATTAAGTCCTCTGTGGTAAGGAATTCATCCTGTGCTAGAAGAAAAATAATAATATTAATCCTTGAGGTCACTGGTATGAGGCAGCTGTGGTCCCATCATTCAAATAAGCTGGGTCACTGGTATAAAACAGTCTTAGTCAAACTTTTTAAATACTAATAATGTTTGCCTGTCACTGGTATGATATAGTTGAAGTATAATCCTTTTAAGAAATCTAAAATTCTCTGGTCATTGGTGTAAAAACAGCTTTAGTCCAAATTTTCAAATACTAATAATAATATTTGGCTTTCGCTGGTAATCCTTATGAGAAATCTGAAAATCTATGAAAAGTAATGAAATCACACATTTAGCTAGATGAGAAAAGAGACCACATTAGATAAGAAGAGGGAAAAAAATCATATTTCACACTTTATCCTTAGCAGGATACAGTTTGAGATTGCAAAAAAAAAAAAAACCTCAGCACAAAGAAGCAACATTTATACGAAACAACATGCAGGGGATCTGGTGAATGTGGTGTGAAGGGGTGCATATGTTTATATGAGCATGTGAGTGTGTGCAAGTAAGTCCGTGAAGCTCTGTCACAGAGGCCATTGTCCTTGATGATACGATGGAAGGTTCATCAACCGGCCACAAAGTTCTGAGCAGGTCCACAGATGTCCTCAGGGAATGGAGGGAGCAGAGGGAGCAGAGCGTGATGTTTACATAACGTCCAGGAGAAGTTGAAGATAGCCAGCCATAAGTTATTCTGTTCTCAGGGGCAATAATTAGAGCCACTGTTTGATACTACTAATGCAGTTTATCAAGGAGGACAATTCTGAATATTCACTTGACTTAAAAGAACAGTAGAGCTGAATATCATCAGCATAGAAATGATAAGACATGACAAAAAGCTGCATGATTATTTGGCCTTGAGGGAAAATATACAAAAATAAGAGAATAGACCTTAATACTGAGCCCTGTGGTACCTCACTTGCAAGCTGTGGGAGTCTGACATAATCTGGTTTGCAAAAACACTGAACGTTGTGCAAGAAAGATCAGAGTTATACCACGTCTGATAGACTGACTACATCCAGAGCCTGTTAATCAAAATACTGTGATAAAGAGTGTCAAAAGCAGATGTAAGACCCAGAAGAACCATTGCAGTGGATAATCGAGAGTCAACTGACATCAAAATGTCACTAGAAACTTTGAGTAGAGCAGTTTCTGTGGAGTGGAGTTTATGAAAGCCAGACTGAAATTTGTCAAAGATCTTATGCTTTCCCAAAAAGAAATGAACTGTCCTGCCACTACTTTTTGAAGACGCTTTGACATAAAAGTAATCTTGCAGATAGACCTGTAGTTTTAATGCAGTGTAGGATCCACATTGCACTTTTTTTAATGATGCCTTAACATCAACATGCTTTAAAGAACTTCGAACCACACCTGGGCCACACAAGGGCTAATGGCAGGAAAACCCTTTTTAAACAACACCGCAGTGGGAATGTCGTTTAGACAGATAGATGGTTTATTTTGTCACGTACCACACAGTAGGACTCTGATAGAGAAATTCAGACCAAATTACTTTTTTCTGCCTATTTGGGACTTTTTATATTTTCTCCTTTTAGCAGCGAGCCATCTCTAAACAGCACAGGAGTATGCTAGCATAGCGCTAACTGCATCCTCCCTGCCTGCAGCTCTTCTCCATTGTGATCTTGGGATGCATCACTAACGAAGGTTATGTTAACCGCCCTGAAGAGGTGGAGGAGTACTGCATCTTCAACCGCAACCAGAATGCCTGTAACTATGCTGTTGCCATAGGAACGCTGTGTTTCCTCTGTACCATCGGTTTCCTGGCACTGGATGTTTATTTTCCTCAGATCAGCGGAGTGAAGGACAGGAAGAAGGCCGTCATGGTGGACATCGGGGTGTCGGGTGAGATTCTTCTTGTCAAGGTTCAGAACATTCCTGTTTCCATGTTGACTTCAACATATAACATGTGTGTTCCTTTGCAGCTTTTTGGTCTCTCATCTGGTTTGTGGGTTTCTGCTTCCTGGCAAATCAGTGGCAGATTTCTAAACCTGAAGACAACCCTCTGAATGAAGGCGCCGACGCCGCTAGAGCCACCATCATCTTCTGCTTCTTCTCCATCTTTACTTGGGTATGTAGCTGTACGGAGTCTGCCTGCTGCCACCTGTTGGTCAGACAGGGGTATTACGGGTTTCACCCAAATCACCAGTGTGGTACCTGTTATCTCTGAGAGGAGGTTCTGGTTTGTTAGAAGCTGGTTACACAGAGAAAGCTCAGCTCTGCTGCACTGATTCAGAGTTAACTACTTTGATCCAACACTCTGTGTTCTGTCCATTCATTACTGTGTTACTGATTATCAGCTTGGTTTTGGTCTCTGCAGGACCTGCTGGCAATGTTCTTACCTGTCCAGCCTCCAACTTTACTATAGACATGTTTTCATTTATGAAATGATTATTTAGATCACTGACACGTCTCCTCTCTCTTTGTTTTCTTCTATGTTCGTATTTGTTACGTTGGCTAATATCTTGTCTTTGTGTCTCATGTTTTTGATGATGTGTTCCATTTTGTTCTGTGTTCCATGTTGTTCTGTGTTCCATGTTGTTGTGTGTTTCTGATGCTCTGTGTTCCATGTTGCTCTGTGTTCCATGTTGTTCTGTGTCCCGTGTTGTTCTGTGTTCCATGTTGCTCTGTGTTCCGTTTTGTTCTGTGTTCTACGTTGTTCTGTGTTCCATGTTGTTCTGTGTTCTATGTTGTTCTGTGTTCTATGTTGTTCTGTGTCCCGTTTTGTTCTGTGTTCCATGTTGTTCTGTGTTCTATGTTGTTCTGTGTTCTATGTTGTTCTGTGTCCCGTTTTGTTCTGTGTTCCATGTTGTTCTGTGTTCTATGTTGTTCTGTGTTCTATGTTGTTCTGTGTTTCTGTTGTTCTGTGTCCCGTTTTGTTCTGTGTTCCATGTTGTTCTGTGTTCTATGTTGTTCTGTGTCCCGTTTTGTTCTGTGTTCCATGTTGTTCTGTGTTCTATGTTGTTCTGTGTTCTATGTTGTTCTGTGTCCCGTTTTGTTCTGTGTTCCATGTTGCTCTGTGTCCCGTGTTGTTCTGTGTTCCGTTTTGTTCTGTGTTCTATGTTGTTCTGTGTCCCGTTTTGTTCTGTGTTCCATGTTGCTCTGTGTCCCGTGTTGTTCTGTGTTCCGTTTTGTTCTGTGTTCCATGTTGCTCTGTGTCCCGTGTTGTTCTGTGTTCCGTTTTGTTCTGTGTTCCATGTTGCTCTGTGTTCCGTTTTGTTCTGTGTTCTATGTTGTTCTGTGTTCCATGTTATTCTGTGTTCTATGTTGTTCTGTGTTCTATGTTGTTCTGTGTTTCTGTTGTTCTGTGTTCCATGTTGCTCTGTGTCCCGTGTTGTTCTGTGTTCCATGTTGCTCTGTGTCCCGTGTTGTTCTGTGTTCTATGTTGTTCTGTGTTCCGTTTTGTTCTGTGTTCCATGTTGCTCTGTGTCCCGTGTTGTTCTGTGTTCCATGTTGCTCTGTGTTCCGTTTTGTTCTGTGTTCTATGTTGTTCTGTGTTCCATGTTGTTCTGTGTTCCATGTTGCTCTGTATTCCGTGTTGTTCTGTGTTCCATGTTGCTCTGTATTCCGTGTTGTTCTGTGTTCCATGTTGTTCTGTGTTCCATGTTGTTCTGTGTCCCGTGTTGTTCTGTGTTCCATGTTGTTCTGTGTTCCATGTTGTTCTGTGTTCCATGTTGCTCTGTATTCCGTGTTGTTCTGTGTTCCGTATTGTTCTGTGTTCCATGTTGTTGTGTGTTTCTGTTGTTCTGTGTTCCGTGTTGTTATTTCATGTGCTCTGCAGGGAGGCGTCACTCTGCTGTCGTTGGAGCGTCTGAAGAGAGTTTCGTACGAAGAAGAATACAACAAACTGTTCACGCCTCCTCTCTCTTGAAACAAAGCCTAACCGTTCTCACACAACCAATCAGGGACAAGCATTCTGCTCCATTCATTTCCTCAACTCCTTCTGAACTCTGATTGTTCGCTTTAAATGCCTGTCACATAAAGTGCCTTCATGTTGCCATGGAAACAAAATGATGTCCTCATCAGATGCTGAGAATCAATCATGACTGTTCATCAATCAAGAGCAGCATTTAGTGTGCAGACAGAGCTGACTGAAATTCTCCTCCTGATTGATGAGTTTTCTAGTAAAATCATAGAACCAAACAGAACCTTGTCTGCTGGACAGAGAGACCCTCTTCTGTAGCTGAAGGAGCCACTATCTGAGACTGGTTCAACTTTGTTTCTGTTTTCCTTCCTGATCCATCTGCAGCAACCTCTGCTGGTTTCAGAAACATTTAGATCATCTCCACAGAGCAAGGTTACAGTTTGTGGTTCCCCATCTATAATCCTGACTGGTCCTCTGATGTTCCATCTGGTTTACCCAGAACTGGAACTGGAACCAGTAAACCTGGCTGACTGTTGAGCTAGTAGTTAGGGTTAGATAAATAATCAGATAATCAGGAGATTGCCAAGTTTGGGTTAACATACTGGGAGGTTCTGACCTCCATCATCCCTGCTGTCTGTAACCTGTTGCTGATATGATTCTGTTGTGTGTTCTGTTGTGAAATGATGATTAAACAGCTGAACAGTTCAAGTGTGTGCTGCTGTAACATCTTAAAGCTGAAGTTCACCTGTAGATCACCTGGTGTCAGGTCTGGGGTCAGCACAGGAGCAGATCTGAGCAGGTGATGTTTCCCTCTAAAAACTACTTTTAGTTTCAGTTTTTCACCTCCTGTTTCTATTTAAAAGTTTTATTTTCTAACCACCACCAGGTGTCCCTGTATCATCATTATGTTACCTCACACTGTACAAAGTCCAAACAGCTTCACAGACAGATGGTAGTGCCAGTTTTAGCTAAGGTACCTGGTCCAGCACACTGCTGCTGGTCTGCTCCATCAGAACCACATCCATTCAGGCTCTAAAGGTCCTCCGGCTGCAGCTGACACCCAAGGGATCCATCAGCATGTGAACCACATTACTGAAAGAACCTGAACTGTTTTAATAGATCCAGATACAGGTCATTGCTCTGGTCCTGTCTTGTTTCTACCCCTGTGTCTGGGTCAGGTTCATGTTCTAGTCCTGTTTCTAACCCTTTGTCCTGGTCCTTTAGTCTGGTCTTTATTCTGACATTGTTGGTCATGCTTCTCATATTCTCATCATGGTTTTTGTTCTAGTCTGGGTTCTTCCTTCCAGAACCGGATCAATACTAGCACTTTGCCATTTCGAGGTTATTCACAAAGTTTATAATAAGGTCATTCATATTTTAATCTTTTATAAGGTGAGACTCATAGGTCCATCAAGGTCCATCCAGGTCCACCCAAAGGATCAGAACGGTTTTGGAGATCTGCGCTGCAAAGAGATTCTCAACCTTTATTCTCCTTGTTCCCTCTTGGGGATTCTGGAAAACATTTACTCTTACTGTAAACAACTGACTTCCTTCTTCTTAGAATCTTCTCCAGGATGTTCTCAGTAACCTGTCTGGGATTCAAGATAATCAAAAATATTGAGACCTGTTTCTGAACATAAACTCTGGTTTCTTCTCGTCTCTCTGCATGTTGTGATCCTCATCTCCTCCTCCATCATTCCTCTTGATGCTTCCAGCTACTCTGATGGTGCTGCTATGTTTTCCTGATAATCGATAGCTTCCAGAAAAAAGAACGTTAGAAGAGTGAATGTGATGTTTCTTTCTCTTCTTTTTCTCTTCATCATTTTCTCCTCTACGTTTAACGGTTGGTCTTCCATATTTTCCTCCTGAAAAAGTTCCTCTTATTTCTGTCAGTTAAACACATTTCAAACCAACTAGGAAATCATTTTTAATCATTTTGACTAAATCTCCTGTTCTTTCTGCTCTTTTCCATGATGACAGCAGTATCATTCACTTTTCTGACCACCTTCTCGACTCGCTTGTAACACCTCCAGTAAGAACCAGACTTTTTCCAGAATGTTCCTGGCTGGAAAACATTTGGTTCACTCTGATTGGTGCATCATCTATGTTTGAACACCTGTGCCAAATTTGTCACTCATACAAAGATTTTTCATGATCCACATTACCTAAAAATGAGTAATCAGGATCATGGTTCTGCTCTTGGTTCTACTCCTGACCTTGTTCCTGTGGTCCATCAGGATCTTCTCCTGTGTTCTGATCAGCTGCGAGAGTAAGCCACACCTGTAATATGTTCTCTGTGACATGCTATGAGTATCTGTGTTCCATCTAACGTATTAACATCCATCATGTTGTTCTGACATGTTAAAGGTCGACATGTGTTCTTTCATGCAGAATAATGTCCTGCGTGGGCAAGCTTCAATACATTTACATCCTTCACATACATGTTCTGACGTGTCATTGTCCTGCACACGAATGCTCTAATGTGTTATCGCCCTGCATGGTCTGGCTATGACATGTTGGTCATGCTGTTGTTATTCAAATGTTCAATCCGTGGCCGTAACATTTTAAAAAAGTTCTTTCTAACATGTTAACATCATGCATGAACCCAGTCGGACCTGTTATCATCCTGCATGTGCATGCTATGACATGCACATCATATTGATGTTTTTTACATGTTCAGTCTGAGGCTGTAACATTTTAGTGTGTTCTTTGCAACATGTTAACATCCATTATGTGCCCTTTCTCATATGTTCAGAGCTCATCACTGATTAAGGACATGTTATTAATATTTCCATAACTGTTAACCACTTTGTCTGTTTTCCTGACATGTTTCCTTCCCTGTTCTCACTGATTGGTTCATACATGACCCTGTGTCGTCCTGTGTGTCTCCAGGCGCTCCAGTCTCTGCTGGCCATCCACAGGTTCAAACAGGGAGCCGACACAGTCATCTTCAACCAGGACTACGTTGAACCCGAGCAACAGGAGCCAATGGAGGCACCGCTCACATATGAATAAAACTCCACCCACAGGCTGGCTTATGCCTGGTTCAGACGGCAGAATTTTCTAATTTTCAAATGATTTTCAAAACCTGAGAGACCTCACAAGTGATGATAAAAAATATATAACAAGTTTGGTCCTACAGTGTGTGTCCAGCCACACAGCAAGTACAACACACCACACGAACAGATTTCACTCACAAACATTCAGATGTCAGGCGGGAAATCTCGCAAAACCTCGCAAGTTTAAACATGAGTTCAGAGTAATTCCCTTCTGCGTTTCTGTCACCTCGCATTCTGATTGGCTACACGTCACGTTCAACAGGTTCGTTTGTCCTCGGGGAACAACCCACAAGGTAGGACATTGGGGCAAGACAATCCAACATGTTGAATATCCCTGTTTTGAGGTCCGAGTGGTCCCAACGTCATTTCGAGCAGATTCGATCACTCTTAACACATCACACACAGCAGGATTTTCTTATAAGGTTATTTTAAGAGCCATCACGACAATTGAGGCATGTCGGAGGGGGAAGATTGAACCAGGGATCAGTGGAAGGGTTCACACTTTGCAGGGAATGAACTGGGAAATTCAGGTGAAGTGGTCATGATGCATTTTGGGAACACGACATTAACAAGTCCTGGACGCCTTCCTCGGGAGGTGTTCCAGGCACGTCCCACCGGGAGGAGGCCCAGGGGATGGCCCAGGACACGCTGGAGGGACTATGTCTCTCGGCTGGCCTGGGAACGCCTTGGGCTCCCCCTGGAGGAACTGGAGGAGGTGTCTGGAGAGAGGGACGTCTGGGCGTCTCTGCTGAGTCTGCTGCCCCCGCGACCCGGTCCTGGATAAGCGCAAGACGACGAATGAACGAACGAACATTAACAAGTTTTTCCAATCCAGAACAAAATTGATTAATTCGTTAATGACACTCAGCTTTGAGGCATGCCATCTTTCTCAGTATCCAATCACCACCTAGAGCAGTGAAAGTTCCCTTTTTAAGCTTGGTTTTTATTTAAAAAAAGTGTATATAAGATGTTTTATACCAATGATCCAAACTGTCAACAAATGAGTCCGTGTTTGGTCCATATCAGGTTTGCTATGTGGTCTTGCTTCTACTACTTCCTACAAAAAACTTTCACAATTAAAGCCTGGACATTTTTGACCTATCAGGTCAATCAGCCAGCTGCAAAATGCCAGTTTCCTTTTAGAAAAACTTGGTTTTATTTTGCATTGAAGAATCTTAAAAGAAGAATGTATTTAAATGTCTGGAGCATCCTTTTTGTATAACCCAGGAGCTGTTAGGCACAGCGCCTCCTGCTGGTCATTAACTCCTATTTTATTCATAATGGTGCTGTAATCTGTGATAATTAACGGCAATAAACAATAAGCTGTGTGTTTCAGGTCTGTCTGACAGCAATATTTGTGGATCAGACTCAGGCCTCATTGTGTGGTCCATGCACTAAAACAGATTTATTAGAGTTTACTCACTATTTTCCTTAACATGCTCCGACCTGCAGGATTCAAAGAAGGAATACTGGATCCAGAGGTATTACCACTGATGAGAAGGTTTTAGCTCCGTGGTATTTATAGAGTCATTGTTCTGTGACTCAGAGTGCCAGTCAGACTATAAACTGCTCCAGTTAAAGCCTCCAAACAGCCAAAGTTGACAGTCTGAATGAGACGAGATTAAGTGAAAGTAAACTTTGACCTGGTTTAGTTCAATGAATCAGGATTCAACTCAGCTGGATGCATGCAGAGGTGCTGCACAGTCAGAAGTTCTTATATCTGCATTCATTGAAGAGACGACCAGCGTGGAGTGTCAGTCAGAACAGGCCAGTCTAGTCAATGTCAGTTAGAGGTGGTCGGAGAGCATAGAGAGAAGAGAAACAATCCCCCAGCTTAGATGATTGCTTGTTCCACCATAGTGGATCCACCAATGACACCATTCGGGAATCAGGGTTCCTTGTAGCAATGCCAGAACCAGATGACATTCCTAAGAGAAATGCAGGAGCCCATATGAAGAATAATCCTGTAGCCTGTTTGAACAGCTGCTGCAGAACCAGAAAGCCTTCCGTAGACAGCTTAAGCAGCCATGGGATGCAAGAGGAGAAAAAACAGGAGCTACGACAGGTTCAGCACCTGCATCTGTAGAGGGTTCACTCTGAGATAACCATGGTCTGATCCAAGGGAAAAACTGAATCAGAGAGGGTCTGATTTTACTGATGATGCACAGAGAGATAGTCAGCATGGACAGAGGAGAACTTAGATCATAAGCTGCTTGTCTGCAGATCTTCCTCTGACCTCCTGATCAGTTGTCTTTAAACTAATTTAAAAAGGTCTTTGTGGCAGACTGGATGGATTTAACTGTGGAGTTACAGACAGATTTGTTTTTCTGATCAGAAACAAATTCAGCTTTCAGGCCAGTTTATCAAAGTTCAGCCAGTCTGAGGAACGCAAATTCAATAACAATTAATGATGCACACAAAGCAGAAGTTAATATTTTAATTCATGACCACTCAGAGAAGATTTCTGCTGTATTTGTCCCCAGGCGGGTTTCCATGAGGTCTGCACTTCACTATGTGCTCCTTGGTTCCTTCCTGTTGCAAACCTTGAAATAAGATCTCAGCAGCTACTGGAGAAGGCTGAAGGTTTATCCTGATGCTGCAGATCAGCAGCAGCTGTGGATCCTCATAAATATCTAACCTGAGTTCAGGTTGTCTCTAAGGGCTCTGACAAACACATCTGCAACAGGTGAGGACGTGTGTCAGCAGGATAATTTACCTGATCTCCCTGATGAGTACAAACCGTCTGTGCTACAGGCTGAACCTGATGACTCAGCAGGAATGTCACTGAGTCACTGCAGAGACTGTTTATCTCCTGGAGCATGGTTTCCTAAAACATGCAGAGCAAGCTCCCCCATCACACCGTCCAACAGAAGATGTCAAACTGAATAACTTGTTACTGCAGCAGAATCCCCTCAGAAAGGTCCAACAGAGATCTTAGTGCAATGAAACCTGGCGACGTGATTCTAAACAGAACAATAATCAGACGTCTGTCACAGCAACAGTCACACTGCACAGATCCCCCAGAAAATATCTGACACTGCTTAATATTTGGTTCAGGTCTCCTTTAGTCAGAAAATCTTTGGTTTGTGGATCTGTCCCACTAGGAAAGCCACAGACCCCTGATTCAAGCTCCCAACCAGAGATTTCTGCCAAAAAGATTTTGTCTAAATGAGATGATTGTCGCACAGCGTTAACCCAGCATTGTGGAGGTGATTTCGGGATTGTTTCTTACCTGGATCTGTTGCTGTGGTAACTGATGGTGGGATGCATTCTCCAAGTAGGCTCATCGGTTCTTGGTGGACCTCTTTTTGAGACGCTAGTTCCATCCTATGTTGCACCCAATGTCTTTTCTATTTTACAGTGTTAGCCGAGTCCAACACTAAGAACAAATGAAAACTGGTAAAAGGACAGCTGGACAGTAATACGGTATTAGGGTATGTTGGGGTATCTAAAATTAGCAACACTATGGCTTTGGGTACTTTCCTTAGAAACTGCAGGGTCGTAACAGTGTTTATGTTGGCACTGTGACATCATATCGGGGGTTTGGTTAGTGGCCAGCAGAGCAGACCACATTCCTGGTATGTGACCTTTAAGGAAAACACACAGCAGGAAATGTCAGCTGTACCTGTGCTTTCATGACGTGGCAGTGGAACTTCAGGGTTTTCCAATCACCCCACTGAGCCTGACCTAATTCAGGGTATAAATGACATAGAACAGAGATGCATCAAAGCGTTTGCATAAATACTACTGGATCTACTGTTGGTCAGAACATTTAGACTGGAAACCTGGGTGGGAATTTCTGATACTGAACTAAACTGGATCCGACTTGGCAAACTGGGACTACTTTGTGGCATTTGAAAATTAAAAATGTGAGTGAACTCAGACCCAATGTGGGGCTCCTCTAAGCTTTTTTTCCTAGGGCCACTTTCATTCAGTATCTACAGGTTTCCCACAGCTAGGACTAAAACAAAATCTCTCACCAAATGCTGATGACTCCAAGAGTTCTGTGTCACTTGGTAGTTTGTCCACAAATCCAGTGAGGGAGTTGGGTCAGAATTTCCTCAAGTTAATGCAGACAAGATAGAAGTTATTGTTTTCAAACATGGTAAAAAGGTTAGAAATCAGCATTTATCCAGAATCAATAAGACTGAACACTACGCAGCATGTCAGAAACCTCAGTGTTGTTATGGGGTTATTAGTAACAACCCCATACAGTCAAAAGAGAGATTTTTAAAATGAGTCAATCTAAACTTAGTCACAGAATCAATCACTGTCATGATCCTGAGGTGTTTTAATTTTATTTTCTGTGTGTATTTCAACCATTTCTTAGCTGTGTATTTTGTCCTTAAGTTTATGCTTAGTTAAGTTATTTCCCTGTGCTTATTGTTGGGTGTTTTTCTTGTTAGTTTATTCGTTTTTGTTTTAGTATTCTTCATACTTCTAGAATTATTCCTGTTAGATACTTGCCTGTGTTTCTTTGTGTTTCTGTTCTGCCTCTGCTACTTTACTGCGGTCGAGCCAGCCTCCACTTCGAAAATGATGGTCAAATCAGCCCTCAGACGGTTTTGTTAAAAGCGATATTTTTAATGTGAACTGACTCAGTCATTCTTGCTGTTATTTATTTTAGATATTTAAAAGTCCACCTGCGAATATGTGGATATGACATTTATTTTTGTCCCTGTTTTATGTGGTCATTTGCGTGTTCATTATTTGAGAACGTCCATTAATATTTCTAAATTTTCCACGCTTATTAAAACAAAATAGTTTCTGGTGATCAGGTTGACAGAAGAACTCCTCCAGATATCATTCATAAAATTTCACCAACATCTGATGTGGAATTCCAAATGTAAAGCCCCTAAACTAAGACATTTTACATTTATTTACCTAAGTTTGTGTGTTTATTGCAACAAAACGGTTTGTTTCCTGTGATTACTCTCACTTCAGGTTGACAGAGAACACTTCCAGATTCCTCTCATCAAATTACATCGAGATCTGATGTGGAATTTCAAAGTTAAAGCCCTCAGTGTTAAACATTTTCCTAACCCTAATCCTTTCCTATCTTTTACTAAGTTGCTGAACATATATTTATGATATCATGTTTTATTGTGCAATAATTTCTGATCTCTTAGCACTTAAAATATGTTTTAAGAATGACTATCAACTGCCACACCTATTGCAGTCCAGCATCTGAAAAACCGAAATCGCCACTCGACTGCTGTCCATCTTGGGTCGCCATGAGCGCTGCGGGTCAGCCTCAGAGTTGATGCATTCCCTTTCTGGTTGATTTTGTGATTTGTAAAAATGTTTCAGATTTTGTGATGTCGGTTTGCTTCTCCCAGCCGCCGTAGTCATGGCTGCAAGTGTATTTTACAGTAAAATTCAAACAGATTTTTTTATTTATGATTCTTTAATTTAACAACTGAACAAAACAAAACGTACAACATGATGATAAAACATATTTTAACGTCATGATGTAAAAAATCTTAATCTAAATAAATAAATAAATAATACAAAATAAATAATACAAAATAAATAATATGAAGTAGAAATAGTTGAAAAAGATGTAAACAAGATTCATCAAAGGCACGTTGGTCACTGGGCGTGGTCTTTAGTGGGCTCTGGTCCAGTTGAAGCAGTTCCGATCTCTGTGCAGCGTGATCCTTAAGACGCGGAGCAGATCCCTCCTCAGAATCTCCCAGCCGCAAGCAGAACCATCCTGTAGAACACGCAGAAACATTTTAGCTTTCCAGATCGAGAAAAATAACCCATACTAATCAGAGCCATGTTCCAGAACCATCTGTTTCAGTTCTATCTGTTCCAGTTCCACTTGTTTCAATGCTGTCCATTCCAGAACCACCTGTTCTAGAGCTTTCCTTCCAGAACCACCAATTCCAATGTGATTCCAAAATAATCTACTTCAGTATTATCTGTGTTGGAACCACCTACTCCAGTCTATTTGTTCCAGATCCCACTTCATTTATTTACTTCTGGCTCTAAATAATCCTCCGACCCGTGGGAATGACTGAAAGTTTCCATGCACATATTTCCAGATGTCTGAACATTACTGGCATGAGAAAACCCAGTCAGTTCACAGCCTGACCCAGTCCCGATTCTTATCCAAGAACAGCATCATAGAAACTGAAGGTTCTCCTTTAATTTATTAAGGGACTTTAGTTCTGAATGTTGTTGGTTCTGATTGGACCTGCTATCAGAAAATGCTTTCTGGATCAATCAAGTTCTGACCAATACAAACTTGTTTAATGTCTCAAACAGTAAATAAAAGGTTCAGAATAAGTTTAAATGGTCCGGTTTGGATCAAGATGTCTGCTGGGTGGATGGCTGGTTTACCTGCTGATCAATGACAGCCGTGACGTTCTTGAAGTACGGCGACAAAACTCCCGAGGCCTCTGTGGTGTTCAGCTGCAGGTAGAAAACCAGTTTATTATCAATGACACTCAACATCAGTTCTGTTTTGGTTTGGTCCAGTCTGCACTGTTTCTGGTTTTGGTACTCACACACTGATGGTGTTCCACCAGCCGATCCTGCAGGTTCAGGTAGACGTCCAGCTTCTGCTCGGACCATGTGACTCCGCCCTCTCCCTCAGGTAGCTCATACTCTGCGAAAATAAGCCCCGCCCCTCGCAGACACTCGTACACCACCAGCGACATCCAGCGGCACTGCAGAGAACCAATCACAGGTAAGGATCACACCATCCAGCTCGGTGACTGGCTGTGGGGAGGTGATAAGCTTACCTGATCGTGTGTGGTTGACGTGGCAAAAAGGGCAGAGTCTGGGAAATGGATCTCACTGTTGGGTTCCTGACAATGTGTTGGAATCTGCGTCCCCTACAGGACATGAAGCAGGGTTTAATTAAAAATGGTTTATCTGCAGGAAGGTTCTTCTGATTTCAAACAAGGAGAAGCTTCAACACTTGGTTATCTCTATCAGGAAATATCAGAACATCCCTGCTGCACTCAAAGCGAGGCTCCGCTTGCTGTTCATGTCATGGAGATCCTGAAGGATGATGTTAAATCGATTTCCTCCTCCAATCTGTCCTCTACTTCAACATGAAATTCTACTAATCTGAACCCAGAACCAGACCTCTCTGGGTTAAATCATCTGGATCATTCCAGGTCCATGAAAAGCTTCAGAGCTTCCTGAATTATCTCCATCTGGAAACATCAGCTGTGGTGATGTTTCCAGATGGAGATAAAGAGGAGGAGAGGAGGAAAGAACCAGAGCCCTCTGTTAGGAATCATGAACCTACCAGGTCATGAAGCTGCTCGTGGGTTTTCTTGATGACTTTCCCTGGCAGCATACAGGTTGGCATGGAGACCAGCATCATCTGGAGGCAGCAGAGTTGCAGAAGGAAGAGGAGGACTGAGAAGGGTGACATGGTTCTGGATTTAGTCCTAGTCTGCTCTGAGGAGTGTTCTGTATGAGGAGGCAGCCTCAGGTGAGTTCAGGTGACCTGGAAGAAAGAACAGCAGCAGATTGCCAGAATGTCAGGACCAATCAGACCCATTCACCTGAGTGAGTCAGAAACTGCAGCCGCAGAAACCTGGACCAGGACCAGGTGAGTCACAGCGGCTCTGTTCAGATCCCCTCAGGGTTCAGACGAGGCTTTTTGTTGGCAGGGAAGAAATTATTTACAGCTTGTTTTTACATTTAGACTGTGCCAAAGGATTTCATGTGATGCAAAAACAGTTCTTTACCCAAATTTTTAAATTTCACTTGACCTTTGACCTAAAAGAACCGACAATCCTTCACCTCTTTCAGAGTATCTGCTGTGAGCCTCAACTTGAGAAGCGCTGCTTCTACAGGAAGTGACATCCCAACCCCTGACCTGTGTGACCTGCGATCGATGGCAGCTGAAGGACAGACGCCTCTCTGAGCTACGCTTGCATGCTGCATTGCTGCCATAAGGCGTAAAAATGCAACTCTTGCCATGATCGTGTTTCCATGTTGATGGCGGGCAGAAAGCGCCGGAGACGAGTTGGAAACATTCGTCATGACTGCACGCCAGGTTTCAGAGCTGCCGCCATCAGCTGGGGAGGCCTGAGTGGAAACTAATAATGAAGGCCTGAAAGTGAGAAGATGCGAGTGAGTCACTGAGATCACTGATTCCCAAACTGATCGGGTCGCGCTGAAATGAAACTTAAATCAGATGCTCCTGCAGGGCCTCCACTGGTGGCAGAACGTTCCACCTCTGCAGCGTGGAAACCAGCTCTGACCCACCAATGATGCTCCAGTCATCAAAGTATCATCACCTTTCCATTTCATCATGATGCAAACTGGGAGGTAAACTTGGAGATGAACTGGGAGTTCACCAGCAGCTTTCTGAGCTTGTCTGTTCAGCATGAGGGGTTACATCATAGTGAAAGTTCTGCAGTCTGCTCGGCTGTTTGCACAAATGAGCATTTCACCATCAGCTGAATATGACGGTATCATATTAGAACTGGATCTAATTTGACTTTTTTGTTCTGTAAAGTGCTTTCCGATGACTTCTGCTTGAACTGGGCCTACATCAGCAAACATCTCTACAATAAACTTTACAAAAATTCCCAAATTCCAAAATAACAATTTTATTGCAACTAAAGTTTTGATTCTTTATCATCAATGATGCTCAGGTTAACAACTGCTAATCAGTAAAATGCTCCAGAACAAAGACTGGACTGAAACTGAGCGATGGAGAGCATCAGAACCTCTCCAAGAGATCATTGAGACTTCTGGATCACCGGAGGGAAAATTGAAGGAAGTTTCAGCTTCGATCAGGAGGTCAAAATCAGGACAATAGCAGAAAATAACCAGTGACTTTAAAATATCAGAGATAAATCAGCAAAAAGCGAAGATCAAGTGTCAAAAACGTACCAAAAAAAATCTGCTCTGTTTAACATGTAATAAATTGCATTTTAATAAAAAAATTAAATGAATTTCATCGACAAAATTAGATAAGTTTAAAAAATGTATAACTTGTATAACTAAGGCATGACTAAATGAAACTCTTTGAAATAATTAATTGTATAATTGTCCCACCTAATGTTTTTAAGTATATTTTTAAATTCTTAGCTCAGAAACAAACATTTGTGTTCTGTTTGCAGTTTTCATTGAAGATGTGAATTCTTTTATTTTAGTTGATAACTTCATGAAAAACAAACATAAAACTGAATAAATTCTAAAATGTGTAGATGTATAAAAATAACTTTAAAATGCACAAAAGAACTTACTTTCAAACAAGCTGGTCCTGCTGGTTCTGAAGACTCAAAACGCTCTGAAGGTCCTGGAAGATCAGGTTTTTCTTCTGACAGGTTGCTGTTGTGGTTCTGATGAGTGTCGCTGTCATGTTGTGGCTTAAATAAAGCTTCAGCTGAAACTGAAACTCGTACCAAAATTCTTTGAAATTTGGAAATTTCCGTTTTTATCCCCACCTCACTCCCTCAGAAGTCCGTCTCATCAAAGCCACAGGTAGAGTGACTTCTCCACTGGTGCTGACTCAACAAAGAAAGCTCCGTTAAAACAGAAATACAGCTAATGAAGTTAATTATTAAAAACTGAATCTTTCTGTGTCAGACTGTGGAGCTAAAACTAAATAACCAGAACCTATAAGAATACACGGTTATCCTAAAGTAAAACTTTGATTAAATAATATAAAGCAAAATGTATTAAACTTCTGTCAATGGAGCTTTTCAAACAAGTCACATAAACTTTATGGCAAGAAATTAAGGAAAGTGTAATAATGACAACAACATAATGTCATAAAATATTTTAGAAAATAAAATAATGAAAGTTATCAACGGATTTTTCTTTTGTAGTCAACAAAAAAATCACCTAAAGAATTTGAAAAGATGTGACTTGGCAGCATTTCTTGTGTTGGACTGAATCATTTGGGTAAAAATTTTCATATAATCTATTTCTTTGTAGTTTAAAGTGAAATACTCGGACAGGAGGAAAGTTATAGTTTTAAAGAGAAAGAAGGAACAAATTAATAAACAGAGTCTTTAAAGTTTTAATTTACTTCCACATTACTTCAGCTGGAAAAAATACAGACGAGCTCCTTTCTAGATAAAGAAAGTGAGGATTTTACATCAGGACCGTTTTAGCTGGAGAGACTGAGCAGCTCAGAAGCTGGATTCAAAGAAGGTTCTGCTGTTCAGATCACAGTATCATCAGCGTGGAAACGCATTTCAACTTGAAAAGACTCACAACAAGAAACACAAAGATGGCGATTCAGGAAGTTTATTGATAAAAGTTTATATCTTTGGCGCTCGGACCCCGGAGGAAGACATGGATGCTGAAAATGACATGAGCTTGAATGAAAGTATTAGATGAGTCTTCAGTCCTTGGGTTCCGATACTGGTGGTGGAGTGAAGGCGTAAGAAGGTGAGGGAGCTGGAGATGGTGGAGGTGGGGCGGAGGAGGGTCGAAGCTCAGCTGAAGAGCGGGAATTCATGACTGGAGGTCCTTAAAAGCGAAGCATCTGAGGATGATTGATTGAAGACACATCCGGATCTGACGCTGATTGGATGTGTTTTCAATCAATCATTGATTGATTGAAGAGGAGAGACGCACGGTGGAGTCAAAGGATGGCCGGCGGGTGAAGGTGAGTCTTTCAGTCTGAATTTTCGTCAAAACTCCATATCTGCTAAATTAATGGCGTGCTCCATTTGCCTCGGATCTCAGATTCGTTTCAAACCCATTTTAACCGTGTTCCAGCTGCACGTCGACAAACCAGTGATATTTGTTAATTGTTGCTAGCTAGCATTAGTAACACCAACTGATAGAAATGTATTACACTGCATTTTATGGCTCCAAACACTGCAACATATTCATTAACGGACGTTAGACACAACTGCAGAGAATCAAACCAACAAAAGATCAACAAAACCACAGTTATTTCCTGAAGGTATCACTATGTCTGATATATAAATTATCTACAACATATTGCAGCCGTAATAGATTTTAATTTTCCATTCTGGAAAACCAACCTCATGGGGCGATTATTTTACTACCAGCCTGGAAAATGTGACTCCACCTGAAATGCACAGTTTCTCTCCGTTCTAAAATCATACTTTAGATCGGAAAATAAAGAAATCATTAAGTAGTGGACTTTTTTAATTAGATATTGTAGATAGATAGATCCCTGAAGGACATCTGTGGTTACAGCAGCAGAGGCTGATGTTGACTTTTAAAATGGAAAAGCACCGATTTCTGTCAGATAAATAACTTATTATTGAACGAGTTCAGAGACACTTTATGGACACCTGTGAAGTACATTGTTTGAAAGAAAAGTTTATCAATTTATCATTTGTTTAAAATAAATCTGCCCAGCCATGTTTATGATATAATAACCTGGCACTTTAATGAGATCTGGTGCTGGACTTTGACTGAAATAAACTGACCATTCAAGCAGGAAAAAACAGGAAAACATTAAAACAGCAACAATAAGTTTTCCAGACCACAGTCTGGGAAAAAAACAGAAGTTTAAAAATTCATTAGCATTTATTTACATATAAAAATATGTCAGAACTAGATTAATACACTCATATCAATGCACATTTCTTGGTTATTTTAGAATTTGATTGTTTTCCACAAAACACAGATTAAATAATTTTTGCAGTCATTTATTGTTGATGTGATTTCCTTCTTTCGATTCAGAAACATTGTTTCCAAATATTTAAAGAGCAATTGAAAATCATTTTTATCGTTTACCCCTATGTGCTGCAGTCAGGCTGCTCATTTCTGTCCTGCTGACGTGTTTGGTGAGCACAGAAACAGGCTGGAAACGTTGAACTCTCTGTATTAATGTTTCCTCTCAGGTTCAGATTTCGTGGACAACCTATCCACAGAGAGCTGAAGTTTTTACTCTGTATGTGAATCAGAGTAAAACAAATGTGGTTCAACCCCGAAATGCTTCAGTTTAGGTTTACAGAGAAGACGAGTCAACAAACAACAGGAAGTGGAGTCCTGGTTTCAGATTTAGACAGCACAAAAATGAGGCAGGAAGCTGCAGTTGTAGAGAATGTGACAAAAAAAAGTCCTCCTCGGATGGCTAGTTTCAACTTCAGCTGCAACAGGAAGACTGAGGTGAAGTTTGGATCAGCGGATTCTGAATGATTTTGAATTAAATCTGAGTTTAGCAGTTGTCAGCATCATGACGCTGCAGCTCGTTGTCCTGGAGAGACCCATCTGTACAGTCTGCATGTCATGTTTTATTAACTCACTCCTTACACTTTCACCTGCTGCCCAATCAGAGTAAGTCAACAGAACAGGTGAACATGCTGGAACCTAAAGGAAAAGGTCAGAACCTCAAACCAAGCTAGATTTTCTGTGACTCCTTCTCTCTCGGCTGCATATACAACTTTGTTTTACCAGTCATATGAGAAGATGGACTACAGCGTTGTTAAAACCATCCAATGAGTTCCAGTTTGGTCCCATTTTATTCACATTTTCACATCTGTATTTTAGTACAGCTTCTTGCACATGATGTGGTTCTGGTAGCCTCCTAATGGCATGACCTTCAGCGTGCGCTGCAGTGGTTAACAGCTGAGTGTGAAGCAGCTGAGATGAGAGAGTCAGCTCGTCCAAGTCTGAGGCCCTGGTTCTCAACCCAGAAAAGGTGGACTGCTCTCTCCGGGTCGGGGCGTGGCACATTTATTTATAGAGCACATTACAGCAACAAGACAATTCAACGTGTTTACAGCTTTACATTGACAAACAAAAGAACATAAAAAGTACATTACAGTAGCATGATGAAGGAAAGGAAAGTAAAGAAAAGTTGTACTGCAGACTCAAATTGATCCATCCATCCATCCATCCATCCATCCATCCAGGCTGCAGTTTCTAACTGAGCCATTGTTGAGGGTTATTTGTAACTTTCAGTCTCATCTTCCATTTTAAACTCTGCCACAGAACAGTAATGGATCTTTTTAAAGCCTTTAATAAGCTGCTTTTAACTCTGGAAACAACTGTTTTAGACTTGACTGCTTCCTCTGATGCAACAGAACATAACAATCCTTCATCTGGTCTGGAAATAGAGTTATATGGTTGTATGAGGGCAATAAGAGCACTGCACTCAAATAGTTACTCTCAAGTCAGACAGGTCAAACAGGAAAACAGGAACATCTCTGTTCAGCTAGGAAGGTATTTTGCTGTGGAGCACCTCAGGACTCTATTTTGGACCCTGTCCTGCTTTTAAATGTAATTGTTTCAGCTGGGATCAATAATCAGCCTTACTTTGATATAAACTAAAGTAGAAAATACTGAATTTGGGGTTTCGACAGCCTTGGGTCGCAGTGACTAATTTCAAACTTAAAACCCAGATTTGCTCTTTTGCTTTTTTTATTCTGTGGTTTCGTTTTTGCATTTTGCAACCAGCATAAAGTGCATTTCCGCCACCTACTGGATTGACAGACTTTTTCAAGCCAACAAACGTTTTTAGATCAGTGGACCAACTTGTTCTGTACCAACTGCTTCTGTAGGTCCACGATGAAAGCCAAGGAAGGATCCTTAAGGTCTTCAAAAGAGATCTGCACCAGGGGCCTCATGTATGAAGAGTACTTACGCACAAAAACCCTGCGGCGCAATGTTTTACGCACAACTCGGCATGTACAGAAATGAACGTTGCGTGTAAGTGTGCGGTAATTCACTGAAACCTTTGACCTGCCGTGAAAATATGCGGCAGCCATGCAAAATATTTCAATCGACAATAATAAACTACAGAGAACCAAAACTCCACTAAATCCACTGAAACATGACTGCATTCAGTTTATTTCATTCATGGCCAATCAAACCTGATGTTTCTTCATGAGCTTGAGGTTTATGGTTTAAATCAGAGCGATGAAACTGAATCATATTCAGCCTCAATAACGTAACACACCTCAGAAAATGATGGAAACAGCCTCAGTCGGATGGAAACTGTGAAACTTCCTCTGTCTCTGTCACCTGTAGATGGAAATGCTCATCGGTCTGAGCGCTGACGACCATAAAATGCATGTGAATAATCTAAGGGGCACTTTCATTCTCACTGTGAATAAAACAGTGTCGGATCAGCAGATTAACTCTTAACACGTCAGGTTTGATGGTTCCTAAGGTGGAGAAGCTGGACACAATCATACATGTCCATAAATAGCTTCTATAGTTGCTCCTAATTATGTAACTATGGCAGCTTTGGTTGAGCTGGAGGATGGAAGACGTCAGAGCGAGCATTTTATTCAGAGATCGTACTGACCTGCTGGTACATGAGGATGCAGGGCTTATTATCCAGTTTAGATTGTCCAGGACAATCATCTTGGAGTTCAGCATGGAGCTGGCCTCAGTGTTCCAGAGGAGGAACCATGAGTCTCCGGTACCAGTTCCAGTTCTCGCTACGCTGTGGTCCTTTAACCGGAGCTTCTCAGAGGGAGCTGACTAACAGGTCGGGTATTTAACAGTCATTCTTGAGCCGGGCCATGCCAGCCATATGGGTCAGCCTCATCCAAATGTTGCTTAGATTTTAAAGTTCCCTTAAACTGTGGCTCTTATTTGCAGCAGGAATATAATCAGAGCTATAGACTGCACCCATACTGCTACAAGGGCCCCATCTGTTAGTGAATAGAAAGCATCTCCATGCAATATATGTTAAACTTATTAGTGATGTGTAGATGTGTCTCACTAATGCAATGATAGCCTCCTCAGTTCAGGATTCCTTTATACTATAATAATAAACAAACCTCCGTGTGTGATGGCTGATTCCAGGATGTTTTCAATTTTTTATGTGACGACCTGAATGCTTTTAAAGATTTTAAATACTTCACATAGTGTGTTAAGTGACCGTCTTCCTCATAGAAATATAGAAGGCATATTCATGTTATTATAATGATCAGCAATGAATTATAATTGTGCAGCAGCTAGATGGCGCAGTTAGGATCCGATCCAGACATTATTGAACTAAACGGGTTCGAGCCGACAAACGTTTTATTTTCAGTCAGATTTGAGTCGCTGATGTTATTCAAGAAGTTGCTGGTTTGCTGTAATTCGTGGTGTGGACAAAGTCTCTCTGTGACTGTCACAGCACCATTGCCATGGTTATTTGGACACGTTGCGGGTGCCGTGCGGTTATTTCTACTACTTTGCATATGTATTCATGGGCGGGGACCAGGTGGTCCAAGCTGAGCTCAGTTCACCACAAATTGGGATGTATGAAGGCTACAAGTGCGGTGACATGTCTAGGCACGGTTTCTACATCTGATTTTTTTTGTGCGCCGCAAGTTTCAGAATTTCTCACTACCGCCAACTTTTGGTATGAAAGCTCCGTGCTCTTCACGACATGAGGCCCCTGGGCAGTGAACAAGAAACATCTCAGAGAATATCTCTTCCAACAGGTTTCCTGCTCTGATTGAATATAATATGCTGGTTTCTTTCAATATTTCTTTATATTTTATTGTTGATCCATAGACTTTTAATGTAATGTGTTTTTATTTTTGTTTGCACATAGCATTTTTGAAACAGAGGTAGTCTAAAATATGTTGTATAAATTCTCTTTATTTTGGTAAATTTACAACAATACAGAGAAGAAAAACAAAATAAAACACCATTATATCTTTTATATACAGATCATTTACCAAAAAAGAAATAGGCAGAAGCCAAGGCTTATACTTGTTGACCATTTACAATCCACAAATCATTCTTTAAAAGAACAACTACTGTCTATATACATACATGCATACACATTATAGATATATGTTTATACCTAAACATATATATTATATATAAAGTATATATTTCCTATATATTAGGATTTATATATATATATATATATATATATATATATATATATATATATATATATATATATATATAGACCAAAAGTTTGTACACACCTTCTCATTCAAAGAGTTTTCTTTATTTTCATGACTATGAATATTGTAGTTTCTCACTGAAGGCATCAAAACTATGAATTAACACATGTGGAATTATATACTGAACAAAAAAGTGTGAAACAACTGAAAATATGTCTTATATTCTAGGTTCTTCAAAGTAGCCACCTTTTGCTTTCATTACTGCTCCACACACTCTTGGTATTCTGTTGATGAGCTTCAAGAGGTCGTCACCTGAAATGGTTTTCACTTCACAGGTGTGCCCTGTCAGGTTTAATAAGTGGGATTTCAAGCCTTATAAATGGGGTTGGGACCATCAGTTGTGTTGTGCAGGAGGTGGATACAGTACACAGCTGATAGTCCTACTGAATAGACTGTTAGACTTTGTATTATGGCAAGAAAAAAGCAGCTAAGTAAAGAAAAACGAGTGGTCAATGCCACACAGAGTTCTAGCAGCAGACACATCTCTAGAACAACTGTTAAGAGGAGACTGTGTGAATCAGGCCTTCATGGTAAAATAGCTGCTAGGAAACCACTGCTGAGGACAAGCAACAAGCAGAAGAGACTTGTTTGGGCTAAAGAACACAAGGAATGGACATTAGACCAGTGGAAATCTGTGCTTTGGTCTGATGAGTCCAAGTTTGAGATCTTTGGTTCCAACCACCGTGTCTTTGTGCGGCGCAGAAGAGGTGAACGGATGGACTCTACATGCCTGGTTCCCATCGTGAAGCATGGAGGAGGAGATGTGATGGTGTGGGGGTGCTTTGCTGGTGACACTGTTGGGGATTTATTCAAAATTGAAGGCATACTGAACCAGCATGGCTACCACAGCATCTTGCAGCGGCATGCTATTCCATCCGGTTTGCATTTGGTTTATATTTCAACAGGACAATGACCCCAAACACACCTCCAGGCTGTGTAAGGGCTATTTGACCAAGAAGGAGAGTGATGGGGTGCTGCGCCAGATGACCTGGCCTCCACAGTCACCGGACCTGAACCCAATGGAGATGATTTGGAGTGAGCTGGACCGCAGAGTGAAGGTAAAAGGGCCAACAAGTGCTAAGCATCTCTGTGAACTCCTTCAAGACTGTTGGAAAATCATTTCAGGTGACTACCTCTTGAAGCTCATCAACAGAACGCCAAGAGTGTAGCTACTTTGAAGAACCTAGAATATAAGACATATTTTCAGTTGTTTCACACTTTCTTGTTCAGAATATAATTCCTATAATTCATAGTTTTGATGCCTTCAGTGTGAAGCTACAATATTCATAGTCATGAAAATAAAGACAACTCTTTGAATGAGAAGGTGTGTCCAAACTTTTGGTCTGTACTGTAAATATATATATATATACATACACACACACTGCTCCAAAAAATAAAGGGAACACTCAAATAACACATCCTAGATCTGAATGAATGAAATATTCTCATTGAATACTTTGTTCTGTACAAAGTTGAATCTGCCAAAACATCAGCCAGAAAGCATCGGTACTGAGAAGTTGTCTGTGGTCCCCACCTGCAGAATCACTCCTTTATTGAGTGTGTGTTGCTAATCACCAAAGATTTCCCCCTGTTGTCTATTTCATTTACACAACAGGTGTGAAATTGATTGTCAATCAATGTTGTTTCCTAAGTGGACAGTTTGATTTCACAGAAGTTTGATTTACTTGGAGTTATATTGTGTTGTTTAAGTGTTCCCTGTATTTTTTTTGAGCAGTGTGTGTGTGTGTGTATATATATATTTATACAGGGGTTGGACAATGAAAGTGAAACTCCTGTCATTTTAGTGTGGGAGGTTTCATGGCTAAATTGGACCAGCCTGGTAGCCAGTCTTCATTGATTGCACATTGCACCAGTAAGAGCAGAGTGTGAAGGTTCAATTAGCAGGGTAAGAGCACAGTTTTGCTCAAAATATTGAAATGCACACAACATTATGGGTGATATACCAGAGTTCAAAAGAAGATAAATTGTTGGTGCACGTCTTGCTGGCGCATCTGTGACCAAGACAGCAAGTCTTTGTGATGTATCAAGAGCCACGGTATCCAGGGTAATGTCAGCATACCACCAAGAAGGATGAACCACATCCAACAGGATTAACAGTGGACCCAAGAGGAAGCTGTCTGAAAGGGATGTTCGGGTGATAACCCAGTTTGTATCCAAAAAACATAAAACCACGGCTGCCTAAATCACGGCAGAATTAAATGTGCACCTCAACTCTCCTGTTTCCACCAGAACTGTCCGTCAGGAGCTCCACAGGGTCAATATACACGGCTGGTCTGCTATAGCCAAACCTTTGGTCACTCATGCCAATGCCAAACGTCGTTTTCAATGGTGCAAGGAGCGCAAATCTTGGGCTGTGGACAATGTGAAACATGTATTGTTCTCTGATGAGTCCACCTTTACTGTTTTCCCCACATCCGGGAGAGTTACGGTGTGGAGAAGCCCCAAAGAAGCGTACCACCCAGACTGTTGCATGCCCAGAGTGAAGCATGGGGGTGGATCAGTGATGGTTTGGGCTGCCATATCATGGCATTCCCTTGGCCCAATACTTGTGCTAGATGGGCGCGTCACTGCCAAGCACTACCGAACCATTCTTGAGGACCATGTGCATCCAATGGTTCAAACATTGTATCCTGAAGGCGGTGCCGTGTATCAGGATGACAATGCACCAATACACACAGCAAGACTGGTGAAAGATTGGTTTGATGAACATGAAAGTGAAGTTGAACATCTCCCATGGCCTGCACAGTCACCAGATCTAAATATTATTGAGCCACTTTGGGGTGTTTTGGAGGAGCGAGTCAGGAAACGTTTTCCTCCACCAGTATCACGTAGTGACCTGGCCACTATCCTGCAAGAAGAATGGCTTAAAATCCCTCTGACCACTGTGCAGGACTTGTATATGTCATTCCCAAGATGAATTGACGCTGTATTGGCCGCAAAAGGAGGCCCTACACCATACTAATAAATTATTGTGGTCTAAAACCAGGTGTTTCAGTTTCATTGTCCAACCCCTGTATATATACACACACATACATATATACATACACATACATACATACATATATATTTATATGGCTTTTTTTTTTATTATTATGAAGTGTTTCCGCATCACAGACTCCGTCCCTTTGCTGTTCGTTGTCTGATTGGCTCTCAGTGATGAAAATACCCGCCCACCACATTTCAGTCGGAAACCCGCCATTTTAACCCAAACTAGAAGGAAATGTGAGCAGGAAAAGTTCAGCTTTGTCGTATTTATCCTCAGTTGAAAGGTGTGAAGAGGTCACCTTCAAGCCGAATTGTTCGGTAGGTGTTTGAAAACAGAAACCTTCTTTGATTCATGTTCTGAACGAGCCGGTTTTCAGCTGAGACAGAAGCGAACTAAAAAACCTCTGGATTTTTAAACGGAGTGTGGTTTGTTGTTACCTGGGATGGAGGTGGACATCCTGGAGTTCAGGGTTCCGGTGGACAGCAACAAGACCGTGTTCGTTTGGGACATCCCACCGGTTCTGACCCACGATCAGGTTTATGTAAGTCCGAACTAATGACTCAGACCAGAAACTGTGACCGGATCAGGTTCTAACAGGAAAGCCAGAATGGTCCCAGCTGTTTTTGGATCGAAATCAGTAGAACTGTGTACTGATTAAAGTGAAATTAACTTAAATGTTCAGAATGACTTCTGAATATTATTTTCATTATTTGTTTTTATTTTTATTATCATTTTTTATTTTTCTAATATAGTTTTCTGTATATTTATGTGTTTGTAGGGATGGGTTAAATGCAGAGGACAAACTTCATAGGAATGTACAGGTTGCAATGACAAATAACGATGCTTATTATTATTACTACATTTTATTTTTTATGGATAATTCTTCAATCTTCTTTTTTTTTTTTTAAGTACCTTTAGGCGACTGTGGCTCAGTAGGAAGAGTAGTCGTCTTGCAATCAGAAGGTTGTGGGTTTGATTCCAGCTTCCCCTGCCATATGTCGATGTGCCCCTGGGCAAGGCACTTAACCTCAAGTTGCCTACCAATCTGCGTATCGGTGTATGAATGTGTGAGCGTTAGTGAGTGCAATTGGGTGAATGTGGCTCTAGTGTAAAGCGCTTTGAGCGGTCTGTATGACTGGAAAAGCGCTAAATAAGTTCAGTCCATTTACCATTTTATTTTAGTTATATTTAGAATATTTTCTGACTTCATGATTTCTTAAATTATTATCAGTTAGGCTGCCATGTTGCTCTGTATTTTCATACCTCTACATGGCTTCCTAATGTTTTATTTGTTTGACTATGTAATGTTTTTGTTGGTTTTTAATGTGATATTCCACATCCTCCCTGTCTTCTAACTGACTCTGGAGGTTCCTGCCGCAGACATCTAGATGTTTGTCTCCTGGAAGCAGCTGCCTGTAGGGGGAGCTGTGGGTTAGAACAACCAATCAGATCACAGTTTGATGTGTGGTCCACTGCTGGTGATGTGATGCTTCTTCATGAGAAGTTTTCAGCTCCATGATTTGTCTGTTCTGGGTTTGACTGACAGTCAGATTCTATGAGCTGCTGAGCTTTTGGATCAGAACCATTAGACCCACACGGATGCTGCTGTTTGTTGTTTCAGGAGCAGCTGTTTCACGTCTTCTCCTCCTTTGGACCGATCTACCTGTTGAAGGTGAGTCCTAATGCTCCGCTCCACCCACCTGGTTTCTACGCCATCATCAAGTTCTACTCCGCTGCTCACGCTGCCACCGCTCAGAAGGTTACAGAT